>NC_138773.1:216006544-216546544 GCF_965119305.1 Pelophylax lessonae
ACGCTGTTTGACTAAGATGCAATAATGTGATCGTATGGCATCATTCAAATGATGATTATCATTAATCTAAATTTACAGATCCCTCCTCCCAGCATAAACTTTACTTTACCCTCTCCCATCTTGGGTATGCCATCAGTACCAATGTTTGATCCGCCCTGGGTTCCACAGAGTAGTGGAAGCGTACAGGACCCAATTAGTGATGACCAGTCTGTAAGTAACTGACTATCACACATGTATCTACTATATATATAAGTCATGTGGTGGTGGTTGAATTATACAACAGAGGACTCTCTTTTGTATAGATAGTGTCTCATTCTCTTCCTGAGAAATTCTTAGTTTATTGCTAATATTTTAAGCTTGTATAATGGAATGTGCTCTTACAATATTTTAACTCTAGAAATCATTCTCTGCTCGTGCTGTGTCCCGATCCCACCAGAGGGCTGAACATATTCTCAAGAACCTACAGCAGGAAGAAGAGAAGAAGCGGTTGGGGAGGGAGGCTAGTCTGATCACTGCAATACCGGTCACACAGGAGGCTTGCTATGAACCAACCTGTTCTCCTAGCTCAGAACAGGAGGAGGAAGGTGTGCTTGGTGCATGTAGTCTGCAATGATGATACAAAAAACATATACACACTGTAAAATGTGTAAATACAGACAAATACCATTTCTACCACATAAAGTTTTATTTTCGTCAACTAGGCAAAAAGCTTTATGTGAAATTAAGAAGATGCATGTATGTATTATCTATCAAAATGAAAAAAAAAAATGATCCACTCTATATCTTCTTACTATATGCAGTGCATGTGAAGGATCTAAATTATACTATTCATGTAAAAGGAAGAATGAAGTTGGAATTCGTAAGGACACCTGCATCTCAAATTAGAGGGATCCACAGAAGCAAATATAGCTAATGTTTCCCTTAATGCCAGAGTTTAAAGTCCAACTTCAGCCAAATCGTTTTTTTTTTTTTTTTTTTCTAGTTTTGGATAGAGTCAGGTAGGGTTAGAACCTTTGTGAATATTTTTAATTATGGTTTGTGCCCCAATTGGGGTAATTTAACCTCAGTAATTGTCCTAGGGACCACTGTCAATGGAAGAATTTATGATAGGGAGAGTCCAAAATGTTATGGATGTCACTATAACAGAGTAGAGGGAATATCTTCAAATGAGGACACATGCGCTAGTGACAACTGTCAGATATGGGATTATCCCTCATTATTGGGCGCTTTCTACTTACTTCATGTTGTGTTGCTATATAGATAGTAAGTGCACAAAAATCTCACAAATGGGGAAACAGAGTTCTTTCCATCTACCCAAAACTGAAATTTTTTTTTACCTAATTTACACTTTATTTTACACTATCTTGCTGTTATATGTTTAGTTAATGTCTACATAATATTAATGAATGTTGATTCAAGGCTATCACACTGAAAGAAAAATGAATGTGTACTATTCAAAGTTCACTGGTAAAATAGGGCAGGTTTCACCTCTTCAATTTTGATTGCCAGTAGAAGAAGCCACCAACCTGAATTCCCGTCGCCTATCAGTGAGTCCATCCTGCACCTCAAGCACGTCTCACCGTAACTACTCTTTCCGCCGTGGCTCTGTGTGGTCAATACGCTCTGCAGTCAGCGCTGAAGGTCAGTCTCAGCCATTGCTAGTACCATTGCTCATAAATTTCCAGTGGTATGATGAGAACAAAGTGGAGAAACACTTTTTCTACTTTAATCAGATGAGGAACATGCTACAGAGCATACTGGAAATCACCATGTGTCTCAGCCACCACAGCCTGTGTTCCCAGCATGCATCTGTGCTGCTGTTCTGCCAATTGTTCACCTCATGGAGGATGGAGATGTTCGTGAAGATGGTGTGGCAGGTAAAAGTTCTATCTGGTGTATTTATTTATGCCTCTTACATGCTAAAAAGAACTTGAAATCACAAGGGTGTTTTGTCAATTCAGAGCACTAAGGCATATCCTAGAGTGAGATTTCTTCGGAAAACAATTAAAAATTCTCCTAAACTTCCACACCTAATAATTAATATCGGGTACCTTGGGAATCTCAATTTTTTTTTTTTTAATATATCACATAGGAGGTTTTCTGGTGGAAAATTGATCACTGTTATCATAACACGTGGACCTGGAAGATTCTCCTGCAAAGAATGTTTGATTAAAGTCAGATTCACTGGTTTATAAATATGCCCCTACTGTATGTATTGAAAACATATCCCACAGGGCTTTTCGAAGTTTGGCCTGTTAGAGCTTGTACCATAAGTATTATTGTTTATGTATTTTTGGCACTGCACTAATGTTTCCCTTCCTGTTTTCATGTTGATTGTTTTCTGTTTTCCTGTAGTGAGTGCAGTAGCCCAACAAGTACTTTGGAATTGTTTGATTGAGGACCCATCAACTGTCCTAAGACACTTTCTAGAGAAACTCACCATCAGCAACCGACAGGTAACATTCACTTACATTACAAAACAGGTTTTACTGTCAACATAAAAAAACACAACATTTTAGACCTTGTTCTTCTGAATTAATAAATGGGAGAGCCTGTAGGGTTAGGATGTTGTCAGAACAAATAATGAGTGGATACATTATGAACAAGTCAAACGGTTAGCTAGGGCAGAGGCAGAAGTACCATATCCCTGCCTTTGTGTATATATGGGAAACTGAACTTGTTATTCCCTTTGTTTGCCACTGTGCTGTGCTTTCTGATTGTGGCTTGTTTTATGATAAAAATGACCACAATTGTCTGTCTAAGACTTACTGAAATTTCACGTGATACTCTCCTCTATCTGCTTACAGTATCTCTTCAGCTGCCTTTATGTAGGGTTGGTACCTATTCAGTTTTTTTTCTATTTTCTTTTTATTTAGTTTGTAAAGAGCTTATAACAACACAGCCAACCTAAGTTTGTTATCTTCCTTTTCTAGCCCAGTTTAATCTTTCTTCTTTACACTAAGGCCCTCTTCACACCTGAGCATTTTTCAGCTCGTAAAAGGCTCATCTCTGAAGTCTCAAAACGCCCATCAAGCAAAATCCTATTTATTTCAATGGCTCCTGTTCACATATGAGCATTTTGTCGCATGAAGCAAAACACCTGTAGCTCAAAAAAGTACATGAGCTTCTTTTTAGGTAGATACAAGCATTTTTGTTAGATGTCAATGCCTGCCTCCAAACACCTGCAAAAAACGCCCAAAAACACTTGAAAACAATACACTCAGGTGTGAATGGAGCCTTACATACAATTTTTCAGGACAAGCTTTCAGGGTATGTCCCCTTCTTCAAGGTCCAAGCAGCACGGACAGTACTCAGTTAAATTTGTTATCTAAGGTCAGCAACAATTGAGACCGATAAGGGAAGAATACATTTTTCACTTTTTAGGGTACTGAAGGATGTCTCCTACTATGACAAAATTTGAATCTCATAACACAGAGCTGTGAGTGATTCACATCCACCTCTTTGATAGCAGATTGATTTCAATGCATTGCTAATTAAGTGCACAATGTTAAATCACCCAATAGCATAAGAATACAACTACCCATGTACTGTAAGTCGGTTGACTGGTATGAAACTGGAGTGGGTAGCACCGAAATCAAGCTGGAATATGATGAGAGCATGCAGCAGTATTTTTGGCTCCATTTGGAATCATACAGTTGCGGGGATGGTTTTCATCGAAGATGACAAAAGTGTGTAAATGCAAAGGTTAGCTAATAGGACATAACCAATTATCACTAGGACAGAAAGTACATAATAAGTCATATAAAATTAATTCAGAGAAAACAGCGACTTCACATAGAACCAGTAACTCTCCCCATGGAGTGACATTTTAAAGTGGCAATGAACTCAAATGTTTTTCACATCAATTGTTCTAAAACATCATGTATACCATGGATCTGTTTTTTTTTTTTTTGTTTTGTTTGTTTAATTACAGTCTCTTACCATAATTACGTTCAATAAAATCCATTCGACATTCAACCTGTGTATATGCCAGCCAATCTGAGAGAAGCCGGCTTAATTCTGTTGGATGAGCATGCTCGAAAACCAGCAGCCAGTTGGCTACCGATCAGGCAGGAGTGCTCAGGCGGGGGGGGGGGGGCGTCACAGGGTTGTAACTATGTAACTTTGTTATATTGTTCCCAGCCATATCTAGAAAGGGCTAAAGGGTGGAAAGATGATTTTTTTTTAATATTGCGATTATGACCAAGGAGGAGAAAGGGTTAGGCAAAGAAGGGGTGAAAAGGCAGGAATAAAGGAAGAGAAGGGAAAGATGCCAAGGTGAAAGAGAAAAGTAGGTATCATGTACCTGGTGGAGACTAGAACGTTGTGGTGGCCTCTCTTCCACCTACTGCCCATTACTCCTGAAGGTGGGGACAGAGAGTGTGAAGGAGTGGCATGAGTACTGAGGTATCTGGCTGATAGTGTCTGTACTGTGAGTAGGCGAAACTGAAAGTCACAGTCCTCAGGGAAGGATGCAAAAGCAGCTCAGCACTAGAGCATGAGGTAGTGGTGGAAGCTGGGAATCAGGCAGAAGTCAGCAACAGCCAGACAGTGTGGGACCAAAGCAGCAGGCAGAGCAAGTCCAGGAAACTAGCCACTGTTGGTAACAGCCAGGAAAAGCAGTACAGAATCAGCAGGCAAAGGAGAGTCCAGTAATCAGGCCAAGATAAAGAGAAACCAGGAGAGCCGGGTTTAAGGCAGGAAGCAGAGGTAAAGTCCAATAAGTAGCCTTGTCATACACTGGTAGGCAAATACAGCATATCAGGTCTCAGGAACAAGCTGAAGACCAGCAAAGTCTACTACTGAAACATCAGTTAAAATAGGCCGCTGGGTGACGGGTGCGTGCGCTAATTGTTACATGCGCATGCCGCGGACTGTCCTAGTGCGTCTGATGTTGCCCTTTAGCTGCAGCCCACACAAAAAGGTTTTTGTTGCTGTGAAACTGGTTTTTAGTAAACACTTTCTGTTTGTATGATGGATGTGGTTAGCTGGCTGGAATGCATGACCTAGGATATATTTTGATTTTTTTCAGGATGAGCTCATTTACATGTTGAGGAAATTGCTTCTGAATATTGGAGACTTTCCTGCACAAACATCACACATATTGTTCAACTATCTGGTGAGCTGAAGATGTGTATTTTGCGTACTTTGAAATGCTTTTTCTGTTTTAATCGTAATACTGAAAGATGTATCTTTATATGCATGTTGAAAATGTTTAAGCTGAAACTCAAGTCAAAGCATTCCTTCATTGTATGAAAAAAATCTAAAGAAATATATGAAGGCCCAGTTCACTCTGCCACGCCTTTGAAGTCGTGTGACTTTCGCGTGACTTTGAAACCAACATCCCTTTAAGAGAAGTCAATGCAAGTCGTGCCGAAGTCGGACCAAAAGTATTGCAGGAACCTTTTTCTAAGTCAAAGCAACTCAAGTCGCTCTTATTAAAACAGTGATTTGAAGAGGGGGTTCTTATATTGTTAAGATTGGTTACCCAATTACCCTCTTGTATACACATGTACTTTATGGTTTCTTTTTTTTTCCTGCCTGTTTCTATGTCTTATGTTATAATCTATAAACCTCTTTGACATAGAGAGGTGGGTTCTGCGCTATGGAGAATCAATAGGCTTTTAAAAAGCTGCTGCCTCCGCTAAAACTGCTATCATGGTAGAGTCAGGATTAATTGAAGTTAGGAAGCTGAAATTGCACTGCTTAATTGATGTATACCCAATTGGGTACACATTAGGTAAGCAGCGCCATTTCCACTTCCTAGATCCTATTAGAATGGTTCCATTGCACTTAAAGAGGTTGTAAACTCATTAAACTTTTTTTTTTTCCCAACCTGAAAGAGAAACACATAATGAGCTAGTATGCATCGCATACAAGCTCATTATGAAATACCTTAGAATGAGCCCCCGCCGTGCCGCCCGCTTACCTGTATGACGGACGACATGTTCAGTAGCCCGTCTTCCGGGATCGCGGCATCCGGCGCGCGGGAGCCGACGGTCACGGCACGGGGTTCTGAAGGAACGGCACCAGCGGCCGTTCCTTCAGAGCGCATGCGCCAGTGATGTCACTGGTTGCATCTAAGGTAAATATCTCCTAAACGTGTTTAGGAGATATTTACAGTACCTATAGGTAAGCCTTACCATAGGCTTACCTATAGGTAAAAGTTGCAGAGGAGGGTTTACTTCCTCTTTAATGGGGTGTGACATGTGATGCGACATGTGCTCTCAAATTCGGAGCGCATGTCGCAGCAGTGTGAACCAGGCCTTCAAAGGACACCAAAAAAAGTCAACCTCTGCTGAATCCAAGGTGTCACGGTAAGGCTGGTGATAGAAGAGGTCTATCGCTGGAATGATAAAAAGCAATAATCACTTAGTAGAAGATCACCACAACTTCATGTAGCCAAATAAAAAAAGTTATGCTTAGCTTATGTTACATTTCATATGTTCATATGTGTCTTTTAATCATTGTTTTTCTAAGGTGGGCCTCATTATGTACTTTGTCCGCACACCATGTGAGTGGGGAATGGATGCCATTTCAGCAACCCTTACCTTCTTGTGGGAAGTGGTAGGATATGTGGAAGGTCTTTTCTTTAAAGATTTGAAGCAAACGATGAAGAAAGAGCAATGTGAGGTGAAGTTGCTAGTAACAGCCTCCATGCCAGGTATAGATACACCTTCATCAGTGTTATCTACTCCTGTTTAACTATTCAGTGAGTAACGTCTTTATTTATTTTCGGTTTGCAGGAACAAAGACACTAGTGGTTCATGGCCAGAATGAGTGTGATATCCCAACCCAGCTGCCAGTTCACGAGGATACACAATTTGAAGCACTGTTAAAGGTACAGCAAATATTAGACAAGAAAACAGACAGAGATAGTCGTTTATGAGTCATTTGCGTCCATTCCCTTGTATAATTGATATCATTATTGTAGAAAGCATGACTTGGTAACCAACATAAAAGAGATATTATCTCACTAGGCTTAATACAGTAAATCCTGATCACAATGACTAAGCAGTAACACCCTCATCATCTGATATATTCATGACTTTGTAATGAGAATAATCATGCAAGCCTTATTTGTGTATTACAAGTTTTATCCCCACATTAAAGACCCACCCACATTCCTCCGGGCTGCTGCTGTGTGTTCCTTTCATTATGAATAGACATGTGTGGTTCGCTTCGTTCCGAATTAAAATTGCGGACAAATGTTTCATTATACATCCAAATATATCCAAATTTCCCAATTACAATAGTAACAAATTTAACCACTTAAGCCCCGGAAGATTTTACCCCCTTCCTGACCAGAGCCTATTTTGCGATTCGGCACTGCGTGAGTTTAACGGACAATTGCGCGGTCGTGCTACGCTGTACCTAAACGAATTTGGCGTCCTTTTTTTCCCACAAATAGAGCTTTCTTTTGGTGGTATTTAATCACCTGTGCGATTTTTTGATCATGCACTATAAACAAAAAAAAGCGTCAATTTTGCAAAAATAACAATATTTTTCACATTTTTTTATATGAAATTCCCCCAAAAAAATGTAAAAATCTAAATTTTTTAACATTTTCAGCCAACTTGTTTTATGCTACATATGTTTGGTAAAAAAAATCGCAAAAAGCATATTTTGATTGGTTTGCTCAAAAGTTATCGCGTTTACTAACAAAGGGAAAGATTTTTGTCATTTTTGTTGTTTTCTTTTTTAACGAGTAATGGTGGCGATCTGCGATTTTTTTTGCAGGACTGAGACATTGCGGCAGACAGATCGGACCCTTGACTGACATTTTTTACACTTTTGGGGTTATCAGTGACATTACTGCAGTAATCAGTGCTATACATATGCACTGTTACTGTAAATATGACACTGGCAGTGAAGGAGTTAACTGTATTGGAGAGGGAGGGGTTAAGTGTGTCCTAGGGGCGTGTTTCTAACTGTGATTGGCTGTGGCTACTAGTGTAAGAACAGAGATCAACGGTCCTACATAGTAGAACCGTCTGATCTCCATTCTTACACATGGAAGAATGACAGGCGGCTTTGTTTACATTAGCCGCCTGCATTTCTTCCGGTGTAACGGACGATCGCGAGTGCCCGGCGAACATCGGGTCGCTCCCTAGAGCCTCACAGGCTAGCGACGTAGCCCTATGTCGCTTTGCCTGTGAGGGGCTGACCGCCGCAGTAAATAGTCGTGCGGCGGTCAGCAAGCGGTTAAAGACCCACCCACATTCCTCCGGGCTGCTGCTGTGTGTTCCTTTCATTATGAATAGACAGTGTGGTTCGCTTCGTTCCGAATTGGAATTCAGACAAATGTTTCCTTATACATCCAAATATATCCAAATTTCTCAATTACAATAGTAACGAATTTAACTGCTTCAGCTCCGGACGGTCTGCCTACATTCATGACCAGGCCATTTTTTGTGATACAGCACTTACTTTAGCTGACAATTGCGCAGTTGTGCGAGGCTGTACCCAAATAAAATGTACCTTTTTTTTCACCCACAAATAGAGCTTTCTATTGGTGGTATTTCATCACCTCTGCGGTTTTTATTTTTTGTGCTTTAAACAAAAAAAGACACACAATTTTGAAAAAAAAACAATATTTTTTACATTTTGCTATAAAACACATCAAATAAAAAAATGTAAAATTTATTCTGCTACATATTTTTGGTAAAATAAAATCCCAATAAGCGTATATTGATTGGTTTGTGCAAAGGTTATAGCATCTACAAACGATAGAATATATTTATGGAATTTTTTTTTTACTAGTAATGGCAGCGATTAGCGGAACTGCGATATTGTGGCGGATAAATCAGACACTAACTGACACTTTTTTTGGGAACCAGTGACAGTAATAGGGTGATCAGTGCTAAAAATATGCACTGTCACAGTACTAATGACACTGGCTGGAAAGGGCTTAACATCGAGGGCGATTAAAGGGTTAAATGCGTTCCTAAGGAGTGCTTGCTAACTGTGCAGGGAGGGATGCTTGTACTGTGGGAAGACGAAGATCAGTGTTTCTGCTTACTGAACAGTGATCTGCCTGTCTGTCTGTGCCTCGAACGATCGGCAGGTCCCGTTGGACATCGCGCCTGCTAGACCCACTGATTGGCTACCGCTGTGTCCAATCATGCCCCAAACCCGGAAGTCCAAAATGAAGTACCTGTATGTGATTCTGCGCACAGAAGCTGCCGCTCTGCAGTAAATGTACGTGGGGCGGTCAGCAAGAGGTTAAACGAACAGTCTCCACTGCAATTCATCCCAAAGGTTTTCTATCAGGTTGAGGTCAGGACTCTGTACAGGCCAGTCAAGTTCCTCCACCGCAAACTCACTCATTCATGTCCTTATGGACCTTTCTTTGTGCAAATCATTTGGTACTCTGGTCCAAATCATTTGGTGGAGGGGGGATTATAGTGTGGGGTTGTTTTCGGGGGTTGGGCTTGGCCTCTTAGTTCCAGTGAAGGGAACTCTTAAGGTGTCAGCATGCCAAGATGTTGTGGACAATTTCATGCTCCTAACTTTGTGGGAACAGTTTGGGGATGGCTCATTCATGTTCCAACAGGACTGCGCACCAGTGCACAAAGCAAGGTCAATGAAAACATGGATGAGTGAGTTTGGGGTGGAGGAACTTGACTGGTCCTGACCTAAACCTGATAGAACACCTTTGGGGTGAATTAGAGCGGAGACTGCGAGACAGGCCTTCTCGTCCAACATCAGTGCCTGACCTCACAAATGCACTTCGGTAAGAATGGTCAAACATTCTGATAGACACACTCCTAAACCTTGTGGACTGTCTTCCCATCAGAGTTGAAGCTGTTATAACTGCAAAGGGTGGGCCAACTCAATATTGAACCCTACAGACTAAGACTGGGATGCCCATAAATTGAATGTGCATGTAAAGGCAGGTGTCCCAATACTTTTGACAATATAGGGTATGTTACATTAAAGGGATTGTAAAGGCAGAACGTTTTTTTTATCTTAATGCATTCTATGCAATAAGATAAAAAGCCTTCTGTGTGCAGCAGCCCCCCTCAGCCCCCCTAATACTTACCTGAGCCCCATCTCTACATAGCGATGTCCACGAGTGCCTCATCCATATGGGACTCTCTCCCCTGATTGACTGAGACACTGCAGCAGCGCCATTGACTCCCACTGCTGTCAATCAAACTTAGTTAGCCAATCAGGAGAGAGAGGGGGTATTACCAAAAGGCAGCTCCGTGTCTGAATGGATTAGGAAGGTGCAGCTTGGCTCAGGTGCCCCCATAACAAGCTGCTTGCTGTGGAGGCAGTAAACAGGAGGGAGGGGCCAGGAGAGCCAAAAAGGGACCCGAGAAGAAGTGTCCCATCCTTGGTGTCAGTCGGAAGAATAGTGTCCCATCTTTGGTGTCAGTGAGGGGAATAGTGTCTCATCATTTGGTGTTAGTGGGGGGAATAGTGTCCCATCCTTGGTGTCAGTGAGGGGAATAGTGTCCCATCATATGGTGTTAGTGGGGGGAATAGTGTCCCATTATTTGGTGTTAGTGGGGGGAATAGTGTCCCATCATTGGTGTCAGTGGGGGGAATAGTGTCCCATCATTGGTGTCAGTGGGGGGAATAGTGTCCCATCTTTGGTGTCAGTGGAGGGGGGGGAATAGTGCCTCATCATTGGTGTCTTCGGGGGAATAGCGCTTCATCATTGGTGTCAGTGGGGGGATAGTGCCTCATCATTGGTGTCATGGGGGGAATAGCGCCTCATCATTGGTGTCAGTGGGGGGAATAATGCCTCATCATTGGTGTGCTTCATCAGTGGGAGGAATTATGTTGCCTTGTTAATGTCAGTGGGAGGAATAGAGTCCCAAGGGCCGGGTAAAGGCAAGCAAAGGGCCGCATCCAGTCCCCGGGCCGCAGTTTGGGGATCATTACTCTAGGGGATGTCTTTTAGTATTTATTGCTGAAGACCTTTAACAGGAGAGGGGTTTAGCATCACAGGATACTCCAAGACAATCAGTAGAAATGATGGAACAAACTATTCTCTAATCTTCCAATAACAGCTTTTCTGGAGGTAATAGGGAATAGCCAGTATATCAAGAACCCTAAAGCAGCAGTCCATATCAGCATTTCTGGCTTTTGCACAAATACTAGTCCCCAGAAAGGTCCCAAGAGCTGTCTGCCACCCAGGGCTGCTGTTAGATATTGTGGGGCCCCATACAGACTACCTGGTAGGGCCCCCCCCAAGAAAATATTAAAGATATATTTAGCTAAAATTACAACAAAATCACTATTAGCAGGCACAATTTAACATAACTCACATAATTCCTGCTAAATCTAAAAAAAAAAAAAACCCATGTTAATAAATAAAAATTAAGATGAGATGAAAAGAATATACAGGCTGGGCAGTTGGAGCTCAGTGATCAGAGAGACAGAGGGAGAGAAACAAAGTTACAAATAAACTCCTGAGCAGAGATAACATTAGAGCCAGTGCTAGGAGGGGGCCCACACAGGGAGGGAGATTAGTGAGGAACAACTGTCTTTCTTAGCAGATAAAAGCTAAGGAGAGGGACAGATCAGATTCAGGTGCTGGAGGAAGATTTATGTATTTGTTGTCCATCACTACTCCCCCTCTATGTGTGGGCCCCCCTGTGCCCTCGGGCCCCCTACAAGAGGGCTGGTGGTCCCCCCCTATCAGCGGCCCTGCTGCCACCCAGCATCCACAGGTAGATCCTCAGTAAGGGAGATGCCAAGATCCTTCTCCAGACCAGGTGTTAAGTGCAGTGCCATCCAGAAAAAGTAATCCCCTGGCTATCTTCTCCAGGCACTCAGTCCAGCAGCTGCTGAGGCTCAGCCTGCAATTTCGCAGAGCTGCCTCCAGTGGCAGCAGCCCCAAGAAAGCTGGAACCCTCCCTGGAGGTTGGGGAACTCTCTGGCAAGGCTTCCTAAACATTTATCAACTCCCCAACCACCTCCTGGACACCTCCTTCCAGAGATTGGCTGGAGCATGATAAATAATCAAAGCTTGTCCTGGAAATGTGGTTGTTGGTGCAATCAAAAAGTATCATGTACAGTACGCAAATGTTTTTCTTTTAGGTGCACTAATATGGCTACAATCATCTCACACCTATTATGGAAACCTGTAGACTGCTATTTCTGAGATCCTCTTGTTGGCTGGCTGTTATGCTGATTTTTTTTCCTTAATACTTTTGACCTCTTTTACTCTGATGGATCAATCAGGACCACCTGTCAGTTTTTCAGGTGGACCTGATTGGACCATTCATTGCTCTCTATGGAGTGGAGGATGTCAACGGACATATGTCTGTTGACACCTGCCGACATGGATCCGCCTGGTGGATCAGAGCGGATGACAGTCGGATGGAAATGGACTGGTGGACCATTTTCCATCAGACAGCCCATAGAGGACAGGGGGCCATGTTTATATCCACTCTGCATCAGCAGGGCCGCTGCTACCACTAGGCGAACTAGGCAGCCGCCTAGGGTGCACTGCCACCTAGGGCACAGCCATGGCCAGCACCACATTCCTCTCCTGTCATCTCCTCGTCCCCAGTGGATGTCATCTCTAGAGAGGGGGGCAGTGTGTACAGGAAGGGTTGTGTAGGGTTAAAGGGGGGCAGTGTGTATAGGAAGGTGGGTTAGGGTTAAAAGGGGGGGCATTATGTGCAGGAAGGGGGTCAATGTGTACAGTTTTTTTGGGGGGGGGGGAATGCAAGTAGCTGGTCTTGCCTAGGGCGCAAAATAGTCTAGCACCGGCCCTGTGCATCAGCAGACATGAACCTGTTATCCACCTGCTCAGCCGGGGATCCCCTTCCGAGGGGGAGGATTCGCTAGCAGAAAGGGGCCTAAACCATTGACCCAGAACAAGTTTATAGATGAGAAATTTTGGCTTAATTTGCTGCACACTTATTCTGGATATTGAGAAGTCTTACAGCCAGAGATGGATAGATAATGAGCACTCAGAAGGAGATCAGTCACAGTGACCACCCAAACCCACCACCCCCTACCCCCCATTTTTATTTTTGCTTATTTGAATTGAAGCTATTGAATCTTTCATATTTCCTTCTATATTTCCTGTCAGGAATGTCTAGAGTTTTTCAACATAGCAGATTCGCAGGCTGCAAATTACTTCCTCATGGATAAACGATGGAATCTGACTCATTATAATAAGGTAAGCTGAAGGACTGATCAGCAGAACTAACTATTTAACTGAGCTGCATGAGGTGCTTGTATTCAGCCAGTTGTAGGTACCACCTGACTGTTCCTTCCAATGATATAAGCAAGAAGGACTTTGAAGAAGAACACCTTTTAAGTTCTTGTTTACACTTGCAGTTGGGGGGGGGGGGGGCGCTAAAGATGCAACTCAACTGTACCTTGTTTCCTGCCTCACAACTGAAAGTTTATAAGTAATGAATGCCTTAAAAAGTTGATATTTAATCTAATAAATACAAGTTTAGACAAATGATTCCATTTAATTTAGGTGCCTGCAACAGCTACATGACAAATTCATATATACACTCACCAGCCACTTTATTAGGTGCATCTTACTAGTATCGGGTGTGGACCCCCTTTTGCCTTCATAACTGTCTTAACTCTTCATGACATAGATTCAACAAGGTGTTGGAAACAGTCATCAGAGATTTTGGTCCATTTTGACATGATCACATCACACATTTTCTGCAGATTTGTTTGGCTGCACGTCCATGATGCAAATCTCTCTTTCCCGCACATCCCAAAGGTGAGATCTGGTGACTGTGGTGGCTATTGGAGTACAGTGAACTCATTGTCCTGTTCAAGAAACCAGTTTAAGATGATTTGAGCTTTGTGACATGGTGCATTATCCTGCTGGAATTAGCCATCAGAAGATGGGTAGAGTGTAGTCATAAAGGGATGGTCATGGTCAGCAAAAATACTCAGGTAGGCTGTAGCATTTAAACAATGCTCAATTGGTACTAAGGTGCCCAAGGTATGCCAAGAAAATATCCCCCACACCATTACACCACCACCAGCAGCGTGAACCATTGATAAAAGGCAGGATGGATCCATGCTTTCATGTTGTTTATGTGAAATTCTGACCTTACCATCTGAATGTTGCAGCTGAAATCAAGACTCATCTGACCAGGCAACATTTTTCTAATCTTCTATTGTCCAATTTGGGGGAGCCTGTGTGAATTGTAGCCTCAGTTTCCTGTTTTTAGCTGACAGGAGTGGCACCCAGTGTAGTCTTCTGCTGCTGTAACCCATCTGCTTCAAGGTTCGATGTGTTGTGCGTTCAGAGATGGTACTTTACATGCCATGGTTGTAATGAGTGGTTATTTGAGTTACTGTCACCTTTCTATCATCTCGAACCAGCCTACCCATTCTCCTCTGACATCAACAAGGCATTTTCGTCCACACAACTGCCGCTCTTTGGATATTTTCTCTTTTTCTGACCATTCTCTGTAAACCCTAGAGATGGTTGTGCGTGAAAATCCCAGTAGATCAGCAGTTTTTGAAATACTGGCACCATCAACCATGCCACATGCAAAGTCACTTAAATCCCCTTTCTTTCCCATTCTGATGCTCGGTTTGAATTTCAGCAAGTCGTTTCACCACATCTAGATGCCTAAATGCATTGAGTTGCTGCCTTGTGATTGGCTGATTGACAATGTGTGTTACCAAGCAATCTAACAGGTGTACCTAATAA
This sequence comes from Pelophylax lessonae, assembly GCF_965119305.1. Lineage (NCBI taxonomy): Eukaryota > Metazoa > Chordata > Amphibia > Anura > Ranidae > Pelophylax > Pelophylax lessonae. The sequence goes on from NC_138773.1 coordinate 216,021,210, forward strand.
AGTGGCCGGTGAGTGTATATCTTAGCAGAACTACTTTAATGTTTTAGATGTTCCAAATCAGATTAATTCTTGTGTTAAAATGTTTTGTAAGTGTGCTCATAAGATAATTTCTTAATGCCCATAGCAATAATGCAACTCCTAACTTTATCTGCAGTGCAGAGTTGAAAAATAAATGGAATTTTCTGATTGGTTGCTCCAGGCAATACGAAATTGCTTTAACTTCCTATATTGACTTTTATTTTGTTTGCATTGGCCCTACTATTATCAGTGAGAATTTTTTTTTCACGCCAGTAGCTGGGAATGAGGGATAGGATTCAGCAAGGGAAATCAAGTGGCGTACCATTGTAACAGGACTATAGGGCATTTAGCTGTTTTATTGCCTTTTTCAATCTCAGCCCAATATTCCATTGCTTGCATTTGGTTAGAATTGTATATGAAATAATAATACCTCTTATTTCTGTTTATATTTTAAAATGTATTTTAGACTTATGTACGTGACATTTATCCATTTCGGAGGTCAGTTTCTCCACAACTGAACCTGGTGCATATGCCCCCTGAGAAAGGGCAAGAACTGATTCAGAAGCAGGTATGTTAATGTCATGTTATTAAGAATTCCCGTGAAGTGGTCTTTTGTACCAAAGGTCTCTGATTATGGTTTCCCAGAAGAAGTTATAATTTGAGCTTATCTTATAAATATTTTAAAAATACAATGGCTTAGCATGCAGTAATGATATTAAAACCCCTAGATTTTGAAAATGTTTGGCCTCTAATGTGTATTTAAAAGCTATGAATGATTAATAGGATACATAAAGTGAGTTTTTTCAACTATATGCTTTCCTGGTTCCTTTTGTTCTTTCCTACGCTTTTGCACTTGATCAAATTTAGCTCTGCAGTAAAACATGATGAATGAGTCTTTTATAAATTAGGCATATTCATTTTAATACTTTCATGGGACATTAAAAAAGAGTATAGCAGGTTAACATCCAAAGGCATTAGCTCTTAGTAAAATAGAAAATATTGATCTATCCCGCAAATTGATTGCTTCTGCTCCCAGTATGTGGTTATGCTCAGAATGCGATTGGTTATACGTATATAAACCTGTTATGAACAATTATATTAATGGTTGCATTTTATGAAAAGGACTCTGCAGGTTGGAAATCTTATTTAATTAATCAGAGATGAATAAAGATAACATGATACTGTTAGGAGCCAAAAAGCTCTGGTTCTTAAATCATTGCAGAATCTCTCGGAAAAACAGAGAAAACACGGTTTTAATGGCTACCTCATTTGTCAAGGCATAGGGACTGCCCAGCATGTGCTAAATAGTGGATATACATGCTGTGTTAAGGGATAATTGTATGAGTATCTCAATGATCGGTTACACATAGTTCGAATTTCGAGAGAGTCTAAATTTTGTTATGAAGTTGCTTAATTCATGGAAAGGGCATATCTGGAGACATGTATTGGCTTATTAAATTGGCAATTATTTTTAAATCGTTGTGACTGCAGTGAACTAACAAAGACCATAAAATTGGCTGCTGTGACCTTTTTGCGCTTATTGTATTTAAATATAACTTTAATATGAATATATAATTTGTAATATACTTCATATCCTTAGGTGTTTACTAGAAAACTCGAGGAAGTTGGAAGAGTTCTATTCCTAATATCCCTAACCCAAAAGATCCCCCCTGCTCATAAGCAGTCTCATGTATCCATGCTTCAAGAAGATCTTTTACGTCTACCTTCATTCCCAAGAAGTGCGGTTGATGCAGAGTTCTCACTTTTTAGTGATCCACAAGGTAAACTGTTACTCTACACAAAACATGTATTGATGGGCTATGTTAAAATTTTTAGATTGTCACAGTGGTGATTGCTTAGTGACAAATGTATTTTTTTTTTTTGCTTGTTCTGTTAGGTGGCAAAGAACTGTTTGGCTTGGATACGTTACATAAAAGCCTGTGGATAAAGCTGCTGGAAGAGATGTTCTTGGGCATGCCCAGTGAATATCCTTGGGGAGATGAGATAATGCTTTTCCTTAATGTCTTCAATGGTGCTTTGATTCTTCACCCAGAGGACAGTGCCCTTCTCAGGCAATATGCAGCTACTTGTATCAATACAGCTGTACATTTCAACCATCTCTTTTCATTGAGTGGGTACCAGTGGATTCTGCCTACTATGCTCCAGGTAAGTGAAAAATAGATGATTATGTTGAGTGTTAAAGGTATTATTAGCAGAAATAATTGTTGCATACCTGCTTGAGCAGCCTGATGAGTTGAGGATGGCCTCTCTTACACCTCCAGCCCAGGGTTTCTGATAGAGCTGACAGGTGGCGGAAGCACCGTGCAGGCCTGTTCAATAAAAGTGCTGATAGGCAGGAGACTCTGTTCAAGTGAGCGAGGGATTTACTGCACCGTGGATGAAGGCATACCGATGAATAGTCACTTGGACAGCAGGAAGATGCAACAACTTCAGGCAGACAACTGGTCACAGTAACAGGAGGGCGATGGCTAACTGTGCTTGTATGGGAGCCAGCAATAAGCAAGCAGACATGGTGCAGACACAGTAGACTTCATCAGGTACAGATATGGCAGAAGGTAAATAATCAGAATTCAGGCCAGGGTCCTAGCAGATCAGTTACAAATGGAGCAGACGTATACATAGTCGAGGTACTATCTGTAGCTAGCACTATGCTGATAGGCCATAGAAGGTCAAGACAAGCTGGATCAATAATGGGTAGATAATTGGGAAACACAGGCAACAGATCACAGGTACTGCTGAAGACAAGTCAGCACTGAGCTAACGTAGATGCCTCCTTTCATTGGCCCGTTTGATGCCAACAAAGTCAACAAGCATGCATGCACACACACGCTGTGAAGTGTCATGAAAATGTAGCTGGTCATAGTAAAATCCTGTGAAAGAATTGATTAGTGGTGCCTTATGTTTTTTTTTTTTTCAGTTTTTCTGCAGCAAGGAACAAAAGCTGTTCTCCTCTTTATCATAGAGCATTTGGGTTTGATACACACACTTCCATAAAAAGAAAGCAACATTAAAATGTGCGTCTAATGTAAAAGGAAGCAAAGTTGCAACTAAGCGATACAATACATGAGTATAGGTGGGATAATTCTAAGACAAAGTAAATTTACGCATTTACAAACTTTCCTCCCCTTGTGTTTATTCTCACTGATCATATCTGCTATCGCATTTAACCTGGGATCACCTTATATTTAGGTGGATCTAGTCTCTGTCTAGGAGAAACTCTGATGAGGAAAGAATAATAGTTGAGAGCAGCTACATAACTGTGAGATGACCATGTGGTGTAGTTCTTTAATCTTACCAAGATCACCTTTATTTACATTTTAATTATCTGATATATGGATACAGCTATCTGTGTGAATAATTTCACAAACACCTCTCTGAGCTGCTATAAGGAAATCCAAAGCTAGCTTTTTTCCAAACCTTTCCTGAGTTGGTCCACTTCAGCGTTTAACATGCCGATATCAGTAGTAGTAAGATTTCAAATTGCTGTCACCTTTAATTTCAAAAGATGCACACACCCCTGAATACACATGTGTGACCAGCAGTGAGCCTGCGCAAGAGGCCCTGAACCAACCAATGCCTGCACATAGGTGGTTGTCTGGACACACCGTCTGTGCATTTCGGCACAACCTTCCTGACAGTGATGTGCACAAGAGTTTATATTTTACTCATCAAGAAAGGTGGTATGTAGAGAAGAATCTAAATTACACACCTAATTTGGAAGGTTAGATGGAATCCTGGCAATTAGGACATGAAACACAGGAACACCATTCTCACTAAGTTTACCAGTGACATATGTGTTGATGTAGTAAAGGACTAAAGCATGTTCACTTTGCAAACTGAAATTTCATTTTGAATAGTAACTATGACCTAACTTAGTGAATGTGATGAAAATTCACTGTGCGACGAGTACCCAATCAAGTGCAAGGAAAATTAAAAGAAAAACAAAAAAAAAAACAACAGGGCTAAGGGAATAAGGTAAAGGAAAACTTTCTTGCAAAGTAAAAGTTCACTTTGCAAAGGGTACAGCCTATACTCCTTCAGTAAATCAACCCCAGGCTCACTTATACCCACTAGAGGCCTCCTAAGTGTTGGCAAGCATATTTTGTACACCAATGTTATTATGTACATAATATTCTATCCAAACTCATGCCGTGCATCATCAAGTTCATTGAATATTCCTTGTAAATGTCCATCATGATTCCTTATGTTCCCTGCAAAGATTAAGGAGACAAAGTGTTTCATTGGGGTTAGTTTACTAAATAAAAAAACTTTGCAAGGAAAGCTGCACTTTGTAAGGGAAATGTCCTTAGAGCTTAGTGAATGAGGTGAATCTCTGCTGGCTTCCATCATCCAATCATGTGCAAGAAAAAATACAGTTTTTCTTATTTGCCCTGCACTTGGTTGGGTAATCTTTGTAAAGTGAAATGTAAGCACATTCACTGAGCTCTAGGGATAATTAATTTTCAAAGTGAACAGTCTATTTGCCTTTAGTATATAAACCTCATTATAACATATTTATCAGCATGATGTGAATAGATGACAAGAATAGCATGCCTAATGCACGCTACCAACAGCGCTTGCACCGCAACTAATAAGTGAAAATACAGCGTGTGTGTGTATATATATATATATATATATATATATATATATATATATATATATTTATATATATATATATATATATATATATTTCATATCCATATGCCCAATCAACATAACAAAAAACACAACTATATGTGAAAATATGTAACAACAACAGTGCATTAGTGCCAGTCCAAAAAATCTGTAGAAAAGATAAAATGATCGCTGAAATTCAGAAAAAGTAGTAAATTGATAAGCCGTCTGCCAGATTTCTTCCCAGTAGATGGTATATAGTAGTTGATATAGCACCCCGTGAGGTCAGTGAAATATATAGATTGCCAACTTACCAGATGTAGTTGATCTTACTTGCTTTATAGCAATAAGATCAAAAAGGCTTGTATGGTCACCTTGACCAGGGAGAGGTATTCATAAATCGATGCTGCTGCTTTCTTGCCTAGTGCTCCAAAGCGTATATATTATGCAGAGACAAGAAAGAAGATCGGGCTCCACATGGTGAAATACCGTAAATAATTTTATTGCCTCAACACAGGCTAAAACTGCTGGATTATAGGCACAAAGATAAAAATATAATGAAGCTACTCGTAATCCCAGTGCAATTCCCCGCAAGTGTGTCAGAGAACAGGGCTATAGGCGGTACACAGCAGATAGCAGCGTGTGATCCAACCACACCGTGTGACGTCATCGCGTGCGTTCCAAACGTACACGTTTTGTTATCAAGTATGACGTCTTCAGAGATTGATGTGAATAGGTTTATTATAGAATTAAAATATAAAGGTGGCAGTAGAACTATCTTTATATCTTATTTAGCAGACCTGACAGTGGAATCTTGAATAATATTTTGAAGAGATTTTAATCATTCAAACACTAAAAGATAGCCAGGGGCATCAGATTCTCTGACATGATATACCTTAATATCAACAGTACATAATGGAGATGTTGCTACAGCAGTGAATGACTAAATGACTAAATGTGACTAATTAAAATGCACTGATATATTGTTATCCTGTCTTGTGTAAGATAACAGCTTGTTTTTATGTCATTAATACATAATACAACGCAACACAAATTGAAACGCCATTCTTTTCTTTCATTAAGGTATATGCTGACTATGAAAGTAACCCTCAACTTCGCAAAGCTATCGAGTTTACCTGCAGACAGTTCTATGTACTTCATCGTAAGCCATTTGTGCTTCAGTTGTTTGCCAGTGTTGCACCTCTCCTTGATCTTCCGGTGAGAGGCCCCCTGCCATGGCTTTATTTCATTTGTTTAATGCACTAAATGTCACGATTAAGCCCTTCTCTATGATATTTGTCCTTGGACTATGTAAACATGTATGATATAAAGTCTTTTTATAGATCAGAGCTACCAGTTTTGTTTATGTTGAACTCCATAATTTGGTATGCCATCTTTCTAGGACCCCTGTTATATTTTCATTGTTCTAGGAGAAAAGAAAGATACTAGGCTTAAATCACAAAGTTTTAACACAAAGACAAGGCTAGCTATTTTAGCCATGTGACTCTAATTTTTAAATCTCATTGGACTCAGCTGAAAGGAACTGTCACTTTTCTTAAATAAATATATGTGTCCTGGTGTGAATTAAACCTTCTATGTAATGCTCAACATAACCTATTGTCATTTGAGGGTGCCAGAAGTCATGCGTGAATTTGACTGTCCCAATGTTATGTTTGCAAGTCTCAGGCTATTCTAATTATGTTCTAATATTGTGTCATTTAGTCAGCTGAATACTCTTGGCAACCCTTTTTATAGTCATAATGATATATATAGTGATAATGTAACTGTCCAGTGAGTGTTCTTAGAAGGATATTGATTACAGTAACAGATAGCTAGGTCTTACATCAAATGGCAGCTACCCTACAGCAAGGTTTTAGATCTTTGGGTAAAAACTGGAGCAACTGTAAGAAATCCATGAAAACATAGAGAAAATATTTATACATAGGTACAACGTATATTTTATACAGATAGCATCACTAGCAGAAGGAACCCAGGCACATTGTATCAATATCTGGTAGGGGTATCTACCTCTTCTTTCAGTTCATATGGCTTTTTTTCTGTTGATGAAAATACAGTATTTACCATTCAACTATTTATTATATAAGACATACATGATGTGTAAGGTAAAGTCTACAGGCTTGGAAAAATCACTTTGTCAATGGAAAGAAAAATGGCTAAAAGACCGAATTCAGAAAGTAGTGGTTAATGATTCATACTCTGAATGGTCTAAGGTTTTAGTGGTGTACCCCAAGGTTAGGGGTTGGGACTCTTTTTAATATCTTTATAAATTATATAGGGTCTGGGATTAAAAGTACCATTTCAGTCTTTTCAGATGATGCCAAGCTTTGCAGTGGAATAACGTCCTTACAGGATGTCTCCAACTTACAAGCCGAACCTCAATGCACTGTTTAATTGAGCAACTATGTGGCAAATGAGTTTCAATGTTAATAAATGTAAAGTTATGCACTTGGGGGCTAAAAACAAGCATATATCTTACATACTAGGGGGGAGTACAACTGGGGGAATCGATGGTGGAGAAGGATCTGGGTGTTCTGGTGGATCATAGGCTTATTAATAGCATGCCATGCCAAGCTGCAGTGTCCAAAGTGAACAAAATCTTTTATGAGGTATGAACTGCTAAGAGAGAGAGAGATATCATTTTATCCCTACACAAATCAGAACTCATCTAGAATATGCAGTTCAGTTTTGGACACCAGTTCACAAAATGGATACTGGAGAACTGGAGAAAGTGCAGAGAAGACCAACAAAACTGATAAGAGGTGTGGATGAGCTCAAATATGATTAAAGATAACCTGAACTAAATTTGGACTCTCTAAAAAAGTGGAGATTAAGGGGGGATATAATCAACTTATATAAATTCATAAATGGTCCATATAGCGAACTTGTGTTTAGTTATTAATTTTAGGGTCATTACAGAGTATAAGGAGGCATTATTTAAATCTGGAGGAAATGAGATTTAAACTCCAAATACCGAAATGCTTCTTTACAGTAAGAGCTGTGAAAATGTGGAATATACTCCCTCAAAAGCTGGTTCTGGCCAGCTCAGTAGATTGTTTTAAAAAAGGTCTGGACTCTTTCCTAAATGTACAAAATATAACTGGATACTAATATTTATAGGTAAACTTGATCCAGGGAATATCCAATTGCCTCTTGGAGGATCAGGAAATAATATTTTTTCCCCTGCTGGGACAAACGGGATCATGCTTTATTGGGTTTTTTTTTTTTGCCTTCCTCATGATCAACTTTGGCTAAAGGATTGTGTGTATAGAGGTTTTCTATTTGTGTGCGAGTTTTATTTTGTTTGTTTTTTCTCAGTGGGTTGAACTGGTTGGACTTTTTTTTTCAATCAGACTAACTATGTAAGATATAATTTTTTTATAGCAATCAAAGCCATATGTTCCAATGACTGAGGTAGACTTTTCACTAGAAAAAGGTTTAATAGGATTCATTATTTAACAAAACACCTACAATTTAGTGTGTGCTTGTTTGTGACATATAAGAATCTAACACTTTGCTTGGTATAACAATATCAGTTTGGAAATGTTATTTTTCATTATATTTGTATAGTGCTTATCTTCTAACACACCATGTTAATCCATAGGATGGTGTAAGCAGTGGCTCTTCTAGCAAAGGTGTGTCTTCTCAGTGCTTGTTTGACCTTCTCCAGTCTTTGGAGGGAGAAACACCTGATAATCTTGATATCCTGGAACTTGTGAAAGCAGAGCGTCCCCTTAAATCATTAGGTAACTATACATTCAAAATATACAAAACATAGGAAAACCTTTTGAAGAATTAAATTAAAAAATGCAGCTTGTGCTTTTGACTTTAGGGATTTTAAAGACCTAAAGGAAATGTTGTAATCTTTCCTATTCTGGGTAAAGTGACACTGTGTATGTAAAGGCCCCCCAGCCTATTGATACTCATCTTGCTATTGCTGCCTATGTCAATATTTCTGACTCCTCAGCCAGCAAAAATATCTGGTGTGGACCTCTGCCAAAGTGAAAACACATTTTTAGCAGCCAATCACTGGACAAGAGGCAGAGGGAGTGAAACCACCGATCCCCCTAGTGTCCAAACCCACCTACACTGGGGCAAGGTGAGTATCAGTGGGTCAGAGTTGCCCTTTTACAGACACTGCCACTTTACCTCTGAACATGGTAACAGTGTCTATTCAAAGTTGTTAAGGGGTGGGCGGCCACCGCTTCCTTAATGGCCAATGAGTTATGCCCAAAAGTTATAGCGTCTACAATTTATGGAATACATACTGGAAGCTTTTACATTCTGACTCATTTCTTGAGGTGCTAAAATGACATTTTTTTCACAAAGTTGTCAGTTAAATTATATATTGTTTACACATGCTATGGGTATATGTGGAATTACACCCCAAATACATTCTGCTGCTTCTCCAGAGTATGAGGATACCACATGTGAGAGACTTTTTGGGAGCCTAGCCGCATACGGGTGCAAAAACCCAATTACCGCCTTCAGGATTTCAAAGGGCGTGAATTGCTCATATCACTTCCTCACTACCTATCACAGTTTCAGAGGCCCTGAAATGCCACAATAGCACAACCCCCCTCCCCCCCAAATGACCCCTTTTTGGAAAATACACATCGCAGGCTATTTGCTGAGAGGCATGGGGAATCCATGGAATATTTTATGTTTTTCCACAAGTTTCTGGAAAATTAAAAAAAACATTTTGGTGACGGGTTGTCACTTAAATTATAGTTTGCTCACACATGTCATGGGTATATGTGAATTTACATCCCAAAATGCATTCTGCTGCTTCTCCTGAGTATGGGACCAAGAAAACCAATCACCGCCTTTAGGCTTTCTAAGGGTGTAAATTGCTAATTTCACTTCCTCACTACCTGACAGCACAAATCCCCCCCCCCCCCCACATGACCCCTTTGCGGAATGTAGCTTGAGGTGTCTACTTTCAGAAAAGGAGTCATTGGGGGGGGGGGGGGGGTTGTTCTATCTTGTTGATTGGTTTTAAGTCTCACACATGTGGTATCCCCATACTCAGGAGAAGCAGCAGAATGTATTTTGGGGTGTAATTCCACATATACAAAAGGCATGTGTGAGGAATATATTATTAAAGTGATTAAGTGACAACTTTCAGAAACTTGTGGCAAAACAAAAAATATTCCTTGGACTCAACATGCCTCTCAGCAAATAGATTGGGGTGTCTACTTTCCAAAAAGAGGTAATTTGGGAATTTGTTTAAAATGTCCTGGCATTTTATGCTCAACAATAGAAGCTTATGCCACACATAACCCACTCTTCTAACCACTTGAAGACCAAGCCTTTTCTGACATTCTTTGTTTACATGAAACATTTATTTTTTTAGCTAGAAAATTACTTTGAACCCCCAAACACTATATATTTTTTTAGTTTTCAATAGGTTTTTATTAGGTTTTGAGTGCAAGTCAATAACATAACAGAAAGCAACAGGCAATTGACTGTCAAAAAGTGCAACATTACAGCATGGGAAAGGGATTCGGGGACGCAGCCCCTCGGGAAACACACAATAAAAACATTGCCCACATCCGCCACCCGCTACCCACCATGCCCCGCACCGAGGCGGCCCAAGGCAGGCCCAGGGCCAACCCCCCCCCCACCCAGCGCCCCATAAAGGGAACACACTGCGCCAAGGCAGGGGAGAGGCGAACACCCGGGCACCAACCCACCGCCCCACCATCGGGAACAGCGGGGCCACAGGAAGCGGCGTGCGGGAGAAGATAAACCCCAATGAAGTCCCCAGGGGGTTAACTCCGTCAGGTGTCCGAACCCCATAAGGAAAGAGGGATCAAAAAGAAACAACTTAGGAAAGAGAAGGAAACAGAGAAAGGTGGAAAAGAAAATGAAGAGGATGGGTAGGGGGAAGGATCAATTGGCGTCCAGGTCGAGTACGGGGGAGTGCTGCTGTCTTGGCTGACCCCCCAATTGTGACTCTTTTAGGGAACAGCAGTAAATCATCTGGGTCCCGCCAGATATCTGATCCAGGGGTCCCATGTCTTTTCAAATAGGGGTAGCTTATCTTGGAGGATGGCCACCATGCGCTTGTTCACCATAATCCATGTCAGCTTAGCTTTAAGCAACTCAAACAATATCACCGGGGACCGCCATGAACGAGCTATGGCGATCTTGGCCGCCGTGAATATAAAGGTGACCAACCTCTTCGTAAATTTAGGGGTTTGCTCAATCGGCTTGCCCAACAACGACTGTATAGGGGATTTGAACAAGTTGACACTCGTGAGCGAGTAGATAAAGTTGTATACTCGTATCCAGAACCGGCGGACCTTAGGGCAGGTCCACCAAATATGGAGGACCGTGCCCGCCTGGCCACAGCCCCTAAAACATAAAGGAGATGCTCCCTGGACAGCTGCTGCCAGCCGAACCAGGACCATATACCATCTGAGAAATACTTTATAATTTGCCTCTATTAGGGAGGTATTTATCAGGGACTTACAGTTCATGAGTGCCAGCTTGTTCCACTCTGCCCTATCTAGGTCCTCACCCAGATCCGCTTCCCACCGGGTCATATAAGGCAATTTGGTATCGTCTTTGAGTAACATAGTATATATCGTGGAAATATAACCCTTTTGCTTGTCTATGTTGTTACAAAGATACTCCATGGGGGTAGAGATAGCCAAATCACAGAGGCTCTTCAGGGAAGAGGCATAGTGAAGGATCTGGGTGTAGCGGAAAATCTCGCTCTCTGGTAGAGAATATTTATCCTGTAGTACCGTTTTAGAGAGAACACCTCTGTTGTCCATTAAGTCAGCTAGGCGGAGAAGAGCTTTGTTGGTCCACCATGCAAATGCTTGGGGACAGAGGCCCGGAGGAAACCTAGGATTACCCAATAGGGGCGCCATAGGGGCATGGGGGGATCTGAAGCCGTGACGTTTCGTCAATCTGTTCCAGATATCTAATGACAGGGACAAAGTAGGACACAAGATTGCCAGGCGGTCCTTAGGCTGCAACCCCATCAGGTGTTCAATCGGTGTATTGGGGACATGGTAGGCCTCAAGCTGCATCCAGATAGGACGGGGTTCTTTAGAATGAAATCTAACCAAGTGGGTGAGTTAGGCAGCTTGGTAGTAAGTAAGAAGGTTAGGGACCCCCAAACCCCCCCTCAATTTGGGTGTAAATAGGGTGCGTCTATTCACTCTGGGCCTCTTATCACCCCAAATATATTTCACAAGCGCATTTTGGAAGGTTTTCAGGTCTACCGTATTAACAGCTATTGCCAAGGTACGGAACAAGTACAGCAAACGCGGTAATATGTTCATCTTTACAGAGTGCAACCTGCCGAACCACGATGGGGGTTTAGTTGCCCATCTCGAGAGGTCCGTCATCAAAGTTTTGTATAAGGGGGGGTAATTGCATGCATAAAGAGTGGCAATTGACGAGGTCAAATGAATGCCCAGATATGGTAAGGATCCCACCTGCCATTTGAAGGGAAAGTTCGACGCGAGGGCAGACACCGTGGAGTCATCAAGAGTAATATTCAGCGCTCGAGATTTAGTTTGGTTTACCTTCAGTCCAGAGATCGTCGTAAAGGACCCTAGCACCTTAAGCAGATTGAGAATGGAGAACATTGGGGTCGATAGGTACATGAGAATGTCATCCGCGAAAAGGGCGCATTTATGCACCATAACACTGCAGGGAATACCCTGGATGCCATCATGCAACCGTAGCTTGATTGCTAAGGGTTCCAGGGCAAGAATGAATAGGAGGGGGGACAGGGGGCAGCCCTGACGCGTGCCCCTGCGGATCTCCAGATAATCCGAGGCATAGCCCTTGATTGACAGTCTCGCCACTGGTTCGCTATACAAAGTTCGCAGCAACCTGATAAAGGAGGGGCCGAAGCCAAAGCGCTCAAGTGTCAGCCAAAGGTACTCCCAGGACAGCGAATTTGAAAGCTTTATGGAGATCGAGAGACAGCAGCATGCCCTTCCGCCTCCCCCCCCCCATCCCAGTCCGACTGGAGAGCCGAAACAATATTGATAGCCCGACGGGTCTGATCCGAGGTCTGTCTAGTAGGGACAAAGCCCACCTGGTCAGGGTGAATATACTGGGCTTGAAAGGAATTTAGTCGTGTGGCCAGTATTTTGGTCATGATTTTCAGGTCCAAATTTATAAGGGAAATCGGGCGATAGTTCAAGCAGTCACCATGGTCCTTCCCAGGCTTGGGAATTACATTGATGAAGGCATTATTTTCGTAGCGAGGGATAGGGGAGCCTCGCCTGATCGCATTAAAATATTGCGATATTATATTTTTTATAATAATGACCCGAGAAGCCATCAGGGCCCGGGGCCTTAGAGGGATTGATGTGCTTAATAGCCATCAGTACTTCAGGTTCAGTAAAGTCTCTATCCATGGTGTCACTGTGATCAGTCGATAGTCGCGGAAGGGGAAGGTCGCGAAAGAAAACGTCAAACTGGGGACGCTGGAGCGGGGTTGGCGAGGAGTATAGTTTAGCGTAGAAATGGTAGAATTCATTCACAATCAGTTGGGGGTCCTGAGTCCTATGGCCATTGCGAAGTCTCAGTTTTGGGAGTGCCGGGGTAAAAGGTCTGGGGTTCAATTTACGGGCCAGCAGGGTATGTGGCTTGTCTCCTAGAGTATAGTAGTGGTTTTTCGACCACCGGAGGGACTTCTCCGCGCGCGTGGTCAGGCTCAGGTTAAGCGTCAGTCTAAGAGAGTCAATTTTGTGGCGGATATCAATGTCCGGGCAACGTTTTTGTTCCCTTAGTAGGTCCCGAAGGTCCGTCTCCTGCTTAAGAATGTCCTGAGCACGTTCCCGTTTGTTCCTGGAGGCTATCTGAATGAGCTTTCCTCTTATGGTAGCCTTATGGGCCGCCCATCTAACCGCCGGGGAAGTATCTTCAGCGGTATTATCTATGAAGTATTGTGATATAGCGTTTTCCACCTCTCTGAAAATTGACGGGTCATTAAGCAGGGAGGCGTTAAGTCTCCAGGGAGCGGGCTTCGGCTTTGTCCAAAGGTCAGATACTGTCATCGCCACCGGTGAGTGATCCGACCATGGAGTCACTAAAATCTGGGACTTTAAAATAAACGGTAGGAGGGGAGACAGGGTAAGCAAATGGTCAATACGGGCATAGGTTTTGTGAGCATGCGAGTAGTGGGTAAAGTCTCTAGTGGCGGGGTGGTCATTGCGCCAAACGTCAACTAAGTCAAAGGAGTGCAGCAAGCATGCCAACTTCACCCCCTGTTTGGGGACGTGCTTAAGGGACGAGCGGAGGGAGGACGACTTGTCCAAGACCTGATCCAAGGGGAGATTACTGTCTCCCCCGAAGATGACATGGCCCGCTGCATGCGGCAGGATCACCTGAAGCATATTGTGGAAGAAATCTAGTTGGCCCACGTTGGGGGCGTAATAGGAGACGAGGGTAACCTCATGTTCATTGATCCTGCCATGCACCATGACATATCTACCTTCCTTATCTCGAATCACAGTCTTGGGTGTAAACGAGACCTTTTTCGCAAAGCAAATTGCGACCCCCTTCTTTTTATCGGTGCTGTTGGAGAAATAGCAGGTGGGATACTTAGGGCTAAGATATTTAGGGGAGGAGGAGTGGGCAAAATGGGTCTCCTGCAACAGGAGAACATCAAAATTCTGTTTTGAATAAAACTGAAAAGCCTTTGTGCGTTTCACCGGCGCATTGAGGCCCTGCACATTGTGTGTCAAAATTTTAAATGGGGCTGGGGCTTGTCTTGTCATGGTAGCTCGACAGGTTGCACTCTCTGAAACGGACCGGGGGAGGATCCCCCTGTGGACCCTAGACCTGGAGGGATACCAGCTGTTCTAGCAGGTACCAAGGGACCCGGACGCCAAGGGAAGACAAGGACAGAAAAAAGGAACAAAAAAGAGAAGGAGAGAGAAAAGAAGAGGAAAAAAGGGGCTAGGAGAAGAGACTCCCACCCCGCCCTTCCCCCTCCCGGTAACAATGAAAGGGGGGGAGGGCAGTGTCACTGCCAACAAGGTCTGAAACAAACCCAAACTAGGCTGGTTGTGGGGTCCAGCTCCCCCAAAAGTTTTGCGAGGTTGCTCACCGCATGAACAAGTCCGCAACAGTGGCATGCGGGAACATCCCGGCAATTCCACTCCATGCCATTCCGGCTATACGCCGGGTGCCATGAGGTAAAACTACCTCGGAGGTCCGGAACATAATATATTAAAAAAAAAAAAACAACAGGATCATAAATACAAACAGTAGCTGAAGCATGCCCCAACACTATCAGGGCAACACAGTAGCGTATTCCCCACGGGGATTCGAAAGTTCCTACCCAGGACCCCCTGCAGGACCTAAAGAGCAAAACCTGAAACCTTACACTTTATGCAGGGGGGGGCAAGGAAAATAAGCAAAATCAGCAAGGGCCCTTCCAGTCCCCCGAGGGGGCCACCCACTGGCAGGAGAATGGAAGGAGGCAAAAGTCAAGTAGCACAGACACAGGCCCCAGCAACTTTAAGGAAATAGTCCAGGATCCAATTGTAGCCTCAGGGGGTACAAAAAAAAAAATCCCTCCCCAATGGTCCCCACTAGAACTGAAAAAGGCACATCGGTAAACGTCCAGCAAGGGGACCAATGGAGATGGGAAAAACAACAGGGGCCCTTCCAGTCCCCCAGGGGAATTCAACCCCTATGTGGGAGAGGGAGAGAATGCCAGAATCGTATATAATGTAAGAACTGACAAAAAAAAAGAAGGAAATAAAAACACTTGTGAAGCAGTCTCACGTGATCGATGATGTTAAAGCTGCCGTTGCCATCCGTGCCAAAGTCCGACGAAGGGGAACACCGCCAAAAGAAAGTTATTCGCTCTCCATCTGGGAACTAAAAGGAACAAAATGTAAACAAAACGGGGGTTCACAGTGTAGGCTTCAACACACCGGGCAACGATGAAACCTGGTATATGTAACTGCCTGCCATAGGCATCAATGGGATAGTAAGATCAGCCTGAAGGCGCAGGGGTCCTCACGGTGGAGTATGGGTACTGGCATGTCCTCTTCGGCTCGGCTGGGACCACATCGGGGACAGTGGACTGGTTGGCGTTGTGGGAGATGAAGAACGGGACTTCCGCGGCGGGCCATCCCTGGATATGAGACCCAGGCCCAAGAGCACGTGTTCGCCATCTTGAAAGGTGGAAAAAGAATGCGACTTTCCTTTGTATGTGAAAGAAAGGCGAAAGGGATAAGACCATCTATATATTTTTTTAAAGCAGGGGCCCTACATAATGAAATAGTGTTGCAATTTGTTTTGTCACAAAGTATTTGCGCAGCGATTTTCCAAAGAAATTGTTTTGAAAAAAAAAGTTTTTGAATTTTGCACAATATATTGCCCAATTGTTTGCTAAAATATAAAAGATGATCTTATGCCGAGTACAGGTTACCACTTTAGATTTACAGAGGAGGTCTACTGCTAGAATTATTTTGCTTTTTTATTTTATTTGTACACCGTCCCTTTTTTTTTATTTTATCACTTTTATTGTTGTCACAGGGAATGTAAATATCCTCTATAAAAGCAACAGGTATTCTTTTTTGAAAAATTTGGAGTCTATTAGACTCTAGATCTCTCCTCTGCCCATAAAGCATCTGACCACACCGAGATCAATGTGATAAGATGCTTTCCTAATTTAAAAATGGCACTGTTTATTTCGGGCAAAACTGAAGTGATAAAATACTTGTAGCTTCTGTTTTCTTAGGCCATAGAGATGGTTGGAGCCTTTTCGCTGAAAAAAACAATACCAAGATGATGCCTAAACCTGCAGGCATCATCCCGGTACAACCACTCAGAACGTTGCTGGTCCTCGTTGGACATATATTGTAATGTTCTTTTATTCCATGCAGCCTGTGGGCTGAACAAATAAAGAGAACCTAACAGATTCCTCCATTCACATTGATGTGGATGAAGAAATCTCTGTCAGAAAAAGTGTGTGGATAATACCGCCCTGCATCCACCTACTTCTAACGATGGGCATACATGCAATGTTCTTTGCTGAATGATAAAAAAACCTAACAGTTCCCTCCATTCACATCAGTTGATGTGGATGAAGAAATCTCTGCCAAGAAAAATGAAAAAAAAAATGCCAAAGGATAGGGGCGATCTGCCCACTGTCCACCCCAGCCCCTATGCTTCAGCATATAAGCTCTTTTTTTAAACTTTGGTGGTGAAATCACCTCCTACAGCGCTGTGGTCATTGATTTATGTATTCTGAAAGCAAATCCTGTTGCTGTCAGAATAAAAAGATCAGTGCTGCAGCTTAATGGTGTTCCTGCAACGCAAACAGTGGTTAACAATAAAACACAGTAACAATAAAACATTAACTCAATAAAACAGCAACTTATATTTATTGCATTTGGTGCTAAAAAAGAGTTAAAAGAGTTAAACAGATCAGTGCTGCAGCTGAATGGTGTACCTGCAAAGCAAACAATGGTTAACAATAAAATTAAGTAATAATAAAACATTACAGTACAGTAACAGTATAGTATTGTCAGTTACAGGTGTGACCAGAAATGTGTAGACTGCCACAGAGAATATCAGGCACAAATATAGCGTAAATGAATATAATTTATTTAAAAATAACTGAATAACACAAATGTAAACACACCTCTAGTAAACTAAAACTTTGTAAATCAAACCAGATAACCAAATAGTGACACACAAGGAACAACTGCCCAAGCCAAGTATTTACAGGAAACAGGATAAACAAATCGTAATTGTAACAGAGCCAGGGTCATACACATGGGATCAAGCAGAGGGAGCTGGGTACAAGACAGGACAGGGAGAGGGGAACAGGAGACGTAGTAAGCAGGTAGGAAGGGATCAGGCTGCAGGGTTGGGATCAGGGTCCAGGATCAGGATGCAGAGACACAGGAATGCAGGTCAGGGGCACATGGGGACAACACCAAAGCAGTGAGGAAGAGCATGCACAGGGTTTAAATACACTTCCTGCAACCAGCATCAGGTAATGACTGGTTGCATAAGATGATGTCAACTTCTGGCTGCTGAGGGACACCCACTGGTGGACAGCAAAACTGCAGCCTATAGATCTGGTGGTAGCCACAGTGCCATCAGCAGGTGAACCCTTTCCTGACAGTCCCCCCCCCCCCCCCCGTCTGAGCAGCTCCAACCAGTCATAGCTGAAGGAGTCCATAAAAGATACCCAGTTGCTGCATAAGTCCAGAGGGAAAATGTCTTACAGACCAGAGGAGTGCAGGGTTCCAAATAAGATGCCCTGCTGTCGGGATCCAACAATAAGCTAGGTGTCCCACCGCCTGGGTCTGGTGACTGGCTAGGTATCCTGTTGGCCAGATTCTTAGGGACATATGGCATTTGATCCCTCAAGACAGTAGACATCTCAACACTGGGGTACCATGGGTCATCCACAAACTTAGCCCTGTGGTCATGTGACAACACCAGAACTCTGACACTGGAATGTCTGGTTACAACCATGTCGCTTGCCTGGATTTCAGGACTTGTTCCGCACATCAACAGCCATCTAGGTTTCCCAAAGGCACTAGTTACCCTACTAATTGTGAAGGGTATGTCCGGACCACCAGACTTTGGCGCCATTGGAGCAACATACTGTAAGAGGGATCCAACCAAGGCAACTGAAAAAAGAATCTCAGGCAAAACAGATAACCCATACAAGATACACAAAGACTCAGAGGTGTCAGACTCTTCCTAAACAATCTTGCCACTGCTCCCTATGTACTCTAGGCAGTCACAGGGCTCCATGCTGCTATCTTTTCCCTTGTAAATCAGGAAACTCCATGTATAGCCTGTTGCCCTGTCACAAAGCTTATACATTTTGACCCCATATCTGGCTGACTTGCTGGGGAGAAACTGTTTAAAAGCAAGCCGGCCAGAAAACGTAATCAGGGACTCATCTACACAGACAGCTTTTTGGGACATATACAAGGCTGCAAATTTTTGGTTCGAGTGATTTACAAGGGGCCAAATTTTGAGGAGCCGATCATATTCAGGGTCACCCTGAGGACAACAGAGTTCATTATCATTGAAGTGGGTAAATCAAACGATTTGCTCCTATCTATTCCTGGTCATAGCAGCAGAAAACACGGGCATATGTTGAATTGGGTCAGTGGACCAATATGACCGCAACTCATTCTTTTTAGTATTGCGCATGTTGAGGGATAGGCCCAGAAAAGTTTTACCTTCGGAAATAGTGATATGTTTTCATGCAAATTGTCTGGTTCAGATTTGGGTTTGCAGTGATAAATTGATTGGGGTATAAATTGCTTTGGTCCACAATAGATGTGAAAGTGGTTAACTGGGGGGTGATCAAAGGGTTAATGTGCCTAACTATGTGATCTGGTGTCAGTGTAGTGCTTGTACTCACAGTAGATGTTATCTTCTCTCATGCTGAATCCAAAAAGGGCTCCAGGAAAGAAAATTACATCTTTTCCTGTACCTGTGTAATGTAAACACAGGCGCAGGAGGTTCTGTCATTTGTCAGAGCCAATCAGCAGGTCCAGGCCATACATCATTGGCCTGAACCGCGAGCATGGATCACGTACAGGTACGTGATTTTGTACAGAGAGGCCGCCTCCCTGCAGTACGTGGGGCAGTCGGCAACCGGTTAAATATCGTATGCCAGGACCACTACCTATTTATCGCATGCATTTATTTATTTTTTTTGTGAATTGACTTTTTACTCCTGTTTTATGCAGTATATACAGAGAGTTTTTGCTTCATGTGGTAATTACCCTATAAACAAAGCAATAGTGAATTGACATTTTCAGGATCCTATGCGGTATTTGGGAAAACACCTAAATACCGCATGCTATCTGGTTCTGTGGACGGAGCCCAATGTCTCAGTGGGAGAACCAACAATAAACCAGCTTGTGTTTCAATTCTTTCTAGATTTCTGTTATGGCAATGAAGACATGGCATTCTCCATCAGTGAGTGCATAAAGCTGTGTGTAACAGTGGTAGCCTATGCTCCAGAGTCATTCCGCAGGTAACTAGCCTCTGCTGAGGTTTTAATAGATTTTACGTGAAAGGATGGGACTGGGAAATTATGTAAAATTATGTACAAGATAAAAAAAAATGGATAATTTTTCAAAATGTTCACTTCTCAGCCTCCAGATGTTGATGGTGCTGGAAGCTCTTGTTCCCTGCTATTTGCAGAAGTTAAAAAGGCAGACATCACAGTTGGAGACAGTGTCAGCGGCTCGTGAAGAAATTGCTGCCACTGCTGCCTTGGCCACATCACTTCAGGCTCTTCTTTATAGTGTAGAAGCTTTAACAAGGTAAATGATGTACTATTAAAAACAGGAATCCCAGTTTTTGTTCCTACGTTGTTTTTTTATGACTCCTTGCTCACTTCTGTGTTTCTCCTTCCCAAGGAAAAGGATGATTCTACCCTTCCTTTTAAACCCATTATGTATAAATAAAATGTAAAGTGGTTTGGTATACAGTGCTTTGAAAAAGTATTCATACCCCTTGGAATTTTCCACCTTTTGTCATGTTACAACCAAAAACATAAATGTATTTTATTGGAATTTTATGTGAAAGACAAACACATAGTGGCACACAATTGTGAAGTGGAAGGAAAATGATAAATGGTTTTCAATTTAATTTTTTTTACAAATACATATGTGAAAAGTGTGGTGTGCATTTGTATTCAGCCCCCCTGAGTCAATACTTTGTAGAACCACCTTTCACTGCAATTACAGCTGCAAGTCTTTTTAGGTATGTCTCCACCAGCTTTGCACAACTGGACAGTGAAATGTTTGCCTATTCTTCTTTGCAAAATAGCTCAAACTCTGTCACAATGGATGGAGAACATCTGTGAACAGCAATTTTCATGTCTTGCTACAGATTTTCAATTGGATTTAGGTCTGGACTTTGACTGGGCCATTCTAACACATGAATATGCTTTGATCTAAACCATTCCATTGAAGCTCTTGCTGTATATTTAGGGTCATTATCCTGCTGGAGGGTGAACCTCTGCCCCAGTCTCAAGTCTTTTGCAGACTCTGACACATTTTCTTCTAAGATTGCCCTGTATTTGACTCCAACCATCTTCCCATCAACTCTGTCCAGATTCCCTGTCCTGGCTGAAGAAAAGCACCCCCACAACATGATTCTGCCACCAGCATGTTTCACGGTGAGAATGGTGTGTTCAGGGTAATGTGCAGTGTTAGTTTTCCGCCACACATAGCATTTTGCTTTTAGGACAAATGTTTAATTTTGGTCTCATCTGACCAGAGCACCTTCTTCTGCATGTTTGCTGTGTCCCCCACATGGCTTCTCGCAAACTGCAAATGGGACTTATTATGGCTTTCTTTCAACAATGGCTTTCTTCTTCCCACTCTTCCATAAAGGCCAGATTTGTGGAATGCATGACTAATAGTTGTCCTGTGGACAGATTCTCCTACCTCAGCTGTGGATTTCTGCAGCTCAACCAGAGTTACCATGGGCCTCTTGGCTCCTTCTCTGATTAATGCTCTCCTTGCCCTGCCTGTCAGATATTCTAAGCTTGGGATATTTTTTAACCAAACCCTGCTTTAAACTTCTCCACAACATTATCCCTGACCTGACTGATGTGTCCCTTGGCCTTTATGATGCTGTTTGTTCACTAAGCATCTCTAAAAAACCTCTGAGGGCTTCACAGAACAGCTGCATTTATACAGAGATTAAATCACACACAGGTGGACTCTATTTACCAATTAGGCAATTGGTGCCACTAGATTTTAGTTAGGGATATCAGAGTAAAGGGGGCTGAATACAAATGCACGTCACATCCCTGACCTGTCTGGTGTGTTCCTTGGCATTCATGATGCTGTTTGTTCACTTAGGTTCTCTAACAAACCTCTGAGGACTTCACAGACAGCTGTATTTATCTAAATTACACACAGGTGGACTCTACTTATTAGGTGACTTCTGTAGGCAATTGGTTCCACTAGATTTTAGAAAGGCCTCTTTCACACGGGCTTTCCGATCACGTCCGTCTGTCAGTTTTTTCAGGCAGACCTGATCAGATACTCCATGCCCCCTATGGAGCAGCGGATGTCAGGGGTGACATGTCCTCTTACACCCGCTGCTATCCCAACTGACCCTGTCCGTGAAATCCAAACGGATGGAAACCCTATTTTTCATCCGTCTGGAGGATCAGATCTGATAGGACCGGATGAAAAAGGAGAGGCGGTCCGTTTTCATCTGATCTCCCAAAGAGGAGAGCGGGGATCTGACAGGTCTGTCTCTGCAAAGTAAGCGGGGATTGGCGGATCGATCCCCACCGAGGAAAACAGAGTCGGCCGGGCGGAAAGCCAGTGTGAAAGGACCCTTAAGAGTATCAGAGTAAAGGGGCTGAATACAAATGCACACCACACTTTTCAGAAATGTATTTGTAAAAAACATTTAAAAAACATTTATTATTTTCCTTCCACTTCACAATTATGTGCCACTTTGTGTTTGTCTATCACATAAAATCCCAATAAAATAAATTAAAGTTTTTGGTTGTAACCTGACAAAATGTGGAAAATTTCAAGGGGTATGAATACTTTTTCAAGGCACTGTATATTTTTCCTTATATTTTTATGGTCAGTGTTAAAAAATAAAAATAAAAATGTTAAGCATGTCTCCCAACTATTGAAGTTGACAGAGAGACAATGTGCAAATGGGCAATGAGTGTGTAAAGACCCCCCCCCCACCCCAGTTCCTTCTCATTACAAATACCCTAATACTGTTCACCCCCCAAGTACAGGCCCCCTAGCCCAGCTAACCCCACAATACAAGCCTTTTAGCCCCTTAAACGCACTCACCATTTGCAGGGGATCTTAAGTATGAGTGATATGTAGGTCAGATGTTTGTAACTCGGGGACTGCCTGCATTTAGTCTTCTATCCATCTAGCCGGTGAAGCTATCTGCTTCTTTTAAAATGTTTTTCTCTGATTAAAATTTAGTTGTAAAAAAACAGTTTTAGATATTTAAAGAGAAAATATTAAATCAATAATATTTTTAGGCCCATGACAGCACCCCAGATGAGCCGAGGTGATCAAGGCCACAAAGGAGCCACAACAGCAAATCACACTATGTCAGCTGGGGTCAACCTGAGGTAATAATTAATTTCAATGTGTAATATCACTGAATATTAGTTTCTTGTACAATATCAAATAAAAGTTTAAATCAATGACTTGTTTTTCAGAGATAATCTTCACCTGCTAGAAGAAGGTCAGGGACTACCCAGGGAAGAACTGGATGAGAGGATTGCTCGGGAAGAGTTTCGGAGACCGCGGGAGTCTCTGCTCAACATCTGCACAGAGTTCTATAAACACTGTGGTCCTAGGCTGAAGATTCTGCAAAACCTGGCTGGAGAACCACGTGTGACTTCTCTGGAACTTCTGGATGTGAAGTCACATATGAGGTTTGGATCTTACTGAATTGTTAGCTGTTCTGCTTAACTGAGATGATGAATAATAGTGGATCAAAAAATGGTCATAAAATTTAGGAGTCCAAACCCAATTCACAATTTTTCTTGTCTCTTATGTTAGGTTGGCAGAAATTGCCCATTCACTTCTGAAACTGGCACCTTATGACACCCAGACTATGGAGAGCAGGGGGCTCAAGCGATACATCATGGAAATGTTGCCCATCACAGACTGGACAACGGAAGCAGTGCGACCAGCCCTTATCCTCATCTTAAAGAGACTGGATCGTATGTTCAATAAAATACACAAAATGCCAACTTTAAGGTGAGCAGTTGGCACAGAAACGTGCATTGAGTTTCTGATGTTGCAAACCTTGAAGTAAGGGCATAATGCTTGATTACTTTCCTCTACTGTTGTCCACAAACAAGATTATGGTGGTTTCTTTGGTCAACAGCAGAGGAAAGAAACATATGAAAAAACAAAGGTAGGTAAAATCTAGCTATGGGCACAGTTTTACTATTTAGGCCACAATTCAAAATAATACATGCCCTTTTATAAATTACAGCAATAAAATAAAAGCTCTTTCAGGGAGAAAGTTAGTATGGCAATGCTATTCATCCAGTATAAAAAGACAGATAACCTTGAAAGCCTTAAAGTGGATGTAAACCCCATTGGTGAAATCTGACCTGGGCACATATATCTGTAGTATTTACTTATCTGTCTCCAAAGTCCTACGTCCAGTGTCTTATTGCTTCTCCATTCCTCTGTTATCAGCATGGTAACTTCTGACAAGCTCTCCAACACAGGAGATAAAAGCAGCTGGAAATTTGTGTGGAGGAGATAACTTAGAGACAGATAAGCAAGGGCTTTTCTTTTCACAGCACAGCTCTGCAAGTTTCTCTACCTATCTGGAGGGGGGTGTGTGCCTTTCCTCCAATCAGCTCACACACAGTGTATGCCCAGACTCCCCTCCCACTGCTGAAACAGGAAGAAAAATTTCTAACACAATGTGCACTTTCTAAAGAATATAGAAAACTGAAGACAGCAAATATACATGTAAAACGTATGTAGGTAAATTTGTCTCATCTCTGGGGCTGTAAATTTGTCTCATCTCTGTTCACTGTGTATATATAAGAGTTTACATCCAGTTTAAGTGGCAGATTTTCCCTTACACACTGACTGCAAAAGGGTAATTTTTTTTATATTATTTTAAAATAATAAAAATACATATTAAAAGTTTTTCCTATATATACTGTGTGTATATCTATCAATCTATATAGATATATAAGGGTCTTCAAAAAGTTTCTGCACTTTTCTATACTGTATATAACTTAGTTAAAAAAAGAGCAGAAACTTTTTGAAGAACCCTCGACACATTTTCTTTGAAATGCACACCTCATGTGTTACTTTAAAAAGGTGACAATAACAAACATCATTTAAGTTAGGGTTGCAAAGGGGATTTTATTCTCTTGCCACTGAGAGATTTAACCATTCATTGATAGTAACTTAATTTGTAGCAAATTTTAATAAAGATGCTTCTAATTAGATAATAGTTAAATCCGTGGCAAAATACGGTGGGTATATTGAAAAGAATCACCCCCACCCCCTTTAAAATATTCACATTTTGTTGCTTTACAGTCTGAAAGTAAGACAGTTGCAGAGTAAATACAGCTGGATAAAACAAAAACTGTGTCTGCCTTCATTTCAGGCTGCAAAACAACAAAATTTGATTTTTTTAAATGGGGGGGGGGGAGGATTATTTTCTTTACCCACTGTATTTGAATCCCTTATGTAGCATTATCATTACATGGCCACTGATGCGAAGGGCAACATTGGGTAGTGACAAATTTGTGTTTTTAGTTTTATTACTCTAAGCAGCTAAAAATGAATTCTGACTGATTGCCTTGAGTTCCAGGACACAAGTGTTCATTGTTTTGTGTTATTATATTGATATTCATTGATGGAATAGAGTAAGGATGACAAACAATAAATCAAACTATGAGGAAAATCTTAGATTATTCATGCATCATTCATTTAATTAATTCTGACATTAAATTGCAATCTAGTGTATTTTGTTTTAGGGGTGTCCTTAAAGAAACACTAAGGGGGAAACTCACACTGGGCACAGTTGAACCATGCCTGAGTTTGAATGTCCCCCCCCCTCCCCACTCCCCAATTGTGTTTCCAGGTGCACTACATCATTCATCACCTCCACCAACCAGACAACAGTGATCCTTCTTTTTTGTGCTCAGTTTTCTATGAAGAGTTCTGTGCTCAGGCACAGTTTGCACTTACACTGAATCTAACTGTACTGGACCACAAATGAACCGTATCCTAGACCACCTCTTCCAAGTTCTCCCAGATACAGTACATTTAACCATTCTCAGGTATTGTTTTAAGCACTCGCACTACACATACGAAATGGACCAAGGAGGTGAACCATGCCCAGGCTCAGTTAAAAATGCCAATGTCTAAAGGCCCATACATACACAATCAGAAAATCATACAAAAAATACCGCTTTTGTACGATAATCTAATCGTTAGTACACAGCTTTTGTTGGCCAAAATTTTCCAAAGGGACAAGCACAAAAATTCTTGTATAATACCAGATCGTACGATTTTCATTTATTTAGTATAGTTTTCATTCAAAAATACATTACAAACACAATACATTACATCACTTCTGAATTTTTGTTTTGTCGTACGAAAATTTTCATACTTTAGTAAGCTCTTCATTTTCAATATGGAGACTAGTATGCAAAAAAAAATAAAAAACAGATGATCATTCGTCCCATAACCTCATTGTGTGTACTAGGCTTAAAAAGGGAACTGCAAGCTAAATGTTAGGCAAATCTGAACTGGTAGAGCGGTGACACTTCTCCATAGTATCAGAGCTTGTCGCTTTCTCTCCCAACACTCCTGTTGGCTTATTACTATAATGGGCGAGGGCAATATCCATTACATACAGAAATCGCCAGACCTTTTCTTGTTCACTATCGTCCAGCATTCAGGCCTACCAGAAAGGATTGAGAGTATGTGCAGGTACCACTAAGTGCCAGCACTTTATGCCTGCTTGCAGTTCTCTTTTTTATAGTAACAGAGTCCCTATAAAGCAGTGATGGCAAACCCTTATGTTTTGGAACTACATTTCCCATTTTGTGTAGGTCCAGGCAAACATTGATATCTGAAGATTTTCTTCTAGGCTTAATGACCTTCTGATTCTGTTGCCATTTAATGTTCTTTTTTTGTGTACTTTTCACATAATTTAATTAATTTCATGGCATTGTGCTCATAGCACCTTTTTTTTTATTTATAAAAAAAAAAAAAAAACCCTGCATTTTCATTATCCAAATTAAGTTAACAATTCTAAAATTACTGTCTCAATCAGAAGCTATCAGGATTTCTATCCTTGCAGATGTATGTTATTTTTACAAATGTTAAAGTTTAAGTCAAGGAATTCAGCCACTTTCTAAAATATGCCGTCCTACCTCATGCACGTATCTCTTCTATTTACAACTGACCGTTTTACTGAGAGTCACGAGTACAGTTATTACTATACTCCCATCGCTCTGACAGGAGTGATGCTGCTTTCTCACACAGCATTAGCTCTGCCCACTCCACCCATCCACTGTTTATTCACAGAAGGCTTTGTATTTTGTGAATGGGTTCGCATAATATAAAGCGCTCTGTGATTGGCCAGGATTAGGATAGGGGCGGGCACTGCAGCTGCATACAGCTCTGCAGCTGCAGGAGCTGAGACCAGAAGGTCCAGCATGGTAGCCCCGAAACTATAGTGATAGCTATGTTCCTGGCGCTCTGTTAATTGTAAATGAAAGGTGGCATACACCTCATTAAACTTAACCCATAGTAACCTGGCATATTTTAAAAAGTGGTTTATTTCCAGAAGTTCAGCTTGAATGAGCCATGATTGTAATTCAGAAGACTTTTGATGATTATTTATGCACAGGAAGATGCCTGTTCTCCAATGAGTCAGATCTCCAATATAGTTCTGAAGCCTAATTTTGCTGTTTGAATTTCTCTAATGTTACCTCCCGTTGTATTGCAGGCGACAGGTTGAGTGGGAGCCTGCCAGCAATTTGATAGAAGGGGTTTGTTTGACACTTCAGAGGCAGCCAATCATATCCTTCCTGCCTCACCTTAGGTCACTGATCAATGTGTGTGTGAATTTGGTGAGTAAGCTTGTAATGGGGGGCCCTCCGTTTTGTAACCGGGTCACTGTCTTACACATCTGTGTTTAATTCCTGCATGCTCTGTGGAGCCACGTGTGAGGAAGTTCTGAATTATGTGTCGTTTACATTCAAAGGTGTTTGTTTCCTGTTCACATTATTTGCCTTTGATCCAACTGCCTGACCTACATTGCGTTTACTTTACAGGTAATGGGTGTTGTGGGGCCCTCTAGTGTTGCAGATGGATTACCTCTCCTCCATCTTAGCCCATACCTTTCCCCTCCTCTACCCTTCAGTACAGCAGTTGTCAGGCTGGTAGCACTGCAGATACAGGTTAGTACATGACCTAATTTGTATCTAATTCAATTGTCAATAGTTGATGACGCCATAACTACATATTCTGTGTGTGTGTGTGTGTGTGTGTGTGTTGGGAAGGCGTACCGATAATTTTACTCAGGACCTGCATGTGTAGCTGATTATACATTCAGCACAATGCCATTGTGCCCAGATGAATGACTACTTTGTGCATGTGCGGGAGTAAAGCTGGCCATACATTATACAATTTTATTGTTCAATTTCCTTTAGATTTACCTTCAATTATGTAGTCCAAGAGCTTGCCTGATTGCATACAAATTGAAAGTGTTTAGGTTTGACCTCATATTATATGGTTTTGGTAAATCTAAAGGAAAATTGTACAAGAAAATTGTATAATGTATGGCCAGCCTTACGACATCCCAAGAAGTGAAACATTTCAGAGCTGTGCAGGACCCATTCGTCAGGCATGTGATAAAAAGTTTTTATCTTTTTATCACATGCCTGATGAAGGGGTTCTGCGCGACTCTGAAACGTTGCACTTGTTCTTTTGTGATGTGATCTCTCTGCAATAAAAGCTTTGGACTGCAATTGAGGATCCATGGTGTGCTGGCAAGTATGTGCATTAATCTGTTCTATCCAGTCTCCAGCTGGTAGTCTCTACAGCACCCGCTACAGATAAGTCTAGTGATTAAAGAATGTGTGCGACAGGAATATAGACAAGCCTCCTCATTGGCTGAGACAGCAGTGGGAGCCCACAACCAGTGAGCCAATGAGAAGAGAGTGGGGGACGAGGCCGTGACACGGCTCTATGTGTCTTATGGATGCATAGAGCAGTGGCTCGGGAGCAAACATGCAACAGTGCCCCAGGGCAAGAGGCTTTTTCTGGGGGCACTGCTTGAGAGGGAGGAGCAAGGAGCGCCGGCTGGGGACCCAAAAAAAAGAGGATCAGGGCTGCTCTGGGCTAAACCACTGCACAGAGCAGGTAAGTATAACATGTTTGTTATTTTCTTTTTTTTAAAACTAAGGTTTATTACTACTTTAACCAAGTCTTTTCAGTAAACATTTGATAAATTCTCTTTTTTGCGGTGATGGTATTCCTTAATTTTCCTGGCATTATATTTTTTTTTATAAACTTTATCGCTTTGTTTAAAACAGAAATTGGCTGCATGTTGAACACCTCAGTAATGGTGTGATTTATGTGTGTGATTTAGGCTTTAAAGGAGGATTTCCCCTTGAGTCATGTGATCTCACCTTTCACTAATTTGGAAAGACGAGAGGGGATGCTTCTCAACCTGCTCATTCCTTTTGTATTGACAGTTGGATCAGGAAGCAAAGGTTTGGCATATACAACATACAGTATCATTCCATATTTATTTTTATTGTCTATCAGTTCTTCGTTCATTTTATTGCTGTGATTTTTACTAGCAGTTTTTTTTTTTTATAATGTCAATATCTCCTAATAAACTGTGTGGAATAAACATGATGAGTCATTTGGTGTTTGAAAACCAAATAAACCAGAATGCAAATTTACACTGAAGATTTTTATAATATTGATTTGCACTAATCCCACCTTCAGACAATTAGCACCACAATGATTTAAATCATCCAAAAAATATATGTATAATAATGTGCAGCACTATTATTGTGCATCAAATATGACTTACTGTAGGTGCCATCAAATCAAAAGCTTCCAAATAAATACATGAAAAAGTAAACATCAATATCAAATAAAAGTAAAATTATTTTTGAATTATATTTATTATGAAGGTGCTAGCAGCTTTATCATATGGAAATAAACCAGAATGATGGATGCTGTGATTTAAATACATAAATTAAGCTACATTAAGCTAAATTAAGCTCCCATTTGTCTATCTGTCTTGTGGTTCTTGGGAATTCTAAATTTATGGTAACTGTTTTTAAATATTCAAAAATATTGTGTTAGTAGGATGTTAGTAGTCACACTACAGTACAGCCATTGTTAAAAAATACCGTTGACTTATCATTAAAATGTATACTTTATGTACATCAAATGGTCACATTTAAGAATTACCTTTATTTTTTTGTGCAAACTGGCATGAATAGAAATACAATTACATGTACAATTTATCTAAAAAGCATTAAAAAATGATAGTTGCCCTTTAAATTTGTTTCCTTCTTAAAGCTGATCTTAGACAGTAGTGGACAGCTGAGTGTGCAGGTATGGTTCAACCACACCTAGGCATCTTTCCTGGCTAGTGTTTTCCTAAATGCAACTGTTGTTGTTTAGCCTATTAAGCAGAATAGGAAGAAGCACTATAGATAATTATACAAAGCTTTCTAACCTGTCAAAATACAATTGCCCTAGAAAAGGCTTGAACCCACAGGTATACAATCATCACCCAGTGAGGCTCTCTGTCATCCAGTGTCAGTGAAGACCTTAAAGATCAAACACATCCCTTATGTTTGATCTTTGCCTGAATGAGGTTTTTGGAGTACAGGCGTAAACAAGCTTTTCTTTAAAAGCATCAGCTCAAAATCTTTTCATCTTCTACCTGCGTACAAGATCTGTTTTGTATTTTCTTGGATCACACAGATAGCCCCTGTCTGGAGCAGCCTGAAGTCTTCTTGCTGTTGCAGACTGTGATCAATATTCTGCTGCCTCCACGTATAATAAGCACTTCCCGTAGCAAAAACTTTATGCTGGAAAGTTCACCTGCACACTGTTCAACTCCTGGTGATCCTGGGAAAGATCTTCGAAGGGAAGGACTGGCAGATTCTACCAGTCAAGCTGCTTATCTTGGTAAGTTTCTGTAATCTAATGGTTTAATATTTTGTTTACATTGCTCAGCCTTTTGTCCCACAACTATCTACATTCCATTCATAATCACAAAAAAGATGTTATTCCTATAGCAGTTTAAGAGACCCGTTCACCGACTTCACAGAAAAAGTATAATAAATGCTTACTTGCAGTGCTTTCCTTTCCATAAACCATTTTATTCACTTGCAATATACCATTTTACTTGTTAAAAAAATATGACTAATACAGGAAGAGACAATTCCCTAGCTGAGCATCTACCCTCCTATCTGAGGCCTCTCCTCTTTGTAAATATTCTCTCTTATGGCCCAAACCATTACCCCCCCCCCTCCTTCAGCTCCCTACATTACCTTATTATAACGCTGGCAATGGAGGAGCAAAGCGGGAATACTACATAATGTCACATGAGTGACCGGTCTAAGGGAGGCTTTTACAGGTAAATAACATGCATAAAATACATTTAAGTATAACAAATGGCAAAACATTTTTTTTTTATTTGTTTTGGATGGAGTGGAGAGGAATTAGAACGCCTGTCAGTTTGTATTGCTGTCTGTGCCCCTTTAAAGGAGATTCACCCTCTCTATTTGTCCTGTTAACCATTATCAAGTGAAAGTAAAAGAAATTACCCAAATTTTGGGTTGTCCCCAAAAAAGTAATAGAGGTGAAATCTTCCAATGGGTACACTAGTTCTGGTGACCAGGGGGTCCCAAAGGAATTCCCTTCATTTACAGAGATTTCCTCTCACTTCTTGTTTGGCTATGGGACAGAAAGTGAAGAGAAATCTCCGCAATGGGACACAGATGGAGAAAAAAATGTGATAGGGGTTATAACCCTCCCTTGCTCTATCCAAAATGAAAAGAGGTATTTTAAAGAAATTAATTGTCTGGTCTTTCTATAAACATGCCCTATCATTTCAGTTAAATTTGCATGTTAATATACTAAGCATACACCGTTGACTATATCTCATTGGGAAATATAAAAGAAAGTTCAGAAAAAAGTATTTTTAATTCTTTTGCCAAGGTTCGGTTTGCCAGGGGGTCTGTAGAGCAGGCATTGTTGAATAGACATATATAAATGTTTTTCCATCTGATCATTATAGCCCAGGTCAGGCAGTGGTCATACCATGTCTATTCATAGCCAAAATATGTCAGATCCTATAATATGCTGATCATAGAACACCAGTTATATCCAAATAGATAATATATTTTTCACCTGTCAGTTGCGATGTGCTACAATACAAGGTCTCAAGAAAAGGTTAACTTTAGCTTAAAATGAAAAAGCTTTTAAGGATGAGATTTAGCACGATTCTCCACTCTCACCTCAATCATTTATTCTTTCTACAGCTCTGAAGGTTATTTTGGTCTGCTTTGAACGCCAGCTGGGAAGTGAATGGTATCAGCTTAGCCTGCAAGTTAAAGAGATGGCTTTGAGAAAAGTAGGAGGTTTGGCTCTTTGGGACTTCCTTGATTTCATTGTAAGAACTCGGATCCCGATATTTGTTCTTCTTAGACCTTTCATCCAGTGTAAGGTGAGCAAACTTCTAATGGCGAATGCTGTTGTTGGAATATTACAAGACTGATTTTAATTTATATGTGTATATATATATATATATATATATATATATATATATATATATGTATAAAACATATGTTGCCATGCTAAACAGAGTGAAACACAATAAGAAAAAAGTCCATATAGAAAAAAACAGCTGATGTTGTGCTCCAATGAAATGAAATGGTGATGGTGAACAAAAGTCTCTTGCTGAGTGTCCAACAGGTGAGCGGATAATCTATGAAACCTCACCCAGGTGCACCACCACCGTGAATCATACAAAATACTTGCTTACCAGAACGCTAGACTCCAAGTTCCAAGAGTCTAGATAGAGGTTCATTTCCACAGCTTAGATAGAAACCTCTGAAGACTTTCTATCTTCTCTGCTTGTGGATACATTTTTGTATCTGCGGTTTCACTTGTATGGTGTCGATGTTAAGAATCCACTAATAGTGCTTTTCCTATGGGAAGGGACAAATTCTTGAACATGAGCCACACAGCAAGAGAAGACCTTGATCCACCTTCAACATACTTTATTTGCAAGGTTGTGATTTGGAGCGATTTGCACTGTCAGCCATGACATCATCACGTTCAGCCTAAAACAAGGGAACGGATCTGATCTTCTGTGTATTACGCACACTTATCTAGACTCTTATACCTTGGAGTCTAGCATTCTAGTAAGCAAGTATGATTCATGGTGGAGGTGCACCTGGGTCAGGTTTCATAGATTATCCGCTCACCTATTGGACACTCGGCAAGAGACCTTTGTTCACCATCACCTATATGGACTTTTGTTCTTATTGTGTTTCACTTCAATTGCTTAGCGCGGTAACGTATGTTATATACAGTATCTCACAAAAGTGAGTACACCCCTCACATTTTTGTAAATATTTTATTATATCTTTTCATGTGACAACACTGAAGAAATTACACTTTGCTACAGTGTAAATTAGTGAGTGTACAGCTTGTATAACAGCGTAAATTTGCTGTCCCCTCAAAATAACTTAACATACAGCCATTAATGTCCAAACTGCTGGCAACAAAAGTGAGTACACCCCTAAGTGAAAATGTCTAAATTGGGCCCAATTAGCCACCCCCCCGTGTCATGTGACCCGTTAGTGTTACAAGGTCTCAAGTGTGAATGGGGAGCAGGTGTGTTAAATTTGGTGTTGTCGCTCTCACTCTCATACTGGTCACTGGAAGTTCAACATGGCACCTCATGGCAAAGAACTCTCTGAGGATCTGAAAAAAAGCATTGTTGCTCTACATAAAGATGGCCTAGGCTATAAGAAGATTGCCAAGACCCTTAAACTGAGCTGCAGCACAGTGCCCAAAACCATACAGCAGTTTAACAGGACGGTCCCACTCAGAACAGGCCTTGCCATGGTCGACCAAAGATGTTGAGTGCACATGCTCAGCGTCATATCCAGAGGTTATCTTTGGGAAATAGACGTATGAGTGCTGCCAGCTTTGCTGCAGAGGTTGAAGGGGTGGGGGGTCAGCCTGTCAGTGCTCAGACCCTACGCCGCACACTGCATCAAATTGGTCTGCATGGCTGTCATCCCAGAAGGAAGCCTCTTCTAAAGATGATGCACAAGAAAGCCCACAAACAGTTTGCTAAAGACAAGGAGACTAAGGGCATGGATTACTGGAACCATGTCCTTTTGTCTGATGAGACCAAAATAAATGTATTTGGTTCAGATGGTGTCAAGTGTGTGTGGCAGTAACCAGGTGAGGAGTACAAGGACAACTGTGTCTTGCCTACAGTCAAGCATGGTGGTGGGAGTGTCATGGTCTGGGGCTGCATGAGTGCTGCAAGCTCTGGGGAGCTACAGTTCATTGAGGGAACCATGAATGCCAACATGTACTGTGACATATTGAAGCAGAGCATGATCCCCTCCCTTCAGAGACTGGGCCACAGGGCAGTATTCCAACATGATAAGGACCCCAAGCACATCTCCAAGACGACCACTGCCTTGCTAAAGAAGCTGAGGGTAAAGATAATGAACTGGACAAACATGTCTCCAGAACTAAACCCTTTTGAGCATCTTTGGGGCATTCTCAAACGGATGGTGGAGGAGCACAAGGTCTCTAACATCCACAAGCTCCATGATGTTTTCATGGAGGAGTGGAAGAGGACTCTAGTGGCAACCTGTGAAGCTCTGGTGAACTCTATGCCCAAGTGGGTTAAGGCAGTGCTGGAAAATAATGGTGGCCACACAAAATATTGACAACTTGGGCCCAATTTGTACATTTTCATTTAAGGGTGTACTCACTTTTGTTGCCAGCGGATTAGACAAATAATGGCTGTGTATTGAGTTATTTTGAGGGGACAGCTATTTTACATTGTTAAACAAGCTGTACACTCACTACTTTACATTGTAGCAAAGTGTAATTTCTTCGGTGTTGTCACATGAAAAGATATAATAAAATATTTACAAAAATGTGAGGGGTGTACTCACTTTTTTGAGATACTGTATATGGTTTATCGAAAATTCTCCTTTATTGTTGCCAGCACCTTTCTTTCACTTTGTTTATGTGTTTTCGATTTTGTTTTCTGCCTGCACAATAATTTTCTTTTTTCACATTGATTTTAATTCATGTCAGTATTTTCTAGGTTTTTCATAGCAAAGTCAAGCATTTGCCTCTTAATAGCAATATTTAGTTGTTTCCATATTTTGAAAATATTGGTTTACAAGGATGAATTTTTCTCCCACTCCCCCACTAGTTGCTAGCACAGCCAGCAGAGACTCAGGAAGAGCTGAGTGCGAGGCAGCACATAGCAGACCAGCTGGAGAGGCGTTTCATTCCAAGACCCCTGTGCAAGAGCTCCCTTATAAATGAGTTCAATAATGAGTTGAAGATCCTGAAGGAGGCAGTTCATAGTGGGTCAGGTAAGACCAGGACAATCCTAGATGTGCAGTTTAAGCATCACATACTGTATAAACTAGACATCCATTTACTTTAACATAGGCTAGCCTAAATCTGGATCTGCCAACACATACTGTATGAGTGGATCTACCTATCGAAGCATGCTATGCTAGTATCTGTTCGTGAATCATCTGCCAGGAAGGCATTATTGAAAGTTTTCCTTAGTGGAATATTCCCACTGCCTACAGTGTTTCCAGTAAAGCAAACTTCTTAACTTTTTTTTTTTTTTGACTTTCAAAATGCAGTTTATTGAAAAAACAAACTAAATCACAATCAGTCCAGCATTGTAACACACAAAAGTAACACACTGAACAGAAGAACATAGTAGGTACAGGAAGGAACATCATATCGATACATTAAAATGTACGAGCAAACAACAGTAAAGGGATGGAACATCAGCCCCAAGGGAGTCAAGCCAGAAAAACAAAAGAATACTTAAACCAAGGTCCAACACTCGACCCCACAGGGGGGAACCCAGTAGCACAACTACCGGGTGAGTCAAGCAGGGAGGGGTGTTCTCACAACTGACCAGTGCACGTGCGGAAGTCCTCCACCCAACGGCCCCAAACCCTGTCAAACTTTTTGGGGCAACCCCTGTGTAAATAAATCAAGCGTTTATATGGAAGAGTGGAGTTAACCTCGGCCATCCAGAGGCGGAGAGTAGGAGGTTGTGTACGCATCCACAGTTTTACTATAAGCTTACGGGCGTGGAAGAGTGTTTCATGTAGAAAAGTGGTAAGGAATTTGTCAGCTATATCATCTGGAAAAAGGCCTAAAACACATTGTGAAAGGTCTACTTGGAGAGGGGAGCCCATGTGGTCATGGAGAAACGTGATGACCTGCAGCCAAAAGGTTTGCACCACAGGGCATGACCAGAGGATATGCAGAAATGTGCCAGGGTGGGCACGACAGTGGGGACAGTCGCCATCCACCCCCTCCCGATATCTAGCCATGCGAAGAGGAACTTCTTACCTTTTTAACCACTTGCCGACCGCCCACAGTATATTTACTGCGGCAGTCAGCCCCTCACAGGCAAAGCGACGTAGTACTGCGTCGCTAACCTGTGAGGCTCTAGGGGGCGAGCGTGCGCCGCCGGAGGCGCGCTCCCGCCCCCACTCGTTCACGGACCCCCCCGCGCGTTTGAGCAGCGGACCCGATCGTCCGCTGTGAAGGGAGAAAGGCAGGCGGCCAATGTAAACAAAGCCGCCTGTCATTCTCCCCTGTGTAAGAACAGAGATCATACGGTCCTGCTATGCAGGATCGTATATCTCTGTTGTTACACAACCAACCACATCCCTTCACAGTTAGAAGCACGCCCCTAGGGACATACTTAACCCCTCCTTCTCCAATAAAGTTAACCCCTTCCCTGCCAGTGTCATTTTTACAGTAACAGTGCATATGTATAGCACTGATTACTGTAGTAATGTCACTGGTAACCCAAAAAGTGTCAAAAATGTCAGTCAAGGGTCCCATCTGTCTGCCGCAATGTCGCAGTCCCACAAAAAAAATCGCAGATCGCCGCCATTACATGTTAAAAAAAAAACCAACAAAAATGACAAAAATCTTTCCCTTAGTTAGTAAACGCAATAACTTTTGCGCAAACCAATCAAAATACGCTTTTTGCGGTTTGTTTTTTACCAAACATATGTAGCAGAAAACAAATTGGCCTAAAATGTTAAAAAATTTGATTTTTAAATTTTTTTGGGGGGGAATTTCATATAAAAAAATGTGAAAAATATTGTTATTTTTGCAAAATTGTCGCTCTTTTTTTGTTTATAGCGCATGGTCAAAAAATCGCACAGGTGATCAAATACCGCCAAAAGAAAGCTCTGTTTGTGGGAAAAAAAGGATGTCAAATTTGTTTAGGTACAGCGTCGCACGACCGAGCAATTGTCCATTAAAGTCACGCAGTGCCGAATCGCAAAATAGGGCCTGGTCAGGAAGGGGGTAAAATCTTCCAGGGCTTAAGTGGTTAAGGAAAATTTATAAATGTGATGGTCTGAATATTTGCATGCATCTCAGTCACTTGATATTAGAAAAAGAAGAAATTCAAAATGCCTATTATATTTTATTTTTGCCCATCATCTACATCATATGTGTCCCTTTAAAAGAGAGCAGTTGAAGGAAAAAGGAAAAGTGAACTATTAGAAGTTTATTAAGATAAAGATTATTAAGAAAATGAAAATGCAGTCAGCAAGTTAATACTAAGATGGAAGGAGCAAGTCAATTTTAGGAAGAGTGAAGGCAAGTAGATATTATATAGTAAGTTAATAAGGGGAGAGTTGTAAAATATTAATCAAAAAGTAAAGTGTCTACTAAATACAGAAGAAAAGTTAGAAGAGATTTTGCAGAAATATATATACATTGAAGATATAGCTGTTAGGTGGTGGATCTAATAAAAAAAATATGTAGCATTTGTAAAGTATTGAAGCAAAATAATGCAAAGCTGATATATAGGAGTAAAAATAGGAGGCAATCAAAATAATTTATATTTACTAGCTTTCCGTTCACAGTAGGCGGGGAGACTGCAGTTCAGTGCCTTCCCTTTACCCCCCCCCTTTTTTTTTCTTTAGTTTTCTCTTTTTCATGTCATCTTTCATTCCCCCCTCTTTTTCCTCCTGTTCCTCCCTTTTTTACTTACGTATACCTTAAAATTGGCAGGAACCCTAGGGTTCTCTTGTGAGTGACACATGCCTTATTTTCTAATGGATTATTGCTTGACATCTTTTACATTTTGTTACACCTACAAGGGTCTTTTATTAGTGCATTTGCATTAATCTGGTCCTAACTCATAGATCTCAGTCAGCATATTTTACAACCACTATTTATTTTTTGTTTTACTGTTTCTGACATAAAGACATGCTGTATTACTTACTTGTCTGGCTTGTCTTTTTGCTGTATATACTATCACTATAAATAAGGAATTAAGAAAAAAAAAAAACATTTATATTGCACAACCATAATTATAAGAAACACAACTGGTGCAGATGAGAGACAAAACAATAAAAAAAAAGCATAATAGAAATATCAAAAATGATTTAATACTACCAAATAAAGGTTATATGTTTTTACTAGTTGGTAACGTGAATGAATATTAAGTTCAATAACGTGTGCAGATTTTGCTGGAATAACTTACCACAAAAGATAGAGAAAAATAGACAACACAGGAAAGGGCCATAATTGTATGAAGAACTACTCATTCTGCTTGTTGTAAGCAATGAACAGGTGGCAATTTTTTCATGTTACCCAGAGGTTTATGAGTTAGATTGATATTTAAGGTTTGCGTTAGGCATGAATCATGTCCATGTGTTTTAACGTGGTGAATTTTTTAAAAATCTGCTTACCTTATATTTGAAGAGTTTACAAAAGTACATGCATGGTACTAAGACAGTTAAGATACATTTAAGTTAAGAGTTTATCTAACATTTCTATTATTATAGCTTTTCAGAATATATTCTTTATATGTTGATTTGCAAATGATAGAAGGCTTATCCCTCTATTTGTCTAATTTAATTTTTAAGCATATCAAGGGAAGACCTCCATCAGTACGGTTGGGACCTCCACTTCTGCTTACCGTTTGAGTTTGGCCACTATGTCTCGCTCTAACACGGGAACAGGAACAGTGTGGGAACAGGATAGCGAACACTCACAGCCAGCCTCAC
Organism: Pelophylax lessonae; assembly: GCF_965119305.1. Taxonomy (NCBI): domain Eukaryota; kingdom Metazoa; phylum Chordata; class Amphibia; order Anura; family Ranidae; genus Pelophylax; species Pelophylax lessonae. Next base: position 216,059,752 of record NC_138773.1, read on the forward strand.
AGGACACACTCAGTCGCACTGATGAAGAGGAAGAAGAAAGTAAGTTGGAGAGCCCTGTAATAAGGAGCACAAGGAGTCTATTTTTGCATCAGTGGATATCGGACAGCATATTCAATAAAACATTTCTCTTTTATTCTTACATGGCAATTATAATTACCACATTCCGACATGGGTTCGTGTTTGAACACTTACAAGAGGTTCTCATTCTTCCCCATACTACTAAAAAAAGTTTTTATTCCTTTTGTCCCTTTAGATGACTCTGTGAGCATGCCCAGTGTGGTAAGTGAACAGGATGCGTACCTCTTGAGTGCCATTGGTAGAAGACGTTTCTCCAGTCACGCATCCAGCATGTCTGTTCCCCAGGCTGAGGGTGGCATGCTTCCCAGCCAAAGGTAAACTGTGCTGTCCATCCATTGCATAGTTTCTAAAATTGATCTAATGGAAGTAGCTGAACAATGTCATGCTTTATTTCAAGGAACATTATATAATAGCAAAACATTTTTAAAGGTGTTGAGTCGATGGCTCCATTGACAGTTAACTTTTGCATTTATTTTGCATTGTCACAATGCCCAAATGACTAACTGCAGAGCTTCTGGAAGGGTGATGATGTGAATATATTGTTACAGGAATCATCTACAAGCCAAGCTCTTGTATAAGGGAGTTGTGTATGTGTTGGCCTTGCTAATTTGAATAAACAATGATTTCGTTTTTAGCAAACTTCATGGTATTATGATTAGAATTAATGGAATATTGCAAGATCCTCATTCACAACGGATTTGTTATAGCAAAACATTCTTGTAGCTTTCATCACTGACTTGGTAAACTTACAATAAACTGAAAGACTTCTTAAGGCAGTGACATATAAGACATACAGCATTACATAATTGACATCCTGGAAAATGCGGTATATGCACTTCACTATTATTACATTACAGTACTGAGGAAATATACCTTTTTGCTGTAACAAAGCTATTATTATTGTACTGATCACTGTGAAATAATTCCTCTTTGATTACTTAGTTGTAAATTACTAACAAAAACCTATGTTGCTGCATTTTTTCTTACAGTCTGCAAATTTCTCTTTTCCAGTTAAGTTTCCTGCCAATAATATTTATTGTCCTATAACATCTGGTTTCTTGTTCCAGTTGTCAGAAATCTTGTTATACTCTTGTGTTGAACAATGTTCATTAGCAGAGGTGGACAGTCATAATATAAAGAACAGTACAGGCATTTGCATGATGGAAAAGCATTTGCATTTGTTTCACGAGACAACTTAGCTGGAACCAAGAGAAAGATTAATGAGTAGACAGTGTTTTTTTCTATTTACTCTATTTCTGCGCATTAGTTAGGTGTATAACTGTAATTTATGGTTATGTCTATGGACAGTTACTCTTTCTTAAAGTCCTTGTGCTTATATTAGTTGTGTTTGTGTCTGCTATTGCTTACCATATACGATTTAAAGTCTCACATTTTATTGTTGATATTGAAACCATTTGTGTAACAGAGGATAGCTGGTCATGTCTGTTAGTGTTTGGGTGCTTCACTATAGCATTACACTCATGATAGCTATCGTATTATTAAAGCAGCAGAGCTAACATTTTTCATGTTTCCAAAACTGTCATATTAACCTTATGATTTCAGAGTGAATGCCAGATGTAATTCTGGTACAGCAATTTTGGTAACAACCAAAGACCAACAGTCATAAGTACGAATGATGTAAATGTGCTTTCTGTGCAAGTTTGTAAAAAGGGTCCTTAGAGTAGTATATCAAAGCCAATTTTAGGTGCTCTATATATGGTATACCATATAAAGAAGCCCCCAAAAATATTCCTGTTGGAATAGCATTAATTATTTCTAACAAAGATGAGTCTGAATACAATGGAATAATTATATTGGCTGGAAAAGAAACTCCTTAGAATTCTTTAAGAAGAAGAACTTCGTTTGTGCTTAAAAACTGTGAGCTGCCTTTTTATAAGGCTACTTTGCTATCTCCTTTAGTATAAGTGAATTCAATCTTACATATATTGGTTCTCAAGGTTACCAATAGTGCAAGTTATCCACTCCTTCAGTATATAAAAGAACTACTATACCCCAAAATATATTATTTTATGGGAAAAAGATACTAATAATTTTCACAATGTGTATGTGAGAATACACATGCTGTAGGTTTATAAATTGTACTGATAAGATAGTTTGCTCGGTAATGGGAAATATTGCTTTCACCCTTCAAACACCTCAATTTTAAGGATCTTCTCTTTTAAAATTCTCCTGAATTTTTTCAAATTTATCTGTGGATGCAAAACCCATGAGGATATAAATTAAAGCTGGCACTGTCAACTTGCAAGTATGCAGAATGAAAGTTGAAACTTTTCAGATCTCCAATTCATGACCCATTAGAAAGATAGAGGGGTGATACTCATATATGCCTCTATCCTCATATACCCCTCTACACACCCTTGGAACCTCTCCACTGCTCTGCAAAGATTTATATTTATTGAATTAAGATTCATAAAATATAAAAACCTATTAGCCTTACATATTGTAAATTTATACCCCTCATCATTTTCAGTTAATATACAGCTAACTGCATCAACATAATGAAAAGAATAATCTAAAATGAACTATATATTTCACAACACACTGTAAAATTATATATTGTACACATCTTATTACATATCTGTAAAGCCTCTCTGGAAAGTTTACCCCCTAATGACCAGGCCATTTTTTATGCGATACAGCACTGCGTTAGTTTAACAATTGCGCGATGGTGCGATGCTGTACCCAAATAAAATTGATATCCTTTTTTTTCTCACAAAAAAAGCTTTATTTTGGTCATATTTGATCACCTCTGCAGTTTTTATTTTTTGCGCTATAAACAAAATAAAAGCGTAAATTTTGAAAAAAAAAATATATATTTTTTACTTTCTGCTATAAAACACATCCCATAAAAAAATTTAAAAAAAAAATCGAATTTCCTTATCAGTTTAGGCCAATTTGTATTCTGCTACATATTTTTGGTAAAAAAAAAAATCCCAAAAAGCGTATATTAATTGGTTTGCGCAAAAGTTATAACGTTTACAAACTATGGGAAAGATTTATGTACTTTTTATTTTTTTTTATATTTTTTTTAGTAATGGCAGCGATCAGCGATTTTTAGTGGGACTGCGACATTACGATGGACAAATCTGACACTAAGTGACACTTTTTGGAGACCAGTACAGTGATTAGTGCTAAATAATATGCAATGTTACTGTATAAATGACACTGGCAGGGAAGGGGTTAGCATCAGGGGCAATCAAAGGGTTAAGTGTGCTCCTAGGGAATGTTTTCTAACTGTGTGGGGGGAATGGACGGACTGCAGGAAGAAAGAGATCGGTGTTCCTGATTAGTAGGAACACACAATCTCTCTCTTCCTGTCTGACAGAACAGCAGTCTGCCTTGTTTACATAGGCAGACCGCTGTTCTGTCTTTCTCCTGAACAATCGCGAGTGGCCAGCGGGCCTCGCAGCCACCGGGCCTGCTGATTGGCTCCCACTGTGTATAATCACAGCGGGAACGTGGCTCCGGCGGCACGCGCGCGCCCCCTAGAGCCCTTTATTAAAATCACGTACCGATATGTGATTTTGTGCTTAACCTCCTTAGCGGTAATCCCGAGCGTGACTCGGGGTTGATTTTTCATATCAGGATCGGTAACCCCGAGTCACGCTCGGGGTGGATTGCAGAGAGCGCAGCGGTGTTCTCTTACCTTATCCTGGCGATCCAGCGATGATCTCTCATTGCTGAGATCGCCAGCCGAGAGTCCCGTCACTCCTCCGTCCCTCCGTCGGTGTGATCACTTCCTAGTTCCGTTCCCTGCAGCAGCAATGCTGCATGGGAGCGGAACTAGGGAGGGAAATTCAAAAAAAAAAAAAAAAAACGTTGCACAAAACACAAAACACATTTTATATTGTATATATATATATGCATGCATATATATATATATATATATATATATATATATATATAAATATATATATATATATATATATATATATATATATGCGCATATATATATATATATATATATATATATATATATATACCGGTATATATATATATATATATATATATGCATATATATGTATATATGCATATATATATATATATATATATATGTGTATATATATATATATATATATATGCACACACACATATATCTATATATAATATATAATGCATGAATTATAATCTAATCAATATAATTTTATTATATATATTATATATTAAATAATAAAATAATATTATTGATTCGATTATAATTCATGCGTTTGTGTTTCAAATTTATCACATCTGGGATGTCTACTAGAGTCTTATTTTGGTCAGCTTTAAGTCAGTAATTACTAAGAATTGTAGGCCTATAATACATAACGCCAAATTTCCATGAAAAGAATTGTACCACTTTTGGTATGTAATTCCTGACATAATCATACCGCCAGGGAGGTTAAGGGCCGCCCTTTCGCCTTAAATGTACGTGGGGCAGTCCCTAAGTGGTTAATGTAAACATTTGTAAACTAATAGAGATATTGAAATTACTACTTTTCAAGCTTCACTAGACGCAAGTTTGTTTCATGTCAGTGACCCACTAGCTCATGGAACCAGAATCAGGATTACAGCCCAGACCTTGCACTTTTAAAAACAAGTCAGCAGAGGCGGCTCCTATTTTTCTAAACTTGGTTTTACTTCAAATCCTTTCTTACATGAACCAAGTCATTAAGATTACATGAGTTGGTTATAGTGGCCCTTTAACTGGCTTCTGTTTAAAATAGCCACATGTGCTAATTATCTCACTGTGACCAATGCTGGAATCTGAGATCCCAGAACAAAAAAAGCATTTTTAGAAACCTTATCAGCCACTAATATGCATTTATTGCATAATATATAAGACTCCCAGGATGCAACGCAGCCACCTGATATTATATTTGCTGTTAGTCTCGAAATGAGTACATACTGCTGATTCACATAGTAACCAAAGTGTTGTGCAACCAATATTGATGTAAATAACAGCACTGCACTATAGTGAAGCAACTGCTTTACAGGCATGCAGCTTAGAGATGGTTGCAGTGCTACAAATTGGTCTTTACTTAGAGCTAAATTCCAGGCAAACAGCTAATTATGTCATTGATATACATATTCCAGAGCTGTTTTACACACCAAAGGATTTCACTTAAAGTTGTTTAATAAACCTCAGATTTGAAAAATGAACAAAGTATATCCTTCTAAAGATTGTACTTGTTTCAATCCAGAGCACTAAGTGTAATTTCCCTCTGCTGCTTCATTCCTCTGCTATAAGCATAAGTCACTTCTGGTAAGTTTTCCTGACACCAAAAAAAAATGGTGACGGGGAAGGAGCTCCAGCTGATTGATAGCCTCAGCTCTATTCCTGTGTGCTGTATGAAGGAAGATGTGCCCCTTCCCCACAATCAAGCTCTCCTCCCTGATGTAACGTCAGCTCTCCACCCCCATGCTGTTCAGAGCTGAGAGAACCTGTGTAAATTCTGCACTTTAAATGAATGTAGGAGGAAGACAGCTATAGAAAGACAGGTACAACTTATGTACCTGTCTTTCTACTGTGTATTACCTGAGGCCAGTCACTTCACTGGGTATATGTAAGGGTTTACAACCACTTTAAAATACTTTTTGATTTATATTTCAATTTTTCTATTAGAGATTTTTGAAACATTTAATAGTGAAGAGCATCAGCTATAGCCCACAACTTTTCAGGGTAAAAAGCCTCCTCCTTCTTCAGGGCTTGAGCAATTAATGTTAAAAAAAATCACAACAGAATGCACAATGGAACCTGTGTTAAAGTGGAAGTAAACCCTCCTATCATTTTCAGCCAAAGAAGCTGCCATCTTGGCCTCTGTTAAACCTTTAACTGCCATGATGCTGCTCATGTGATCAGTTATGACACCAGCGGTTGGATGGTTTGACAGGATGGATGAGAGCACACCCAATGTGACAGTTAGCATTCCCGTCACGTGCCAGAAATGTAACAGTTTTTTATAATTATTATATTGATGGGTTTCCTTTCTTTTTAGGGCTTTATGATTAGTGATTATTAACACTGACTGCTGAAGCCCATAGGAAGGGGGGGAGCTTTCTCCCCCAAAACACGTAGGCTATATCTGATGCTCTTAACCATTAAATGTCCTTTAAGTGACACCAAGCATTCCTCCATACACATTCAAGAATCTTCTATCTGATGAGCGCTTCCTTGTGTCGCTGTCAGAGATGTAGCAGCCTGGGACCAGAATGGGTCACCTACATTAGATTTCAATCACAGATTTGCTTCTTTTAAAGAATGTAACATCCATCGAAACTAATTTTTACTTCTCTCAGTCCAGACCTATCACGTACACATCATGCCAAAGGGTTTGTATTCCTGTTCATCCAGTCCTGAGATTTACACAGTCCTGCAAGACAGCACAGCCAGCTAGGTGACCTGAATTTTGTCTATTACAGTAAAGCAAAAGAGTTGGAACTCATACCTGTCCCCAGTCTGTGACTGGAAGGAGCAGCAGCAGACACATAAGTTTATTGCTCTTCCTTCTCTTTCTATCAGTATGTTCCTTGTCATCACAAATGCAGTACACCACATCTGAATAAGCAGAGCAAGATTTGTATTTCTATAATCTCTTCTCATTTGTGAATGCATAACATTAAAAGATACAGTTTCAAGTAACAGTATGAAATTGCCTCATGCACTAATATGCATCCACTGATATGTATGATGATACCTTGAGAAAAAATGATTTCTGAATTGCTGTTTACTGCTCTAGTACTGCTGCTTTAATGTCCAGGTCATGGACCATAAACTCTTGCTCGCTCTCCTAATCTCCTGTATCTCCTCAGTTCCATCTTTGGCAATGCTTCCCCCTATATCCTGAGCCCCCTCTTTTTCCCCTGACTCTTGTAATTTTTTTAAGTGTAGAATGCCAAGAACCATAAATGACTTGCCATTGGTTTGTACGTTAGTTGAGTTCTTTTATTTAGAAGTTTTTGTTACTTTTTATATTTTTGCATGCAGATTTTCTGTTTGTTTTTGTTTTCTGTTTGCTTTTTCTATCCCTTCAATGCTTCATCTCCCTCCCCCTCCTGCAGCGAACCTAATGTTCTTGACGACTCCCATGGGCGTGATGGCGAGATCAGCCTGTCTAGGTATGAATGCTTCCTGTCTGTCATTGTGAAGAAGGAGGGAGAGCGAGGATTGAGGCCGGAATGCAAAATGTCCTCCCTCTCACTCTCATTTTGTCTCTCTGTTATTCTCTCCATTGGCCATTTGTCTGGATGTAAAAGGTGCAGTTCCCTCTCTGGTCAGACCTGAGTGTGGTGCCTAATATATTTATTATTATAGTAACCTGTACTCAGTGAACTGTAAGAGGCAGCATATATTTTATGCTGTTTGCATTTTCTCTTTATTGGTTTAGTTGGTTTTACAAAAAGCAGCTCACCTCTGTACTGAACCATAAAATTAATACAATATAGATAACCTACCAGTTTCCTATATTTTCATGGAACTCAGGTTGTGGGATTTTTTTCACCAATGTTCTTGCCTCCTCCCATTGCCTTTATAAGGAAGTATTACTCTTGATACTTGGTACTTCATTTACTTTTTAGTACAGAAAAATGCGTCAAGATAAGTGACGCTTTAAAGACCAAAGGGAGGCAGCAAACTGAAAATTCTAACAATTCTGGGGTACCACACAAGTAAAAGTAAAAGACAAAGTAAAAGTGGGAAATGTAATTCACTCTTGTCCACATAGGTCACCATGCCAGTCTTGATGTCATTATATCATAACAAACCAGCTCCTGTAGAAATCTACTGATGCACTGATTTAGTAAAAAGAAAAAAAGTTTAAAAAAAATGGATGTTTCGTTGTAAAATGTTGTTTACAGCCACATTTTATCCTGAAAGTTTTCTTTACAATGGAGGATTTGCTTGTCTTTATGTATCCTCCCTAATTGTATTGTTGGATTGCAATGATGCACCAAGGAGATAGATTAGATTAGACAGGCCTGTACCCAGCCCAGAGAGACTCTGCACCTTTCACTATTTAGACTCGTGATCTGACCGCTGTAGATTGTGTAGTTAGAAAAATGTTTTATCTCTCACCTGTTCCTTACCAGGGGTCCTTAATAGTGACTACAGAAAAAGATATAATGAGTGTTGAACTTAGGGTTCTGTAATAAGAATCAATTCAACACTAAATGTATTATTATTAGTAGAGAGCTACGAACCTCAGGTATTAGTGTAAGATAAAAGTGAGAGAACTAATAGTAACAACAGACATGTGGTTAGGAAGCCACATTCTATATAACTAGCTATTCCAGGATTCTTTATTATGGAAAGCCACAACAGTCCTGGAGCTTGCAGTGGATCGCTTCCAGTCCTAAGGGGCCAATCAATTATCTTTATCCCCTGATGCAAAGGAGAAGCTGAGAGACACTGTGTTAGTATTATGGTTGGTGGTCATTGTCTGTATTTTTCAAAAAAGTAATATGGTGCACAATCATTAGAAAAATGATATACTTAGTATCTCATTGTCATTTCTTCATTTTTAATATTACTGATTTACAAATGTTTTGTGACTTAGAAAACAGAGATACCTCAAGCATGTGCCTGCCACTTACAGACAGAGATGTTTGGGGCAGTATTAGAGGAGTTTGGTCACCACTTCTACAATTCACTTGAATTGTTTCAGAGTCATGCTACTGGGACTGACGACTTCTAGGCCTGTTCATCAACTTGCTGTAGATCGGAAACCCCAAGTATCACTGTGATTGTTATGTGATTGTATCTGTTTGTCCCTGTTCTTAGTCCTTAAAAAGTGTGGTCCAGCAATACGCATGTTGCAAATGTAACTATCTGGGGATTAAAGGCAGACATTGACATCCCATATGCGGCCCCCCCCCACAGAATGTGCACTGCTGCCATAGGTGCACAAGTCTATCATGTTATGTCTCTGACTCATATTTGTAAACTATTGACCCTCTATTACAAAATGTCTGCAGGTGACAGGCACGCTTGTAACCTCTAACCTAGTTTGGTTACTAACAAACAGCATAAATGCCAGCTGGCACTCAAATTGTAACTGTTAAACAAGACAAATGTACGTGTTTTATCCTAGAATGACGCAACCAAGAGCATCCAGCAGCATGTTATTAAAAAAACTGATAAAAAAAAGTGGTTCACCAATTGACTATTTAGCATTGAGAACATAATACACAGGCAAACAATATGACACTCCCTCTTCTGCTTCCACAGCAGGGTAGTGCTGGTTTAACCCACTGACAGGCAGTCCAATACAGTATATGAAGGTGCCACACACTTCCTTCTGTTGCTTAGTGAAGATTTATGTAGAACCACCAAAAATCTCAGGCATTTGGTGCAGCAGTCCACTTTGACTCAATGGGGATTTACTAAAGGCAAGTAAACTGTTCACTTGCAAGAGAATTTACCCCTAGCTTAGTGAATGAGGTGAAACTCTACTGACTTCCATCATCCAGTCATGTGCAGGCAAAAAAAATCAGTTTTTTAAATATCTGCCTTGCACGTGATTAGGTATTCTTTTCAAAGTGAAATTTTAGCACATTCACTAAGGAAACATTGCCTTGCAAAGTGAACAAGCTACTTGCCTTTAATAAATCAACTCCAATGAGTAAGTGAAATTGCACAAAATGTGTCTAAGTTTTTGTGGTTATAAATAAATCTTTTTAAAGCAGCAGAAGGAGGAGATGTACTGTGTTATCTGAAACAAGCAGTTTTATTAGTAGAAGAGACAACGTTGATTTACTAATGGAGAAAAGCAGTTTAATTTGCAAAGTGAATTTTCAATTTGCAATGGAATTTTCCCTTACCTTAGAGAATAAGGGAAAGCCCTGCTGACTTTTTTTCATCCAGTCATGTGCAAGCAAAAGTCCTGTTTATTCACCTTTTCCTTGCACATGATTGGGTATTCTTTGCAAAGTGAACTTTTACCACATTCTCCACACACCCCCCCCCCCCCTTTATTTCCTATCTATAGACACCCAAACTCCCATAGTAAAAACATATTTTAGTGCCTGAATGCTGTGAAGTGAATCTTTCTCAGCATTTTAGGGGAATATAAGTTGTAACCATATTTATTCTGTGATGTTCCTAATATCTGATTGCCTACTTGATGAATATTCACTTGTGTACCAGATGGTTCCATTCTATGGATCTTTGTTTACTTGCTATCTCCTTTCTGTAATGCCAATTGCTGTACTTTTTTAAATTCCTTCAATAAAAATATTGTGAAAGCACTTTTACCACATTCCCTAAGCTAAGGGAAAATTCTCTTTGCAAAGCAAACATGCCCTACTCCTTTAGTAAATCAGCCACGCTGGATCTAAACAGAGATGAATTGCTTCATTAACACAGTCGAGAATTACTTTGTTGAATTATATTGTGTTAATCCTAAATGCTGCCTAGAGAACTGTTTTAACATTTCCTGATATGCTGTTACAATAGGTTGTTGAGAAACTATTTAGTTCCTGTGCAGCACCAATGTCTCAATGCAAAATTAAGCTATTAGGTACTTTTTGATGTTGCTTAAGTATTTCAGTAGACTTTTTTTCTAGCACATCTCTACAGTAGAAACATTGAAAGACATTTTCAAACAAATTAGTGTCAAAATTAGATGCACATGTTTTGCAGATCAGGCCTATCATTTTTTAAAGTATATGCAACTTTTTTTGTATATTTACAACCCCTGCACCTGTAATTCTGGGCATCCAACTGAAAGAGCTTGAACTTGAAGTACACACACAATTAAGAAGTGGTCTGGGGAAGGTTTAATTTTTTTAGTGTTTTTGAGCAGAGGAGGGAGGAATTTATGAATCAAGTCCTACTGTGTTCACTATTTACACTTTACTGTATATTTGGTGTTTGTTGCACAGTTTTTATGTAAGCACATCATGCAAGTGTGTGAATGTGGAAAAAACAGAAATGTATAATATTACTAAAAAGCAGTATGGTATGTCCCTGTCTAATAATTGGTCACTCAATAAACATGAAAATGGTAGCCAATGCTTTAAAACACATATGGAATAGCGGGGGCGCTGTCTGTCTGGGTGCCGCTATGCTTTCGCACTGTTGGTTGGATGCCTAACTTAAGTTTACATTTTAGGTTATAGTCTTATTGACTACCCATTTTGCTTTTGTGTTTTTCTGCATTGGCACTAATGTATGTCTTGTTTTCTGAGATATTTACTGTATACATACGAAGTATTTGAGCCATGTTGGCTCCTAGTGCACTGTTAACGCTTTCTTTCCAAAAAAAACTTCAATAAAAACATTGAAACATAAAACACATATGGAAAATGACAATTTCTGATTTTTCAAGTGTTGACCATTGTCTGAGCATGTCTTGGTAAAATGCTTTAGAACATGCCTACCTTGTTTTTAAGTAGATGTTCTCAAATTCATTTTGGGTATTTTAGGAGATGAATTCACTGGTATTCCAGAAGCTGTGTTATATCACATGCACACAGAAGTAAGAACAGGACTTAGTGTGGCAAATATGTTATGATGTAAAATAAATTATTCTAAAAAGAAAACCTAGCTGAAGGAACAGGGTTCCCCAACAGCCTAGAATACCATTTTTTTTCATCAAATACACCTGCTTCTTTGTTTTTGTCATTTGGTATATGTTGAAAGTGTGTGTTCACAGTTCCTGTTTATGATTAATATATTTTAATTGTTAAGATTAGCTTCACCATTATCTTTACATAGCTGCATCAGCACTCAACTGGTTATATTCACTGTGAAAGCTCTGGTGCTTTGGGAAATGCTTTTGGGTTACCATAGATGGGGTAAACTGCTTTCTACCTAATCAACAAGCAAACACATTTTAGTTCAAACCAGTTATGTGCATGTTGAATAGGTGCTCAGTGACTGCCCAGATGTGTCAGGGTGTTGAAAAACACCAGCTTGGTATGAGATCTCAGATTTGTAGACCATTCTTATTTAATTTGGTTTGGCCTATGATTGTTCCCCTTATAAATGCAACCATTGTTTTGTTCATCCAAACTATTTTTCTGCAACAAAATTGCATGCAGCTTGAAATAAAATATATTTAGTTCCACTACAAAAATATAAGACTGAATATGCTCAGTCGCTGGAATGAAAACTGTAGTTAGAAGCTATAGCAATTTCTGAAAGTGGCTCTTGCTAAGAAATTAAATAGTGCCATAACCGTGTTTGGAGTCCTTTACTAATATATGCAAGGTAGCAAATGTATTGCTAGACAGAATTTATGTATTGTAACATAGTTTCTCATATATAGAGAATATGTCTGAGTTAGGTATATAATGATGTAAAGTACCATATGGCAATCTAAATATATATAATGGTAGAATAGTTGAATTACATGCTTATCCCTGTGCAGGGAAGTGCACTGGTAGCCATGGACAAAAAATAGTAACATAATATAACTATAACCAACTGTAAACAAACAGCAGTATTAAAGTTTCAGGACTATTATTACCCCAGGTGACTTTTTTGTAGAGAATCATGGAAAATTTTAACAGGTAATAATTGATATAGATTCTCCTCTTGGGCATTGTTGTTAAACATACACTGGATCACAGTGCTTAATCACCAAGTGATAATAAATGTTGTATATGTTTCCAATTACATCTTCCATACGTCTTCCTCATATGTGTGAACATTCCATGTGTTAATACTGTTAACACTCAACAGGGTAGCAAGTGTGCAGAGTGAGCCTGGTCACCAAAATCTTCTCCTTCAGCCACCATTGGGGAGGAAGAAAGGACTAAGGCAGGTAAGAACAAAATGCTGAGGATGACCAACTACATGGTGTCAACCTCAAAAAGAAACAATCTGTTTCAAGATGTTTGGCTTTTCCTATATATCAAACCTGCACATAAGGTATTGGTAATATGTTTATTGCTTAAAATAATGACCTGATTACATCTACATTTGTTGCAAAACCCATGTTTATTGTTTGTCAGCATTGTGAGACATCATCTTGTAAACCCCACCATTCTTTCTTACAGTTCAACATCATGTAGCTTTGACTCTGTAATTTTAGCTGCTACTCGCTGTTAACTTCATTAATAATACTGATAGCTAAAGGCTGTGTAGAACCTTCAATGCTTTGCTTACTTTGTGATTTTGGCTCATGTATTGTATGCACTGTGCATTATGTGATGATGTTTATTGCAGACCATCTAGCTGTAATCAAATGCATTTTTGGAAATGAAACCAAAAATTGGTTGGTTGCTATGAGCTGAGTGACATCATCATTTGCTTCAGCACTGCCTGCTTGCAAGCCATACAGCATCAGGATATAGGAAGGCCCATTGACTCCCATTAGATGTGGATAAATGCAACTTTTTGAATTTCATTGAAAATTTAATGCAGCCATTAGGACTGGGACTGGGGGGGAGGATGTGGCAAGAGTGCAGCTACCCTTAATGGTGTGTCTTTATATTTTGGCAGGGGCCCTGAGAGGCAGCAGCCCATACAGTATATTCAAACGAGCTGAGAGCCCGCCCCACCCCTTCCATCCTTTACTGACTAACCTTGTCTGAGTACTTAGTGGCATACTTAGGGGGTTGCTGTCCACGCTGGGTACTGGCAATATGGGTGTGCCAGCCAGCTGCCCAGCATATATAAATATTTTTTTTGTTGCATCTTGCAACTGTCTTTAGGCAAAAGTGTTGCTGTAGTGCACGTTTTATAGATCCCAGCTGCAGAAGATAGGGGCGCCCATGTAATGGGGAGGGGAGGCGCAGTTTTGCATCTTCGCCCTGGGCACAGGATGACCTTGTCCCTGTACTGGTAGCTATTTACTCATAGCAAGCAATCAGCATTCAGTAGCCATACTATACAATACAAACCTAATGAAAACTAATTAATGACCGGGTACTGGCCTGTGATCTGTTGCTTTGCATTGGAGCATGTCCCTACTGTTTTTACTATATTTTAAAAGCATATAAATACTCTACACATGTATAGCTATGATTGTATGCAAAAAGAATATAATGAAGCACTTTTATATCTCATAAAAATACTAAGAATATTGTTCCGCGATTATAATTCTGTAACCACCATTATGTCTGTCTGTCTCTGTGCCACTTTATGTAGTATGTGTCTCTCAGTGTTGGTAATAAGGAATAACTTCAATTTATATTTGAGTAATATCAACATAGAAATATATGACATAACCATAGACACAGAATTACCTCTTCTGTGTTCAACAATATTTGTTACAGAGCTCGTGAGAGAAGGTTTACTGATACTAATATTGACGTAATTCAGATAGTGGTGTGATACAATAAATTATCTAACCTCATACATGCATTTTCCTTGCATGAGTCGCCATAACTCATGCACGTGACTGATCAAATGGCAGAGGTGGAGTACAGTAAACATATGGTTGGACAGCACAGAACACAAATGTATAATATTTTCATCTCTTCTCTATATTCTGTATGTGAAGGTATCCTTAGATGTATGTATATGTTAAAATAACATTTTTTAAACATTTAAGTGCATACAATTATAAACTTTTAATTATTTATACATGTTATCTGTGGTGAGCACCAGATGTAACTACAGACTGGAATTAAAAACATTTAATGATTTTAATTGGTTCTTTCAAAGCTTCATTGTAGACCTATTTAGTATAAGGTCAGTCATTAGGAGAAAAATATTGAATAAGAAATATAGAGCATGCAGACTCAACTAGGTTAATAAATTGCAAAAGCTTTTTTTACTGCGAATGTAAAAAAAAAAAAAATGACTTATGTGCATAGCTTCCAGCAATAATTTTTTGATAGGTGCAGTGTTTTATACTTTCAAAGTACACATTTTGCTGACATATCAATGTGGTTTTGCAAACAACAGCAGCTCTGCTTTATTAATGCCCGATTCTGAGTCTGCTTTTCTCTATAGTTATAATTTTATTGTAGTAGATTCTGAATCCTAGCCCTGTCATTTTTATGCAGGCTCATCAGAGAAGCCCAAATTGCATTTCAAACTATTCATACCGAACCCGCTGTTAAAGTTGTTGCAGTTGTAAAAGGTACTGGAGTATGAATATAGTTCTTCATTTTACTAGCATACAATACAAGCTAGGATAACTTTACCATTAAAACCAATGCCATCAAATTGTACATTATTGGCCAGGCCTTAAAAAACTGACAAAAAGTCAGGCTGCACAGAAGGGTACCTTGCTTTAAATTGGGTCTAAATGAAAGGGTTAACATAAACCAACGAGAACTGCCTTGCTGGGATAGATGGGTAAAGAGTAACTGAAGATCTAAAATACTTTTTTTACCTGCACCAGGGTTCCTTCCAGTGTCTGAAAGTTGAGGCATTTGGTGATGTGACTTATGTTGAAGAGTAGTAAATAGTAGTCTTTTTGAGCATAGATCATTTGATGAATACCCTTATTGGGCAGCGATCATTTTGCAAAAGTCCTAGATTTTTTGTAATGTGATACCAAGAACAACATGTTCTTCAGAAAAGTATTTCTTATAGATACCTTTTTTTACAATGGGTCTTTGGTCTGGTCAAGTTATGTCATGGGTTCTCCTCCTCCGCAGATAATAAGTGGGTCCAGAATGTGGCAGAGAACAATGCCATGCAATAAAGGGGCGCAGTTCTCTGCACTATGCCCTTGTGATTCCAGGGTAGCTTGATGATACCCCCAGAGGGTATGTCCTTGATGCCTTATGCTCAGAGAAAAGCGCTTGAATGTCACTAAACATAAGTCAACCAGAAATAGGACAGGCGCTGTATCACAGAATCTGTGGGAAACAGCGTATGGGGGAAGGTGAGTGCTACAACAAAAGTTTAAAAAGAGATGGGCAACTAATAATTTAAATTAAAAATACCTGGAATAGAGCTTTAAATTTTTTAAAGCTGGTACATATCCAAATTTTCAATAACATGATACGAAGCAAAGCAGGCAATTTATTTATTTTTTTGCTGATAATATGTATATATATATATATATATATATATATAGTTTATTTATATATATATAGTTTGGAAATTATGCTATATCCTTTCTGTTTTTTGGTTACCAAAAGTCATGTATATGAAGGCTAAACATTTCTAACGATATCTTCACATTTTGCATATATGACAGAGCACATCATAAATATATGAAATAATTGTATCATTCCTAAATACATTATATTTATTCATTGATTTGTCAATTGATCACCACGACAAAGTGAATACTGTAGAACTACAGGAGAAAATGTCAGTAAAAATATGTAACAGTTTCTGAATTTCTTTGGAGTGTAACATGGCTTGCTTGGCAAATTTTGTGAAATATCTTAAACATTTGAATAAATGTTAATATATTTTGGGGTAGTTCAGTACCTCAATACCTTTGGTTTTAATTCTACTTCTATGAATGATACAGTATATTTCATTTTTCAGCAAAATGGCAATATAGAAAATATATTTCCAAATGCTGTCTTAGAACAAATTTCTTTGCATGCTTTGTAAAATATAAGCCTGACATTCTGAGACTGTTAAGCTTTCATGGAATATTGCGGGAGATATACTGATAAGTCCTGAATCGTTCCTGAATTCATTGGAGTTGACAGGTCTGAATTTAAAAATGGTAAGTCCCACATCTTTCTGTGACTATAGATAAATTCTCAGTTACATGATGGTCTCTTATTAGAAGTGTATAAATTGTACCAGGAAATTATTTGTTTTACTAATGAGTATTTAAGCAATTGCTTAGACTTGGAGAGCAGTATGTCACCTTCTTGCCATTTACAATGTGGTGAACTACAGACCTCTTAGCTCTACAAATGAGCGTTATTACCAGAAATATGCCAAAAATTATAGACAACATTTGAAGAACATCTTGATTTACAGCCATAAATTGCACATTTGAGTCTTTAACTGATTCTTGGTACTCTGTAGGCAACCATGTAGATGTTGACCTTGAGGTTTACTGAACCATACCTTTTTCACACTATTTACTATAATTCTTCCTGAGTGTTAATATGTCCCCTGTATTGTGGTGTAACAGGGGGCTTTCTCTCCTTCTCACCTGGTTCAGCTACGAAGGCCTTTACTTTCTCGTCAGAAAACGCAAACTGAACCAAGAAGTCGCCATGGGGCTAGACTCTCAACCACTCGTAGGAGCATACAACCCCGAGCCAAGCAGATACGAGAGGAAGATCAAAAAGCAGGTTAGAATCTATTCTATTTTAACATAGAAATCATAGCACTACTAATCATTTGTCACATAAAACCTTATCACAATCAAACATGTATAAAAGAGATGGGGACAGAGATTAAAGTGAGATATGAGTAACACAAAGTACACATGCTAGACAAAATTCACAGTTCAATTAAATATGCCATTTTTCCATTCATAGTTAATAGTATCCCTTCCTGTCACTCTGGTTGTGAATGTCATGTTCTTCTTTGCAAAATACTTCCTAAAGTCCCAAGCACAAAAGACACATCTTTCATTTTTCTAGTCAGGTCTGGGAATTACCCACAAACCAAGTTAGCAAGTTTGTAGCTAATTCAAACCAACCATGGTGTGTGATACTTATATACAGTATGAAACCACTGTGTAAAAATGTACTGGAAATGGGGTAATGCATTCTTTGCGAAAGACACTATTACCTAAAATCAGTGCGGTGAACCCCAGTGCTGAGCTTTAGAAATGGAGAAATTGAATTTCTATTAAAACTTTTCATTCTGCTAAAACATAACATTTATTCTTCCCACATAATTGTCAGGTTACATGGTCACTTTACAAGATGTGGTAGTATTCACCACATCTTGATATAAAGTCATTTATTGCAAAGTTAAAAAAAAAAAAAGGCAAAAATGAAGCTGTATAAGCCAAAAATTCCTTTACCCACTTCAGCTCCGGAAGGTTTTACCCCCTTAATGACCAGGCCATTTTTTGCAATATGGCACTGCGCGTTTGCGCTGTACCTAATCTGATGTACTTTTTTTCCCCCACAAATAGAGCTTTCTTTTGGTGGTATTTGATCACCTCTGCGGTTTTTATTTTTTGTGCTATAAGCAAAGAAAGAACTACAATTTTGGAAAACAAATATATACTGTATATATATTTTTTACTTTCTGCTATTAAACGTTACCAATAAAAAATATGTATTCTGCTACATATTTTTAGTAAGCAAAAGTAGTAATAATTGTTAATTGATTGGTTTGCCCAAAAGTTATAGCGTCTACAAACTAGGAGAATAGATTTTTTTTTGTTTATTGTTTTTACTAGTAATGCCAGCGATCAGCGATTTTTAGCGGGACTGCGACATTGCTGGTGACAAATTTGACACTACCTGTGACACTTTTTGGGAACCAGTGACACCAATACAGTGACCAGTGCTAAAACAAATGCTGGTACTGAATAAATTATATTGGCAGGGAAGGGGATAACACCAGGGGTGATCAAGGGGTTAAGTGTGCTCCTAGGGGGTGCTTTCCAACTGTAGGGGGAGGGGATGCACCAGAGGAAAAGAGAGATCTGGGTTTCAGCTTAGCTGAAACACAAGATCTCTCTCTTGGTCATGACAGAACAGCGGTCTGCCTTGTTTACATAGGCAGACAGCTGTTCTTTTATTCCGCCAAATGATCAGTGGGTCCCGGCTACCATCACAGACACCAGACCCGCTGATTGGCTCCTGTTGTGTCCAATCACAGCGGGAGCTGCACTTCGGCAGTGTGCACGCGCCCCTGACATCTCCTGCATAAAATCACATACATGTACGTGATTTTGGGCAGCCGGGCCACCCTGCCGCAGTATATATGCGCAAGGGCAGACTGGCCACTCTCAGCCCAGGGGGCAAGTACAAACCACAGGCCCATGGTGCAGCGACACGGTCCCGCTCCCACTCTCCCTGTTCCTGTCCTCCTCCTGACCCTCATTCCAGGCTGAAGCTCCGCTCTCGGTACTCTCTACTTACCAGCTGAATCCTGGTTCCCAACCTGGCCAGTAGGGGGCAGTTGGGGTGAGCCGGGACAGCTTGGTTGGGGCTGGCCAGGGGAGGAGAGTCTCCAGTGGGGCATTAAACCAGCCTCTGCTCACACAATTCAGGCCATCCATGCTGGGGTGGGGGGGAGGCCTGCACTCTATCCTTGTCTTCAACCTGCACTCGGTAGGTCAGCGGTGGGGACTTTTTACTTCTCTTCACCAGCAATCCTTTAGGCATGTCTGTAGCAGAAGTGGTGCAGCCTTTTTACTGGGCATCAGAGTGGCCCAGGGGGCAATTGCCCCCCTGCCCCCTGGCCCAGTCCTCCCCTGTATATGCGGCAGGCGGTCCGGAAGTGGTTAAAGTGTTACTAAACCCAGGACCCTGCATTCACTATATCTGGTCTCCCGTAGTACACAGAACATGGAAATGCACTTAGTTTGGTAAACATGAACTGCAAAATACAATTTCTCATCAGCAGTATATAGCAGCCAAGCACTGGTTAAAGCTTGTAGGAGGAGCTTTCATTCTTTTCTGACTGTCCTATGAGGCTGCAGGACTCCTGACCCTCTTTCTGAGCAGTGCTGATTGGCCCTATGTCAATCACGAGCACCCTCCCAAGGAATAAAAATACTTTCCAGCACTACACACCAAACTGAGCATGTGCAGAGTGCCCCCAAGGTTCTGTTCTATCAGCAGATGGATTGGGGACTGTGGAAGAAGGTGAGGATCAAAGAAGACAGGATCAAACAGCCTTTTTACACAATGCGGAGGATTAACCCCTTAGGTTCCACAGTGAGTATAACAGGCATGCTTTACTGCATATACAGACTGAGTTTACTGTTGTGGGTTTAGTAACACTTTAAGTGATTATTATTTGGGATATGAAATCACCCTTCATCAAAGTACGGTGGGGTAATAGAGGCAGACTGTTTGCTAAGTGGTGTTTAGGGTCCTAACTTTATGCTTACCAAAATCACAATGCTTTTATGTTGTTTCACTGTTTTTTTTTAGTCTGGTAGGGTAACTCGCTGCTGCCCATGTTGGCCCTATTGCGTAGGTGTATAATTGCAGTAGGGACTTTTAAATGCAAAATCTTGTTGCAGAGGCAGTAAAAAACAAAAAACAAAAAAAAACTCTGCAAAACATGATGTTGAAAACGTTCCGAGTGGAAAAATCTAGTTGAAAGAACTAAATCAGGAAGGCAGAGAGCATTGCGCAAGGTTCTGCCACCTTTATAATGTAAGTCTGTGGACCTTCATCTGCAAACATGGGAATTGTGTGTATATAACTAATGCCTTCTCAAGGTCTTATCCAAACATACTACACTCTAGTGTGGGGCATTACATTTCACACAATAGATTTATGAAGTCTAAAGTGCAATACAATGCAATGACATTTGAAAGTCTGTAGTGATAGACATACAGGGGAAGCCAAAACTGACATTCTTCTGAGAATACTAGTTACCGGACTATCTCTGGTTTCAGTAAGGAATCACAGACCCAGAACTAGCTTAGACATTAGAAATGTCCAAGAACTTAGAAATTAGATGAAGTCCTGATCTGCACTAGAGTGCATTGGAAAGTATTAAAGCCAATAAGCCAATATAATGTCTCAATATAGGTTTATTTTAAGAGTTAACTCTATAAGAATTAACTTATAGACTTTTGGGTGGGGTGTCTGGGTGAGGGTGGACACTGCACGGGATGTATAAGCAGAAGCAGAGAAAGAGCAAACACTCACCTTCCCAATGAAGAGCTGTGCAGAAGGGAGTGGCAGCAAGTCTTGGCTATTGGAGGACTGTCAGGCAGTTCTTCCAGCACAGCCAGAAAACTGACCATGCTGGGAAGGATGTGCTTCATTGCCTAGCATGGTCAGTTTGAAATTGGAAAGCAGGGGATACTGGCTGTATTTCAAACAAAGACAGAAATACAAAGAGAACAGGATACTTTTCAACGTGTAAGTACATGGTACAATAGGCATGCAATGTTGCGGTAACAAACACTTTAAAATGTCCTGCCTGCAGGGCTTTATTTCTAACTTTGGTATGCTATGGGATGTTCTTTCCCATTCATTTCCTGAGACAGGACTGCTCCAAGAGAAACATCAAAAGCATCTGTTTGTACAAGAAAAAAAGTTTTGACACTGGTTCCTTAGATAGCAATTCCTTTAGCTCCTGAAAAATGAGTTGCTAAAGCAGCAAAGTTAGGGACAAACTAGCGGTAGTATTCTATAATCCTGTCACACTCACCTGTTCTACACTCCAGACCCTCATCTTTCCCTTTGTGTGTGACCAAAGGCTTCCTTCTTTCCTTGATGGCACAGTCAACGACAGAGGAGGTCCTGTCTTAAAGTCTAGCGTTCCGGTTGCTTGGTGTTCGAGCATTGTGTGTTTTATTCCTGGAATTGCCGCCACCTTTCTTCCTCTCATGTGTTCAAGCAATTTGCCCACACGCTAGCAGTTGGACCCCCTGGACTCCCTAGTGATTTCTCCTGCGATCCCCAGTGTCTCCTCACATTGCCCCTGTTACCCAAGCATTTCTCAGTGCTATCTGTCTCTCCAGTGATCCTCATGTACTCCAGCTTTCATTCAGCCTTCTGATCCCTGCACACACTAACCTGTATCTTGTGCCCGTGTCCCTGAGCTTGCTCCTGTGATCCTCGTCATCCCCAGTTTACATCCTATTCTAGTTATTTGTTGCCCCCCCACAAGTATCCATTCTTCTCCCTGTGTACTCCAGTCAGCTTCCTGTTCTCCTGCAGCAGTGTAATTTCTTGGTGTTCCAGCCAGAACCTGTAAATTCCTAGTCTGTTTTTTTCCTCTGTGCCTCTGTGTATTCCCATGCATTTCTACCAGCTAGGACTGTGTTCCCTGTAGACTTTTGGTCCCAGCATCTCAACACAACAAGGACTCTTCTCAGAATACCCCTCTTAGTTCCCAGTAGCTGCCTGCTTGGGTGAGTCAGAGGGTGGTGACCTAGGTGTCTTCTGCAGCCAAACCCATCTCCATATTTAGTAACTTTGGGGAAGATAAGATGGCTCCTTAATTTCTGCACCTTCTGAGGGCTTTTACCTTCGCTGCACAGGCAGGAACAATGGGCTTGCCCTTCAGTGCTAATGGATACCCAGCTTTTCCAAGACTCCTTGCAGTACTCCTCCATGGCCACTGCCACTGGCTAGCCCCAGCCACAAAACAAACTTCTGGTTAGCCAATATGTCCCCTAGTGGGAATATATTCCACCTTGTGACAGATCCTTAGAAAAAAATCAAACCTGTTTTTCGACACTGGTTGGGGAAAACTTTTGATTGTTTCAGTCATTTTTTTTAGAGGCTTTACAAGCCCCCACTAAGTTCTGTAGCCTAGTACCAGGCGTCTACTAGGCCTCTTGCCCATTTTTTTTTAATTTTGCTGTTTATGAATGGATTTAAGAACTGTCTGGACCTTCTGTAAATGAAAATACTAGTCAATACTAAAAACGACAACATCATCTAAATATATCAAAGTATAGGCTACGTGTAGCGGAAGAATGCAGTCCACCATTCTTTGCATTGAAGCCGGAGGCTGTATGCCAAAAGGGAAATACATCATTGTCTGCTCCTGTTCTTTTTTTACATGGTACAGTAAATCATGCTATAGTGCAAAATGGGGGTACAGCCCTTCTGATGTTGCAAAAGCTGGCTTTTCCATTTCATTGTCTGTAAGGGAAACTGCCATTTTTATACTGTAAGCTCAAGGGTGGTAATGTACCTAGTGGAACCCAATCTTTCTCAATCTTTTCTCAGGCTGTCGTCTGGCTTAGAGATGAACTATATGGGATTTTGCCACTTGCTGTTAAATTCCTCTATGACCCCAAGGACTAATATTCTCTGGCCTTTCTCAGAGTTTCAGGTACCCAGTATGGACTTAAGTTTACTTTGACATGAGGCCCCGTCACAATTTTATGGTAAATTGCGCTAGTTCAGCCTAGTAATTCTGAAAACCTTTTTCCACAACCTCCTGAATGTGAGTAGCAGACAGGGTCTGTGACATCCTAATTTCTGGTGTACCTGTCAGGTTTGCTTTCTGCTCAAACAGATTTACAATGGTTCTAGGTTTTTATTAGGTTATTATGATATGGGTGTCTTCCTTATTCTGGACTGGTATACCTAGTAGTTGACATCTCTGATTTTGTTTCTGATCTCATAGGGGACGTTGCCAGAAGGTTACCCTGAAAAGTAGACATCATAACTAAGACTTTGTCTTCTTGGTGTGAGGTTCTGATTTTGGCAGACAGGTTATTAACTCTGGTCTGCACCTTACCGGCTGCATATGTTCCTATCCTGCCTCTGAGCAATGTGTTTGATCACACTTTTGTTAGGTGTGGTCACTTGCTCCCATATTTCCTGGGCTTTTCCCAGGAGTTCCTGGGGATTTCTACCAAACAAAGCTTTAAATGGAAAAACCCAGTGGATGACTATATCACTTCCATTTCTGTAAACATGATTTTCAGATCTGTTTTTACATAGTTACATTTGTCCAGCTTGGAACCATGTGGGACAGCTATTTTGCTATAACCTTAAAGTATGTGTTTCTGGGAGCAATTGCTTCTAGATACTGTGTGGCATAGTCAAGGTACAAGGTACCCTCTGGTGAACTTTGGTAGTGGTCTGACTAGATCTATAGCAATCCCTTCAAAAGAGGTCTCAGTTATAGGCAAGGGTACCAACATACTTTGAAAATGTGGTTGGGGTGCCTTCATTTGACATGCAGGGCTAGATTTACAATACTTAAATCGATAAGATCCAACATTATCATTGTCTGCTCCTGTTCTTTTTTTACATGGTACAGTAAGTCATGCTATAGTGCAAAATGGGGGTATGCCAGGCTAACTGCTGATTCATGGGATACCCTGTTTATCATCTTGACATTTGGGCATGACTTTGCCACTTCGTTGCCACTGGTATATCTGTTATTTCTGGCATTGGGGTTGTTTCCTTTGACTTCCCCAAACATGGCTGCTAGTGGGAAATTGTTAGATATTGCTAACATAGGGTTGTTCTGGCAACATAGCAACTTAATTAATTTCCGAGCTACCTTGGCAGTGTGGAAGCTAAGCTGGGTTTTGCTTCACACTTTTGACCAGCAGCAGATGGGATAAAAAAGGAAGGGCTGGGGTAAGATGGTGCAGTGGTCTAGGATTTCTGGAAAGCTGAAAGACAACAACAAGAGAGGGGCGCACCGACCTTGTGCATTACCACTAAAAAGGTTTATTTTTAGTGGTAATGCACGAGGTCGGTGCGCCCCTCTCTTGTTGTTGTCTTTCAGTGTTTTTGGATACCCTTGGTCCTGAGGGGGGGGGGGGCAAGACCTAAAGCGATGCCTACAAAGACCAACTAAGATCCTTTGTCACAGACCACCCGAGCGCAGTAGAATTACTGTGTTTTTGGCTCCAGGAAAGCTACCGGAGAGAGAGCTGCATGTGAAAATCACTGTGTAATAGAAAGAAAAGGTTTGCAAAACACTTGTTTTGTTGGTGACTGGGACGAGACCTTCACCTGTCAGAGAGGAATCTGTCCTGTTTAGTTAGTAAATGAATGGTGAGGATTTATTTTCTGGTTTGTGTCTGGTTGTTTTGTTTGGACCTTTTATTTTGGAAGGGTTTCTTTTCCCTACATAGATCTTAAAAATAGTTTGCTGCATCAAGTGCTAAAGCAAGGGGAGGAGAACAGCTTTGGGATGGTGGAACAGCTAGTAGTTCCAAAACCATATCTCCAGATGGTGTTAGATTTAGTCCATGGTCATATAATGGGTAGACATGTGAGTATAGAGAAAACTAAAGATAGAATAACCCAGATATTTTTTAGGTCTGGTTTACATGCAGATATCAAGGAATACTGTTAGTCATGCCCAGAGTGTCAGTATGCTGCACCATCGTCCCATTTCCACAGTGTGCTGGTACCTTTGCCAAAGTGCCTTTTGAAAGAATTGGCATGGACCTGTGGGACCAGTGGTAAAGTCTGCCTGGGGCCATCAACATATACTGGCTATACTGGACTATGCCACACAGTATCCTGAAGCCTTAATGCCTCAGCAAAGGCTATTGCTAAACCACTCGGTCAGGTATTTAGTCGTGTGGGTATTCTGAAAGAAATGTTAACAGACCAGGGCACACCATTTACAGTATGTCCAGAGCCACTAAAGAGTTATGTAAGTTGTTCAAAATCTCACATCTCCCCACCTCTTTCTACCACCCCATACTGATCGTCTGGTGGAGAGATTTAATAGGAGACTCAAGAATATGTTAAGAAAAATGGTGAATAAAGATGGGAGAAAATGGGAATTTTTAATGCCATATCTCATGTTTGCTATACAAGAAGTGCCTCAGGCATCAAGAGGTTACTCACCTTTTGAACTACTGTAAAGTAGACATCTCAGAGGATTGCTAGATCTGTCAAAAGGTGAAGTGGTTAAGGGACGGTATGTTTCACCTCACATGCTTTCATGTGTGGGAAACCAAGGTGGAATCTGGGCTTGGGTTCCCACTTTTGACAAGCAGCAGATGGGATAAAGAAGGAAGGGCTGGATCAAAAGGGTGCTCTGCCCTGGAACTCAGGAAAGCTAACTTAGAGAGAGCTGCATGTGGAAAGTAAAGGTATGCAAAACATTTACTATCTTGGTGACTGGGAGAAGCCCTTCACCTGTCATAGAGGAATCTTTCCTGTTTAGTTAATTCCTGGACAGAGAGGATTTCTTTTCTTGTTCACTCTGCTTGTTTTGTTTGCATCCTTTTAATAAAACTGGCTACAAGTCAGAATTTTAGAAAAGACTTATCAGTTGGCCCCTTACTTCAGCTAACCTATATTTATATATAGTAGTGCTTCCCAGTCAGTTCAATCCACTCCAGAATACAGCTTCAAGGCTTTTCGGTCCAATTTTATATATGACAGAAAGTAAAAGTTTAACAGAACAAAAGGTTACCCACAAAGGGATTTCCATCACTTTAAACAAGCAAGAAATGTCCCTTTAGCCTCATTGATTACTTTTTCAGCTCCACTGCCCACTGCACCCCTCTGGCTGCTCCCTTGCAGCCTCACAACTCCTGGGGAGGGCAGGGCCCTGAACTGCTGTCAGTCCTTAGATTATAAGGCCTCATGCACACTAGCAAGACCTAGACACAGGGCTAGAGGCTTCTACCCTCTCAAAACTCTTTAAAGCTTCTGGATTCCAGACCTTGATCCAGGAATTAAAAAGCCAAAACCATAAAAACAGTTTTCTCTGCTCAGAACCAGAGTCCCTTTTTTTGCATTAATGAGAACCCTGCATGGTCTTTAATCCTATTAATACAGTTGCAGGGCTAGCATTGTGAAAATATATATATATACAAACACATTATGCTGTTTCTCCTTTCAGGCCTTTTGACATCCCATAGTGCTATCTTGTTTTACATAGTGGCAAATTTCAATTTATACTCCAGAAAGGCAACTTGTACAGTGTCACCCTCATAAACACTTTTGGGCTTTCTAGATCAATTTTTCTCTAAAAAAAAAAACAAAATAACATATGAACAAAGTATTCCTAATCGTTATATTCTGTTCTATATTAGATGACATAATTAAACAAGGAAAAACTTGCTAATACTTTTGGGCACACCATGTGTTATTATCCCTTCACGTATGGGCAATAGCGGGATCATCTGAAACCTGGGCACCTACATTCTATTTAGCTATTTTTTTCTACTTGAGTATCCTGTGTATAAAAGCCAGAATAGACTAACATATTCATTTGTAGTACTCTGTGTTATCACAGATCAATTTAAATCTTTTATTTTCTTTACAGCAGATCAGAAGAGATCTGTAACCTTTACTGAAACACAGCCTCAGCCCTCCACATCTCATGCTGAGGTACCCCCCATTGCTCCACGCTCCGGCTGCAGCCCTGCACCATCCATCAAACAGACATCTGCAGAGAGCCCTGTACTCACGTCGTCTCCATCCATCACTGCAGCTGACCTTCACAGCCAGACTGACAGCCAGGTAACACCACAAAAAGGTTAGATCATGTGTATCTCACTTTCCTCTAATGGTCAGTTAAGCTCATTATAGATGGGTTGGCACTTTTACAGGCATTCCTATGACCTGCCATAGATGGAGCAAATTTCTTTCCTGCAACTACAGACATTGTTGACAGTGGAAACCCTCCTGCCGAGCCACTGTGTTCTCCTGGCAGGGGGAGCAGGGGAAGCTGTCTCTGCCGGGATAACATAGAAAGTATTGCTAGTGGCTATAACAGCAGCTAGTGATAATCACATGTAAAATCTGACAGGCTGGTTGTACGCCAGTTGATTGATCAATCTACTTGGGTACATTCAGCCTGCCCATACATGGTTCAAATCGCAGCCAGTTCCTGCTGAATTCAAACCGTCTATGGTCAGCTTGGTGAATATTTGATCTGCCTGTGCATCCTCTCCATGGTGCATTGAATAAATGAAGGGGAGCAAATCAGACCTTTATGTCAGGTGTTGCAATGTATGGGTTTTACAGTATAGAAAATAACCCCCCACCCTTTAAAATAATCACATTTTGTTGCTTTGCAGCCGGAAATGAAGACAGACACCGTTTTTTTTTTAACCAGCTGTATTTACTAGTGCAGCTTATACCATCCAAGTGAAAGATATAACTCCAAGAAGTCAGAATTTAAAAAAAACAAAACACAAAAGCAGAATCACTGAGTTACAAAAAAGGATCACACCCCCAGTATTTTTTTGGAAAACGTTTTGCTTTAATTATTTAATTACAGCCTTTAGTCTATTGGGATATACAGTGCCTTGAAAAAGTATTCATACCCCTTGACATTTTCCACATTTTTTCATGTTACAACCATAAACATAAATGTATTTTAAAGTGGCACAAAATTGTGAAGTGGAAGGAAAATGATAAATAGTTTTCCAAATCTTTTACAAATAAATATCTGAAAAGTGTGGCGTGCATTTGTATTTAGCCTCCCTGAGTAAATACTTTGTAGAACCATCTTTCCTTGTAATTACAGCTTGCAAGTCTTTTTGGGTATGTCTCTACCAGCTTTGCACATCTAGAGAGTGATATTTTTGCCCATTCTTATTTGCAAAATAGCTCAGGCTCTGTCAGATTGGATGGAGTGCGTCTGTGAACACTAATTTTCAAGTCTTGCCACAGATTCTCAATTGGATTTAAGTCTGGACTTTGACTGGGTCATTCTAACACATGAATATGCTTTGATCTAAACCATTCCATTGTAACTCTGGCTGTGTGTTTAGGGTCATTGTCCTGCTGTAAGGTGAACCTCCGCCCTAGTCTCAAGTCTTTTGCAGACAGGTTTTCTTCTAAGATTGCCCTGTATTTGGCTCCATCCATCTTCCCATTAACTCTGAGCAGCTTCCCTGTTCCTGCTGAAGAGAAGCATCCCCACATCATGATGCTGCCACTACCATGTTTCACAATGGGGGTGGTGTGTTCAGGGTGATGTGCAATGTTAGTTTTCTACCACACATAGAGTTTTGCTTTTAGGCAAAAAGTTCAATTTTGGTCTCAACTCACCAGAGCATCTTTTTCCACATTTGCTGTGTCCCCCACATGGCTTCTCGCAAACTGCAAACGGGACTTCTTTTGGCTTTCTTCCAACAATGGCTTTCTTCTTGCCACTCTTCCACAAAAGCCAGGTTTGTGGAGTGCACAACTAATAGTTGTCCTGTGGATAGATTCTCCCACCTGATCTGTGGATCTCTCCAGCTCCTCCAGAGTTACCATGGGCCTCTTAGCTGTTTCCCTGATTATTGCTCTCCTTGCCCGGCCTGTCAGTTTAGGTCGACAGCCATGTCTTGGTAGGTTTGTAGTTTTGCCATGTTCTTTCCATTTTTGGATGATGGATTGAACAGGGATCCTAAGATGTTCAAAGCTTAGGATATTTTTCTATAACCTAACCCTGCTTTAAACTTCTCCACAACTTTATCCCTGACCTGTCTGGTGTGTTCCTTGGCCTTCATGATGCTGTTTGTTCACTAAGGTTCTCTAACAAACGTCTGAGGGCTTCACAGAACAGCTGTATTTATACTGAGAATAAATTACACACAGGAGGACTCTATTTACTAATTAGGTGACTTCTGAAGGCAATTAGTTCCACTAGATTTTAGTTATCAGAGTAAAGGGGGCTGAATACAAATGTACGCCACATTTTTCAGATATTTATTTGTAAAAAAAATTTAAAACCATTTATCATTTTCCTTCAAATTCACAATTATGTGCCACTTTGTGTTGGTCTATCACATGAAATCCCAATTATATATATTTATGTTTTTGGTTGTAACATGACAAAATGTGGAAAATGTCAAGGGGTATAAATACTTTTTGAAGGCACTGTGTCTCTACTAACTGCACAATTAGACTCTGCAATATTTTCCCACTCATCTTTGCCGAACTGCTCAAGTTCAGTTCAATTTGATGGTGACCATTTGTGGACTGCAGTCTTTAAGTCATTCCACAGATTTTCAATGGGGTTTATGTCTGAGCTCTGACTAGGCCATGCAAGGACATTCACCTTTTTCTCCTTCAACCACTGTGTGGTAATTTTTGCTGTGTGCTTTGGGTCATTGCCATGTTAGAAGGTAAAACATCTTCCCAATGACAACTTTCTGGCAGAGAGCAGCAGATTTTCCTCAAGAATTTGATGGTATTTTGCCCCATCCATTTTTATTCTATCCTGACAAGTGCTTGCAGAGAAAAACCACCATAAGGATATTACCACCTCCATGCTTTACTGTAGGAATGGTATTATTTGGATGGTGAGCTGTATTGGATTTCCGCCAGACATATTGTTTGGTGTTGAGACCAAATCATTCAATCGTTCTATTGCATGAACAACATTCGGTTTTAAAAACTTTGACTGCTAATCAAATGTAAATACTGGTCTACTTTGAAATGACATTTCAGTTACAGTAAACCACTTTCATGATTCTTCAAGCAGAAATCAGGTTTTGGTTAACCTAGGAAAAAATCTTTGATGGCACCTTTGGAGATTATAAAATTTTATCTTAATATTCGTGAAAAATAAAATGTATCACTTTTTATGGGGATTACTAAACAGCTCTAACAGGTCCAGTTGTCTATAGGCAAGCAAATGCATAACCCATTTGGATTCCCTCTTTTTTTTTTTTGTACCGTGAGACCCACAATGTGGTGTTTTTCATGAAATTGGTAATTGTTTTATGTACAGTGGAACTGGCAAAAGGCCTGCTGCAAAGTTAGTGATCTTATAAGACCTGAAAAGAATGTTTGCATAGCAACTTTACTCTCGGCCACTCCTATATCCACAGCAACTAGGCTTACAAATGTTTACTGTGAAAATATAAACTGAGAGGGAAGCAAAAAAAATGAATTGATTGAAAAAACAAAACACATTTATTAAATATTATATGAAAATAACAATTATGTACAGTAACCCTTGCACATAAATCAGAAATAGAGTTAACGACTTAACCACTTGCTTACTGGGCACTTACACCCCCTTCCTGCACAGGCAAATTTTCAGCTTTCAGCGCTGTCAAACTTTGAATGACAATGACAATTGCGGTCATGCAACACTGTACCCAAATTAAGTTTTATCATTTTTTTTCAAACAAATAGAGTTTCCTTTTGGAGTCATTTATTCACCACTGGGGTTTTTATTTTTTGCTGAATAAACAAAAAAAGACTGAAAATGTTGAAAAAAAAAGAAAGAAAGAAGAAAAAGAAAGTTTTTATAGTTTGTTATACAATTTTGCAAACAGGTAATTTTTCACCTTCGTTGATGGGCGCTGATGAGGTAGCACTTATGAGCACTGATAAGGCGGCACTGATAAGGTGGCACTGGTGGGCACTGATAGGTGGCAATGATGGGTGACACCGATGGGCACTGATGGGCGGCACTGAAGGGTACTGATAGGTGGCACTGAAGGGCAGTAATAGGTGGCACTAATAGGTGGCACTCATGGGCACTGATAGGTGGCACTAATAGGTGGCACTGATGGGCACTGATAGGCACTGGTAGGTGACACTGATAGGCAGCACTGATGATGGAGCGCTGATTGGTACTGGTGGGCATTGATTGGTGGCACTGGTGGGCACTAATGGGTGGCACTGGTAGGTGGCACTGACCTGCACTGGTGGGCAATGGTAGGTGGCACTAGTAGGTGGCTGCTAGCGTGAGGGGAAAAAACAGATTACTGGCTCTGTTTACATCGCATGATCAGCTGTCATTGGCTGACAGCTGATCACGTGGTAAGGGACCGGGACCGGCCCCTTACTCCGTTCTGTGATCAGCCGAGTCTCATGGATTCGCTGATCACAAAGCGAGCCGCACATGCCCCGCAGGGAGAGCTCAGACTGTTCATGCACGGGAGGACGTAGTTGGATGCCCTCACGGCAACTTAGGCCTGCGATGTAGCCGTCTTTCGGCTATAGCCTGGGCATGAAGCGGTTAAATAAGAAAATCTGAAAATCTAAATAGGTATCTGACATTTTTGACAATACCAAAAGTAAAATGAAGTATCATTGACTTTGCTGACTGGCTATGTAGAGTACTAACTCAACCAAGTGGGGTCTTGTTGTCGTATAGCAGATATTACTGGTCAACATGTACAGTAGCCAACAAGACTTTTTTAGTTTTGGATAACTCCTGCCAACATTTTTTTAGTTTTAAATATAGAGGCAGGTATGAAAGTTTTATTATTTCTTCCTTTGAAACCCTTGGGAAGATTTACCCTCACACCTTGTCCCTGTGATATCCTTTAAAAAATACAGGGTGCAATAAATAGTCATTGGGACAGGGAAGCACTGAAAGCAACAAAAATTTTGTCCAAATCAGCTGGAGATATAATCTGCTGATCCAACACCCCCTTATGACATAATCCATGGCTATGGGAATTCTTTTAGCGAAGAGATGGTCTGGGCAAGACACAAAGTAAAATATATATCACATCCTTACGATAAGGGTATTTTCAAATCTTTTTTGGAGTTTCAAAGGACTATGGTATCGAACATACCGCACTCTTCAGATATTTACAACTACGTCGCAAACAAGTAACAAGACTTTGGGGTCGTAGCAGCGGGACCCTTTCATGTGTTCTGCCAGGGGCCCACACAGTGACAGAAACCAAGGCCAGGTTGCAAACTCTCAGTCCTGGTAGTTACACCACTGACACCCCATTAGGAGGGGGTAAACTCCCCTCTCCCAAGTGCCCCAAATGTCCTTCTGACATTGGCACAATTTATCACATGATCTGGGAATGTCTGGCTATCTGTTCTTTCTGGTCCACAGTTACAGACTTTATAAGTTCACTCCTTAACCTTCCTAACATATTCAACCCT
The DNA here is from genome assembly GCF_965119305.1 of Pelophylax lessonae. Taxonomy (NCBI): domain Eukaryota; kingdom Metazoa; phylum Chordata; class Amphibia; order Anura; family Ranidae; genus Pelophylax; species Pelophylax lessonae. The sequence continues at coordinate 216,092,122 of NC_138773.1, forward strand.
TCTAGATGTTTATTGGAGTACTTAGTGGATTCTGATACCTCTATTAGTACGAAACTTCTATTATGTTTGTTACTATTAAATGCTAGGAAACTTATGGCAATTCAGTGGAAATCAAATATTCCCCTATAATACTGTACCACATTGGCTCAGGATTGTTAACCAAATTATACCTAGGTATAAATTAACGCACGAAGCAAGAGGATGCCCAAAAACATTTGGGAAAATTTGGTCTCCCTGGCTGGTATCGCAATATACAATACAGTTTGATTAATCTCTTGATGTATATAAGATAAAGTGCACAACTAATTGAACTCTTTCTGGTAATTGGACACAGATGATTAAAGAATATCTGGTAGGGGTTATAACCCTCCTTTACTCCATCCAAACTGAAAAAAGGTTTTGCCTATAGTTCTACTTTAAGCAGGACAAAGAAACAATGCAACCTGGCCTCTACCACATTCTCTTAAAACATTGTTTTGACTAGATATAAACTTTTAGTGGCTTCTAGTGCTAAATTTGGGGGTTTTCAAAGCATAACATGAATTGCTGATTCATAAAGTCTTCTTGTGGATAGAACTGTAGTAATGTGAAACATCATGCATTGGGTGCTACTAAGTAATTCAACTGTACATCCATAAAAGTTTAGCCACTTAAGCCCCAGCCCTCTTTCGGACACTTTTTGTTTACAAGTTAAAATCAGTATTTTTTCCTAGAAAACTATTTAGAACCCCCAAACATTATATATATTTTTTTTTAGCAAAGACTCTGGAGAATAAAATGTCGGTCATTGCAATATTTTTTGTCACGCGGTCTTTAAAACGCCATTTTTTTGGAAAAATTTAGAAAAATCACATTTCACTGCATTTAAAAAATACTACACAGTAAAGTTTGTCCATTTTTTTTGTATATTATGAAAGATGATGTCACGCCTAGTAAATAGATACCTAACATGTTACGGTTTAAAATTGCGCACACCCGTGGGATGGCGACAAACTATTGTCAATAGAGATCTCAATAGGCGACGCTTTAAATTTTTTTAACGGTTACCAGTTTAGAGTTAGAGTGTAGCTCTTTTTTTTTAAATTATTGCTCACGCTCTGGCGATCGCGGCGATACCTCACATGTGTGGTTTGAACAGCGATTTCATTTGCGGCTCGACTTCCGTATATGTTTTTTTTCGTGCGCGAGCTAACAGGGACGGGGTGGCTAAATTTATTTATTTTTTTTTCCTATTTATTTTATTTATTTTTTTTAACTTTATTACAGGTTTTAAAAAAAAAAAAAATCTGATCACTTTTATTGCTGTCACAAGCAATGTAAACATCCCTTGTGACAACAATATGCAGTGACAGGTACTCTTTATGGAGGGATCGAGGGTCTAAAAGACCCTAGACCCCTCCACTACAGTTTCATGTATGCAAAACGCCAAAAACTGCATTTTTGCATACAGACTTTTTTAATCTGCCGCCTTTTGCAGCAGAGTAACCCGGAAGTGATGTCATGGATGCCGCCTCCGGGTTACGTCATCGGAGACCCTATCGAAGCCGTTTCCGGCTTTGATCGGGACTCCATCCAACCGGCGGACGCGCCGGCTGGTTGCTCGGGTCTCCCGGTGGGACGGGAGGCCCGTTCAAAGTCACGGAAGGTGGCGGGAGGGGGGGTGTCCCCTCCCGCTCACCCGGGTAACGGTCCACATCGGTCGTTACTGACGGAAAGCCGACCGTCGGCTGTAAACCACGGTACCAGGATGGTGCCTCTAGCTAGAGGCATCATCCCGGTATAACACCGCAAAGTCTGCCGGCGTACCCATATGTCACTTTGCGGTAAGTGGTTAAAAACTGGTTGACTCCTTTATATGGTTGGAACTTGTTAATACTCAGCGCAGTTATCTATACATAATTTTGATTGTGGAACATTGTTGCACTCTATGGTATAAATGTACAGATTTTTTTCCATTTTGAAAAAGCAGGTGAAAGGTTGGAACCTAAGTTTTTTTCCTGGCTTTCTATTAACAAGGAGATTTCCCTTCACTTCTTGTCCCAGGGACAATGTTGTCACTATTAGAGGATAGGGTAGAACTTTTGTAATTTTTTTGCTTTCTGTGTATGCTTTGGAGATTTTCCTTCACTTCCTGTTTGAGTAATAATGTTGTCCTATTGCCATTGTTGTCACTGGGAGTGGGGTGCAAAGTGTACCATGAGGCCACAGGGACAAATAAACAACCTTAAGAATGGGGAAAATATTAGAATTAGGATGGCCATACATGGTTTGAATATTGGTTGGCTCAGCAGGTTTTGAACCATTAGTGGGCAGGCTAAATGGCACAAGTTTACGGACATTTAAAGACCCAATCCATCCAAGATGATTTCCGCACTGGAGATACTGGCTTTGTCCTTTGATAGTATATTATCTTGTACCTGTCAAAGTTTTATATAAATTACCTGAACAATTCAGAAGGAAGTGTGATACACTTTACAATGACTGTGCAAGGTGGGTTGTCATGGTACATCTCAGGACTAGGGTCCCAGAGAAATTTAAAAAGCCCAATTACTATTGCACCTGCTGGCATATACTTTAAAATAATTAAATCCCATCTTGTCTAACTATACTTGGAGGGATTTATGACCACTAATTCTAGACCTGGAGCCTTCAGTATAAAAATAAATGAAAGTGAGGGAAACTATATTATGTCAAATCTTAGGACAAACACCTTAACCTTGGATTGAGACCTAGCTACTGAACTAAAGCAGTCTTCTTTTCCCCAAAAATTCTCAACGTTTAGACAAAACTTTTGCATCATAAATATAAGCTCTATTGAAGTTACTGTGTCTACAAGTTAGTTGTATGGAAAGACAGTACTTGGTAAAAAAAAAAAGAAAATACCCATCACTGGAAAACAAACACGTTCCCTTCAATGATAAAACTTGACATAATGTGCAAGATGATATACCTTTATAATTTTCATTTTGGATAGAGTAAGGGAGGGTTATAAACCCCATCAGTTTTTTTTTTTTATGCTATCTATATTCTATAATCTATATTCCATTGGAGAGATTCCCCTTAGCCAAAACAAGAAGTGAGAGGAAATCCCTCCAAAGTGAGGGAACCCCGAGATGTCAGCAGGGTTATCAGAACTAGTGTCCCATTGGAAGATTTTCCCTTTATTAGTGGTGTGATGTCAACCCCAAATTTAGGATTTTTTTTTACTTTCACGTTCGATGATAACTGTAAACAGGACAAATAGGGAGGGTGAATCTCCCCGGGTAACACAGAATGCAGTACAAACTTAGAGGTGTTTTAATCCCTCTCCACTCTATTCAAAACTAAAAGTTTGCCTTTAAGTTACACAAAAAAATTGGAACTTATACTATAATTTTGAGACATATTATAACATTGGGTGACCAGGCCAGTTGGGAAACCACCATGTGCTGCATTGTGGTGAGGCATGGGGCGAGAGTAATGCACTATTTTTATACCTAAAAGTACCAGGTTTTTCTCTGCCCCTGTCGTGCACAGGAGATGCAGGGTAAGCTCACGGAAGGTAAAGTGACCCTTACCCTCACTGCCCAGAATCAGCAAAGTACAGGTTCACTTTAGGCTAACTATAGACAATAAGGTGACAGTCACTCAGTACCCAGTTTCAGCTGGATTGCCGGACAGTGTCATATGTATTGTTCCCAAACCTAACTGCTACATGTCCACTGATAGAGGAAAGCAATCAGAAGGGCAGGATGGAAAGTAAGTCCTAGTCTCAACTGTTCCCCACAATAAGTGTTGGCAGCAGCATTTGTTAGCACAGTTCTTCTCCCTTCTCTGTAGCAACAACTATGCAATTCAACGGAGCCAGGCTATTTAATTTGTGAAATCACCAGATGCCTACATACAGCTGAATGCATGTCTATATAAACCCTAAAGCTGGCCATAAACATTGTAACAAAATGTTCAGCAAGGTCCAGTTTATCCACTAACTGGAAGAGCTGTTGTTGTACAAGTTCTCCTATTGAAGGACGGAGGATGAAGGAAAGCTAATACATTTTTAAACCTTCCAAATAATTTTAAACTCCAGGAAAGTTTGCGCCCAAACAGATAATGGACTTTCACCTAATATGGCAAAAAAAAAAAAAAACAAAGCCAGTTCAGGAGACTGTCTTCCAAAGTCTGTGGGCCCCGATGCACCAGGATCATGTAGGAAGATGTGCCCTAGAGATTAATTATCACCAGACAAATGAAAGATGTATTAAAGATATTATTGAAGTAGCATTACTTAACAATGATCAATTAACGGTGGTGTGCTGTAAGACTAGATGGCATTCATAAGCTTTTTGATCAACCTCAGATGAAAAAAATTGAGATTTAATACACAAAAAAAACACAAAATTTCAAGTCCATGCTATTTTCTTTGAAGAGTGTCTTTTTCTTGGCCTATAAACAATATAGCTTCCTACACACACAACCCCTGGATCAAAGATAAAGATAAAAGCATCTTTTAAGACTCTTGTCTGGCTAAATAGAGTTGTTTAACCAAGGCTTGTTTGTCTGATATGGTGCCAAAAACCGCTGGGTGCTTTTAGTTTGCAGTATTAATTGCAGGATTTTGTTACAGAAATAAACTAATTTTGAATGTAAGCTAATAAAATCTCTACAGACTTTTGGATACATATTCTGTGACATGTTTGGGGATATTTTGATAGTAGGCAAACATAATTTACTTGTAACATATATCAGGAAAGCATCAGATTAATTATTTTTTTAATTTGAACAAAACAAATGTAAGCGGTGAAATTGTATTATTAAAATGCAATTTTTTAATATGGAAACATTGGAACCTCTGCTCAAAAGCTGTTATTATAAAATATCAGCTACCCCAGAGGTACATTGTTTTTTTTTTTTTTTTTAAAGTTAAAATTTTATTGCGTACTTCAGCAAGGCAGTAAATCTTACAGAAGAGACAAAGAAATAACAAAAAATTGTACATCCACTATCCCAGCAGTTGTAGAACAGGATGGATCACAGCATATTTCAAGTTCCAAACAATAAAATTAAGATAAGGCATACCCGACACGCAATAAAAGATGGCATTCAGAATAATAGTATTTACCTAGTGAGGAGAATACCCTTAATAAATCAACTCAGCAAAGACGTATGAGATCATGAGATTATGCTAACTCTTGAGCAAGGACTAGCCTGCGTACTTTTACGTTTTTCTTAAGACCGAGCTTAAAATAAAAGAAAAAAAAAACAGGAATGAAAATTCAAAAGAGAAAATTGAGGGCGCTTCTATGGTCTCTCTCTGTATATCGCCCTCTGACATGCGTTAAGTAGCATGGCCTATGGTATATGTTTTTTTTTTCTGAAAATTCTTTTTATTAAGATTTTCACATCCCTATGGTATATGTTTTTAATGATTTGGCCAGTTCATATATTTAAAATGTGAGAAGCAGCAGTAAAGTACAATCAATGGGTAGCAATGCAAAGCAGATGGCAGAACCAGAGTAAAAAAAAAAAAAAAGCTAATATTTCAACAAGTACAAAACAAATGAAAATATAAAAATTTTAAACATGAATGGTATACAGTATATACATATATATATACTGTGTATATATATATATATAAATATATATATATATATATATATATATATATATATATATATATATATATATATATATATATATATATGCAAAGTAACAGATAAGGGAGGATTATTAGGATTAGCTAAGGATTGATAAGCAACACTGATTATTTAACCATTTTTCTTTTTACTTGCAAGTTTGATTTACCAGACATCGTATGCAGATCACATGCCCCCCTTTAAAACTGCTTTAAATGAGCCAGAGTGATGGCAATGTGACAATAATATACAACCCCAAAAAAAGTTGGAACGCTGTGTAAAATCTACATAAAAGAGAATGCAATGATATGAAAATCTCATAAACCCATATTTTATTCACAATAGAAAATAGAAAACATATTAAATGTTTAAACGGAGAAAATGTACTACTTAACTGCTTGCCGGCCAGCCGCTGTAGTTATACTTCAGCAGGTTGGCTCTGTTACGTGAAACGACGTACCTGTACGTTGTTTCGTGTAACAGTTAAGGTGGCACTCGCGCGGCGCCGGAGGCACGTGCACATGTCGATTGGCTAAAGGGGGAGCCAATCAGCGGCCGGGCACCCGCGATCGCTCCTCATGGAGACAGAACGGCGGACTGCCGAAGTAAACACTGATGAACACAGGGATCCTGAGTTCCTCCTTTTTAGGAACACAGGTCTCTGTGTTCATCTAGTGAGTCAATCCCCCCACAGTTAGAAAGTATCCCCTAGTCACACATTTAACCCTTTGATCCCCCCCCCCCCGGTGTTAACCTCTTCCCTGCCAGTGTCATTAGTACAGTAACAGTGCATATTTTTAGCACTGATTACTGTAGTAATGTCACTGGTCCCCTCAAAAGTGTCAAAAGAGTCAGTTAGGTGTCCAATCTGTCCACCGCAATGTCACAGTCCCTCTAAAAATTGCTGACCGCTGCCATTACCTAAAAGAAAATAAATAATCAATTTTTTTTATCAATTTAGGCCAATATGTATTCTGCTACAAATTTTTGGTAAAAAAAAATCGCAATAAGTGTATTTTGATACACTAACTACGGGAAAGATGTATGCCATTTTTTTTTTTTTTACTAGTAATGGTGGCGATCTGCAATTTTTTGCGGGACTGCGACGTTGCGGCGGACAGATCGGACCCCTAACTCACATTTCTGACACTTTTGGGGGGACCAGTGACATTACTACAGTGATCAGTGCTAAAAATATGCACTGTTACTGTAATAATGACACTGGCAGGGAAGGGGGTTAACCCTATGGGTGATCAATGTATGCCTCATGCTTGCTGACGTGGGTTGGAGGGGGGGTTCTGTGACAGACACAGAGATCGCAGTTCAGTTATGATGAATCTAGTGATCCCTGCCTGTTTGTCACTGAGAAGACCCGCCTGCTTTGTTTACATAAGCAGGCAGGACTTCTCATAGTTTCCCCGACGATCGGGGGAGGAAGGCGGCAATCAGCGCCTCTCCTCCCCCGGCCCGGCTCTCGCTGTGTCTAAACACAGCGGGAGCGTTCGCGCCGCCGGAATCACTAGGAGTCCAGTGACGTAGGTTTACATCACTGGAACCAGGGGAGCCGCACTGCCGCAGTAATATTACTGTGAGCAGTCGGCAAGTGGTTAAGTGGTTAAGGAAGCAAATAGGATAATTTTACTTGATTGCAGCAATACATCTTAAAAAAGTTGGTACAGGGCCATGTTTATAATGGTGTAGCAGTTGCTGGAGTTTTGGGAGAGAAATGTTGTCCCATTCTTGCCTGATATAGGATTCTAACTGCTCAACAGTCCTGGTTCACTTTTGACGTAGTTTATGATTCAAGATGTGCCAAATATTTTCGATTGGTGAAAGTTCTGGACTGCAGGAGGGCCATTTTAGCTTCCAGACTCTTCTACTAGGAAGCCATGTTGTTATTATAGATCTGTTGAAATGTTGAAATATGCAAGACGTTCCATGAAAAGACATCACCTGGATGGGAGCATATGTTACTCTAAAACCTGGATATATTTTTCAGAATTGATGGTGCCTTTCCAGATGTGCAAGCCACCCATTCCATATGCACCAATGCACCCTCATAGCATCATAGATGCAGGCTTGAAGTGATCGGTGATAACAACCCGGAAGGTCTCTCTCCTCTTTAGTCAGGAGGACATAGCACCCATGGTTGCCAAAAAGAATGTCACATTTTGATTGGTCTGACCACAAAACAGTTTTGGACTTTGCAACAGAACATTGGGCCAGAGATTACGACAGCATGTAGGCAGGTGCAGTTTAGTTACTCCACAGCAGGTGAAGCTTGGCTGTAGTGGCACTACTGCTGGAGAAGAAGTCAGGAGGAACGTGGTTCCTCTATAGTTTCCTGGGTCACTGAGGAAGCTTTCTTATTGGATGCTGCCATCCCATGTAACTCAAGCAGCCATTTGGGTCAGACAGAGCCTATTTAGGGCCCTGGCTCCTGGGTGTTTGGGGCCCTTTGGTGAGTGGATAGGGTAGGGACAGGTGCCCTGTCAGTGAAAGACAGTATCAGGCTTAGGGAAAGGTTCCTGGCGAGGAGGGTAAGCATGGGGCCTCATCTCTTCTTACTGACTCCTGGTTGGGACCAGTCAGCCAGGCTGCATTCGGTACCCTCTCTACAGACCCTGTCATTCTAGCTGGAACCTACCTTGTCACGCTACTGAACTATGAGTGTGCTCCAGCTGGGTGGCTGTCCCATCAGGCTTGTTGTGGACTGTTGCTGTATTCCTTCAATACAAGTTCTATTGCACCTGCATGTGTAAATTATTGTCTCTGCACCCCACCTACAAGCATTTCTGGATCATATTCAGATATGGCTGAATTGCATGAAGTGATTGTAAATGCATTATTTTTATTTTATAACAAACATGTTATACTTACCTCCTTCGTGCAATGGTTTTGCCACAGAGCAGCCCCCATCGAGTGTTTACCATAGCAAGCCCCTTGTGCAGGCTTGCTCCTGACCCGAGTCTGTGTCCATAGACACACAGGGCATGGCTCGGCCCTGCACCCTGCTCCCTCCTCACTGGCTCTGATTGACAGCAGCAGGAGCCAATGAAGCACATTGCTGTCTCTGAGCCCATGAAGAGGGGCAGAGCCGCTGCTCTCATGCACATCGCTGGATCGAGATCTGGTTGAGGTAAGGATAATGGGAGGCTGGGGGGGGGGGGGGCGCACAGAGAAGGTTTTTTACCTTAATGCAGAGAATGCATTAGGATAAAAAAACTGTCAGCCTTTAGAACCACTTTGCCTTGCATTTTTGGATTTCATGGCAAACTGTGTTCACAGACAGTGATTTCTGGAAGTATTCCTGAGCCCATGCAGTGATGTCTATCACAGAATCATGCCTGTTTTTATTGCAGTGCCATCTGAGGGCCCGAAGATCTTGGGCATCTAATATTGCGTTTCCGCCCTGTTCCTTGCGCAGAGATTACTCCAGATTTTTGGAATGTTTTGATAATATTATGTATTATCGATGATTATATATTTAAAATCTTTGCAATTTTATGTTGAGAAACATTATTCTGACATTATATGACAATTTTTCGATCCAGCTTTTTACAAATTGGTGAACCTCTCCCCAACTTTACTTCTAAAACAATCTGACTCTCTAACATGTTCTTTTTATACCTAGCCATGTTACTGACCTGTTGCCATTTAACCTAATTGGTTGCAAATCGTTCTTCCAGCCCTTCCTTGTAAACACCACTTACTTCCCCAACTTTTTGTTGTCCTGTCCCAACTTTTTTGAGACGTGTTGTTGCCATAAATTTCAAAATGACCCTATTTTTTTCTTTAAATTGTACATAGTATCAGTTTAAACATTTGATATGTTTTCTATTTTCAATTGTGAATCAAATATGGGTTTATGAAATTTTACACAGCATCCCAACCTTTTTGGAATTGGGGTTGTATTCAACATTGCAGATACTTTTCTGTGAGTTTCAATTTACACAGCAGCGGTAGCCACTCGTGTGATATGAATTTTGACAGGCTGGATTTACAAGTAGGCCAGGGAGCTGCAGAGATAGTTTGGGGTGGGGTTAAAAAATGATAAACATCTCAATGTGGTTACTATGATCTTGCTGTCATAATGATCACATGATCAGAAACCAATCAGAGTCGTTTTTGATTAATAGTGTGAAACCAATGCTGAACCAGTGACTGTTATAAGGTGCTAGTTTCAAAACAGAATGTGGATTGCGGCTCCCTCAGCTGGGGCATTGTGCTGAGCAAGTTTTATCTACAGATTGGGGGCAAGAAAGGGTTAAGAGAAACTTTACTATACCACAAAATGTGTACTCACTAAATGCACTATGGGAGCTAACTTCAGTAATCCATAGCTTGGCACTGCCTTCGTAAATACATCTGATAGTAGGTCATGTGGATTTTCTATTTTCTTTATTATTTAGGCTACATGTACATTAGCCTACCCTGACCCCAGTTGTGGGAAGACGCAAAATGCTGCAAAAACGCAAACTGTTTTGCCGCAATTTGCAATTTTCCACATCCAAAACGTTCCTATCCTGAACATGTTTCTTCTGCGTTCAGGAGAGGGAGGTTTGGCCTGACTTAAATGCAGCAGCTCTTAGATTCTGCTAAAAGCCTAATGCCTCATACACACGATCAGATAATCGGACTACTTATCATTTGCATTTTGTTGCATGATACTAGTATCAAATTCAACAATGCCTACTAAACATATGATTTTTTTCATACGATTCTGGAAAAGCTTCCTGGTTGCGTAGCTACATATCGGTTAGTGCAAACCAAAAACAATGGCAGCCAGGCTTTTTCTGGGTTATTTTTATGTTTCTGATCATGCGTGGTCTTTGTCTATCGATTTTTAGCGGACGCATACTGTACTGATTAAACAATTGTGGTTCGCTAGGTTATCCTACGACAAAAGTTTTTGTGTTTGTCCAGGGCTTTTTTTCTCAGAAAAAAGGTGCTGGAACTCAAACACAACCCCCCCAAAAGCCCCTCCCCAAACTGGTCTTAAAGGGGCATCAAATACCAGGAATGCATTATTTACAGAGTGCAGAGTTCGGTGGGGTTACACACATAGTGAAGAGTTCGGTGGGGTTACACACAGAGTGCAGAGTTCGGGAGTGTGCTACGTATACAGTGCGGAGTTCAGGGGTTCAGTGTGCTGCGTATAGAGTTCAGGAGTGCGCTACACACAGAGGTCAGAGTTCAGCCTTCTTCCACAGCTGCTTAGCTCTGCATACCCCCGTCCACATCTCACTTTCACCCCTCTTCTTCTCTAGTACCTCCCCTCACACTGTAGATGGCTTCACCTCTCTCACTTGCAGGAAGATCATCCAGTGGGGGTGTCAAAATTCGCACTTCACCCCAGGCACTGGCATCTCCTTTGTCCCCATACTGCACTTGAAAACACAGGAAGCCAGACCTCTGGGTTTACAAGTGATAGTGGTGAGTAAGGGAGCAGAGGGCCTGAGCCAAAGGTGGTGGAACTGAGTTCCACCAAGTTCCAGCTGAAAAAAAGCCCTGCGTTTGTCCCTTCGGATTTAGTTGGACAAAATGTAGTGATCGGCTGTCGAAAGCTGTGTACTGATGATCAGATTATTCTGTGATAAATTTGAAAGCGACTTTTTTGGTACGATTATCTGATCGTTTGTACGAGGCATAAGTGTACATGGACACATAGGCTTTTATAGAGTTCAATTTAGGAGCTTTGGCAAAAAAAAATGGCATAAGCTCCTAAACTCAAGTTTAGCAGCTGCCAGTTTACATTAAGCCTAACCTTGCCTTTGGATAAAACAGATCATTCCAGGCAGCCTTCAAGACTAAAGGCCCGTACACACAATAAGAAAATCTGAAGGGAAATTTCGTCCGACGACCGATCTGCCGATTTTCAGATTGTTAGTATGGTGCTTTCGACAGCCGACTCTGACTTTTCGGCCGAAAAAATCCTGATGTGCAGGCTATAAAATTTTTATAGTCCGTCAACACAACGTCCGATTTTCTTCCCATTAGTACAGTTTTTGACGGAAAAAAATCTTAAGAGCAAGACTAGGTATGCTCAGAGACGAAAGAACACATACAAAAAAATCCAACACATGACATCACTTCTGAAATAGAATTCCGTCGCACGGGAAAATTCGTATGAAAATAACCTCTTCACTTTCAACATTAGACTAGCATGCCACAAAAAACGGACGACAGATCGTTCGATAATCTGATCCTGTGTACAGGGCTTAAAGCCTAGTAGACACGATGAGAATATCAGGCGAATGATCTGGGGTTTTTTTTACATGCTAATCTCATATCGAAAATGAAGAGGTTACTAAAGTTACGAAAATTTTCGTATGGCGTAATACAACTTCTGAAGTGATGTAATGTGTTGTATTGTATTGTAATGTATTCTTTCGTCTCCAAGCATGTGTGGTTTTGGTCACTCGATTTTTTTTTTCGAAGAAATACTGTACTAATTAAACAAAAATAATTAATTCTGGTATCGTATGAGAAAAATATTTGTGCTTCTCCCCTCGGATAATCTTGCAGGAACTGTCGTAATTGGCTGTCAAAAGCTGTGTGCGAACGAACATATTATCGCACGATTGCTTCGAAAACCTGTATTTTTTGTCCGATTTTCTCATTGTGTGTACTTGGGATTCTGCTGCTTTCACACTGCTCTGTTTTTCTTCCACTTTTGTGTTAAAAAAAAGCAGAAGAAAAACACATAGCATAAAAGCCTCATGGAACACTTCACACTGATCGGTTGTGGGTCCGCTGCGTTTTGTAAAATCCTGCTTGCTACAGTTTTGGTGCATGTTTGGTGCAGTAAAAAAAAAAAAAAAACGCACCAAAAACGCACCTCTCTATTAAAATAAATGGAAACTGCAGTTGCATTTCTGGTGCAGCTTTTGAATTTCATGCCTTTTGTTCACAGGTGCAAAAGTCACCAGAAAGGCAGCAAAAACACTGTAAAAATGCAGCAAAACGCATATGCATTTTTTACCGCGTTTTTGCAGCGGAGAAGTGTAAAAGTAGCCTAAAATCAAATCCCTAAAATTTAAACTACATTTTCAATTGCAAAATCTCCGTTACCATCTTGGTTTTTATATATCCATAAAAATAGCTGCAGAATAATTAAGGTTACTTGTGTTTCTGTATGCCAGTTCTCCTTTGTCCTTTTGTCTGTATTACATATTGCTGATAAAACATAACTTTGTGTGACATCTTTGTACTAAATAACTGTTATCTTACTTTGTATTTCAGAGAAGGGGCCACTTCCTGGTGAAGCAGGACTCAGAATCCAGTCGGGGAGCAGCAGCCCCACTTCTCCACAGCTCACCAACCTCCCATCTTTCGGATCCTGAAGACTTTGCTGGCCTGGAAACCAGTAGCCTTCTTCAGTACACTGATACTGTCCTTCATATCAGTGAAGACAATGGCATGGAAAACCCGCTGGTGTCAGGACATTTTCACTTCACTCAGATCGAGCTGGGGGAGACAGACATTGACTTGGACGAATCCCATGTTTAGATTTGAGATCTAGTCAGCTGCTTAAATTGTTATTTTTGGTTTTATTCTCACCCATGCCTGTACTGTCCTTGTACTCCCTCCTTTGTAATTCTTGTTTGCTCTGGAGGGTGTGTATACAAATGCTGCTCATTTGACCTTGCTGCTTTGCTTTAGGAAAAAATAGTTTGATATTATTAAATAAGGTTCATAGATGGATATGGCAGTGTGGTTACCGTACTTATATATTTGCCACACAGTGACCACAATTTGATCTGGAGTTGATTCGATTTCATTATACATATATGCTTCATGACACAGAGAACGTGGCTTGCAAGACTTTTGTGTGATATATTATACAAAATGTAGTCAACATAAAAGCCCTCATGTAAAAGCTTACCAAAGCATCCTATTGGTTTTGTGAACTGAAAGTTCGATTAGGAACACATTTCATGGGCCCACCTAATGACATGATCTGGGTCAAATTTCTACATGTATGGTCCTTGTTCTTTGGAAAGAGCATAGCAATCATTTGCATGAGTACCTGTGTGGTACTGGGGTATGCTGGGGAAACAGCTCAGTTACCGCTGTAACTATGCTGCAAGGTAACATAGAGTTTGTTCTGCAACCCCTTGCATCAAATATACCACTTGTTTCGGTTGTCCTCCTTACTGGAATAGAAATGCATAGTTTCATCAATAATCTATAATATCTCACTACATGTTCTTTTAACACTTACAACTTAAAGAAGAAGTAGGGTCAAAGCTATGTTGGCTATACTTCTCCTTTGGGTCATAGGAGTGCACTTAGTTCTGTACTCCTGTGACCCATGACCACAAAACAACTAATAAAGGAGCGCTCCCTGCCACTAGAGCCACAAACCTAGGAATAGATAAAAAGCAGGACATGTAGGAGTGCCCAGACTGATACATAACCAAGCCAATGGAGTGGAGAAACACATAATCCCAAAAGCTGAAGGATGACACATGACCCAACAGTAGGTTTCACCACCCAGGAGCCTCAGGACAGTGGGAGAAGTGTGTGGATTATGGCCGCTGGAAGTCAAGTGTCCCTGAACTGGATGTGATGTCATACACCTGGCAAAAGATCTCCCAAGCATGAACTGGGAAGGGCAAGCGGGAAGCCTTGGAGAGCACTCAAACTATGTCAAACCTAAATGAGAGAAGCTGGTTAGCATAAAAACATGATTCAGGGGCTTGCCCCTTCCTCAGATCATGCCACTCTTGCTGTTGGCTGATATCACAGAGCGGGTCCAGGCCCTGCTGGGATCCTAACAATAATGTTGTGATCTGCCCAGATGCTTGACTGGCAGCTGGTTCAGCCTCTTGGCCAGCTGCTCCTGTCCCCTCCAAAGCCTAGCGCTCCAGTGAGCGCTGGCGGGGTGGAGCACAGAACGGTGACGACAGTCACTACTCTCTGCTTCCTGAAGTCCAAGAAGAAGACTAGCAGAAGATGTTAACAGCAGTGACAAAGCATTGAGGATGAGCGTGAACTGTCACATCGCTGGAGGAAAGCACACTAGGGTGTGAGTGAGCCATATATGATGTGCAAACTTGCACAATATGTCAAGAGCTTTACTGCTAAGTGAATGGATCTCCTCACAGGGTTTTGGAAACAACTTTCTGTTTCATAGGTTCAGCTCTGTGATGGCTATTTAGCGCTGTACAAGTGTCTAGTTGGGTAGACCTTCCTAACTAGCTCTGCATGGGTTTTTGATGAGTCACTTTCACAACTGTAAATGAGCTAGAGGTGTGATTAGAACCATTTTAATGCTGGTCGGGCATCTCCAAGGTAGCTTCAGTGCAGAAAATTCTCTGAGCCTCACAGAGTGTTCCATAAATATAAAAGGATAGCTATTTCAAACTAGCATGTTTACTTTAATATAGATGGAAATAGATGAGGAGATGATCGGTATTTACAGAAGCTAGCTTTGCTTACTTCATGAAAGAGCAATAATTTGTAGAACAGAGGCCAACCAGGGGCATTTGTGAGGACAAACAGAAATGGGTCAGCAAAAAAAATCATAATTATCCTCTGTCTATATGGTAGCTTTAGACTAGAGGTTGTTGAAGTAGGGATGGAGCAACAGCATCAGATTTATGTGAGTCTCTTTTACAAGACAGGTAATAGTAACGGGTGGGGTAAACAGCATATGAAGGACCAGTAGTTATTTCTCTGCCATATCCATCTGTATGAACCCTGAGCCTCTGACTCATGTAGGACCAAAGAATGCAACTAAAAAACAACTCCAGGCACTTAGTTTCAATGTGGTGTAAATTCATTGTGAATGTTTTCACCATGTTCATCTTTTTCCACACCAGCCATAGCACAGGCTTACTCTGAAAAATGCTGGCTTTCTGTGATGTACATGTGATACATATCAGTCTGAGAACATTATCAGCATAGTGCATATGTGGCAGCTCCTTTTTGCTATAACACTGGGAACCCGTGCAGCTTTGCACAGTGATTGAGGCCTTACATGTTACCTACTAACTAGAATGTGTATGTGCTAATCCGATTTACTATTGAGTATTCAGGTTCCACTGTTGTGTTATTATCATTCCTATTGTAGTGGTACTGGTGGGGTTACCCTAATACAAGTCATTCTTATATATTTCATGTTATAAAGGATGCTTTTATAAGCAGAGGTTTCCTTGCTGTACATTCCAAAATAACACACAGTGACGTTTATGTCATCGTTTATATTGAGCCATTAAGCATATTTATACAGGTTATACGTAAGAGAGTACTTATGTATGGTCTCTTACATTTCATGGGGACCTGTCATGACAGAAATAGGAGAGCTGCCACTGGTGACTTTCCTTCTGTGGCTGTCATGCTGATTCTCTAGGCTCAGGTCAATTGGATTGGAACAAGTTTACAGTTTGGGAGATTCCGCCTCACTTGCTTTATTTCCAGATCAGGAGCTAAAACGTTTCTGGCAAGCTGTCATGTTTCTATCTTAACTGGTTACTTTTCAGAGGTACTAACAGCTGATTTGTGGATGCATAATAGTTGCTTATACTGTTTACACACACATACCCAAGGATAATTCTATGGAAATATCTAACTATTTGAATTAGGGAAGGTTAAGTATTATATTAATAACACAGGAAGTTTCATCACTCAAACTCTAAACACAGTTTAGATAGTGTTCTTCTTTAGGTCCCTTTGACACGGGCGGATCAATTGGATCAGTTTTTTAGGCGGACCCAATTGGACCATCCACTGCCCACTATAGAGTGGCGGATGCAAGTAGACTTGTGTCCGTTTACACCCACCGACATCCGACATCAGCGGAGCGGACACGGACCGATCATCCGCCTGCTCAGCGGGCTCAGCGGGGATCAGCCAAAAGACCTGTTGGCAGACTCCGTCAGTGTGAAAGAGCCCTTAAAGTATATGTACATGGTTGCGAAAAAGTTCCCAATCCTCCCTCCTCCTCGCCCCACAATACATAAACCTGGGTCCTCTCTCCAGCATGTCAGTACTCACCTTGTCCCGACATCTGTGGCATCCCACGATGTAAAAAGCCAAGCCAGTAAAAACCTAGTGCTGGGCTGCTGGTGCACTGACATACCACAAACTTGAATGGGACATACCTTTATGGAAGGTGTGAACTATAGATAGCGCAGGAGGCCACAGTCGTCAGGTAAGGTAAGTATAGATCTTCTGGAGGGGTGGACCAAGATCTATGTAGGAAAGGCGGCTGGGGAAAAATTTTAGCAAAACATGTACATTTATGTTACAGCTGAACTCCAGAAATTATTTGTATTTATATTATATATATATATATAGAGAGAGAGAGAGAGCAGGTGTGGTAATGTTATGATCTTCACCTCATCCAAACAAAGAACACCTTGTATTTATTGAAAGAAATACAAGGTGATCTATGAATGGTGGTGGTGCTAAGTAAGCAACCCCCTGTGTGCAGTGGGGCAGCCTCTAGAGCCAATCACGAAGCTTGCCTCACAATATCACCCAAACTGTGTTCTCTGTACTTCTGCTCTCTAGCTCCCTTGTCTTCTCCTCCCATGCTTGCCTCCCAGACTTCTCTAAAGCCTCTCCAATCCTCTGGAACTCTCTACCTCAATCTGCCCTACCCTGTACACTATAAGATGATCCCTGAAAACTAATCTCTTCAGAGAAGTCTATCCCGCTTCCACCTAATAACTGAACTTTTAATTCTTCCATCAGCTTCTCTATGGTATTACCTTTTCTACCATTTGTCCCATCCTATTAGATTGTAAGCTCTTATGAGCATGGCTCATTGTATTGTAACTGTACTGTCTCCATTTAAATTGTAAAGCGCTGTGCAGACTGTTGGCACTATATAAATCATCTATGATAATAATGTAATAAGCCGAGCAGGACCCGGAGGACAGTGGCTATTACTGTATTAGTCCTGATTACTCCACTGATTTCCAGCTTTCCAGTGGTCCATCAGGTGTGAGATATGCATACAAACTGGACCAACGTACATGTGCAATACAAATAATTCCTGGAATTCAGCATTAAACTAACTGAACCTATGAATTTAAGTTAGAATATAATTGTATAATTATTATAGTTACGAGTTTTAGGTATTCACCATTGCATCACATTCCTGTACTAAATATATATAACTGATTTTTTTTAGAACTAGCTGACATCTGGGCTTACCTTTCACTACTGTGACTGCAGTAAACTAAAAACAGATTGCTTGCGCTGGGTCTCTGCACTTTGCACACCATTGTTTTGCATTGCCTTATTTTAAGAAAAAGCTTGCATGTCTTCTTACTATGAGAACACAGCATAAAAGTGTTGAAATAATTGCTCTGCAATGAATAAAGTGACTACCAGAGATTTACAATGATAGTTTTTTGCCAAATGTATTTCAGAAAGAAGTTATATGTCCATAAATGTTATGACAGATATGTTCTATGTGCTGTACAAAAAATAAATATCTATTTTAAAAAGTTATGGTTATCAAAATATTTGAAGTACGGGTATATCTGAACTTGCAATATACTGTTTTCTTTTACATGTTCACAGCATGTGAGCTTAAAGGACCAATCCACCTAAAAGAGTCAGATTAGTGATAGGTAGAGTCTGGTAGGTTGTGGCAGCTCCTGGTTTCCTATTTGTCTTGAATATTCCAACAGTGAGATCTCCTTGCAACAATTTCCTGACGCTATTCCATCTAGAAGTTTTGGGTGTTCACTCACACCTTTGAGTGTTCCAGCTCCTCCTATAAAAAAAAAAAAAATCCAGCAAGGAGAGTGAGATTCTATAATAATGGCCATAACATGTATACAGACCTTACAGAACCTAATAACTCACCAATAAGAGTCCTCTAGAGATACAAGATATCCTCAGGTAGTTTAAAGCCGTATTACCCTCAAAAGCACATTTCTTATATTGCAGGTTGCAGCTAACCAATTCTTAGATGTGGTGGCTGCTTTCATTTTCTTTGTCCTGCAGATTTAACAGTTAGAGGGTTGGCACTGCCAGGGGTGCTTACAAAGAGCAGCTTTTATATACAGTGCATCCGGACAGTATTCACAGCACTTAACTTTTTCCACATTTTGTTATGTTTCAGCCTTATTACAAAACGGATTAAATTCATTATTTTCCTCAAAATTCTACAAACAATACCCCATAATGACAAGAAGTTTGTTTGAAATCTGCAAATAAAAAAAATAAAATAAAAAAAAATGACAATTAAGTATTCACAGCCTTTGCTTAATACTTTGTTGAAGCACCTTTGGCACCAATTACAGCTTTACGTCTTTTTGAGTATGATGCTACAAGCTTGGCACAAATATTTTGGGTGGCTTCGGTGCATAGCCATATTCAGATCTCTTCAGAGATGTTCAGTTGGTTCAAGTGTGGGCTCTAGCTTGGTATTCAGAGTTGTCCCGTAGCCACTCCTTTGTTATCTTGGCTGAGTGCTTAGGGTCGTTGTCCTGTTGGAAGAGGAACCTTCACCCCAGTCTGGGGTACAGAGCGCTCTGGAGAAGGTTTTCATCAAGGATGTCTCTGTACATTGTTGCATTCATAATTTCTTTGATCCTGAAAACTCTCCCAGTTCCTGCCACTGAAAAACATTCCCAACAGCATGATGCTGCCACCACCATGCTTCACTGTAGGGATGGTATTGGCCATGTGATTAGTGGTGTCTTGTTTCCTCTAGACATGACGCTTGCCTTTCGGGCCAAAGGGTTCAATCTTTGTTTCATCAGACCAGAGAATTTTGTTTCTCATGGTCTGAGAGTCCTTCAGGTGCCTTTTGGCAAACTCCAGACAGGCTGTCATGTTCCTTTTACTGAGGAGTGGCTTCCGTCTGGCCACTCTACCATACAGGCCTAATTGGTTGAGTGCTGCAAAGATGGTTGTTCTTCTGGAAGGTTCTCCTCTATCCACAGTGAAACGCTGGAGCTCTTTCAGAGTGACCATCGGGTTATTGGTCACCTCGCTGACCAAGGTTCTTCTCCCCAGATTGCTCAGTTATGACCCGCTCTAGGAAGAGTTCTTCTATTTATGGATGTGTCAGGGCTTACCTTGGTTGGAGTCTGTAGCGCAGAGATGTATGCGCACCCTTGCAGATATCCACAGTCCAAGGTGACCAGGTAAGGAAGCTATCTGAGCTGTGAATCTGTGCACGGGGGCTTGGCAGGAAAAGTGCTCCAATTAGCAGTACCGGCAGGAATACAAACGGAAGGATAGTCCAGGAATAATCGTAGTCAATGGATGCCAAAAGTCAGGATAAACACGAAGCAGAGGCAAGGTTAGAAGCTAGAGTCAGTCTGGAAAACAAGCTCAGGATACCATACCACAGGAACTAAATCTGTCAACCAGGAACAACGAACTGACACTGCTCTCAGGGAGAGGCAGTGTTTTATACCTTGCTTAAATGAGCAATTAGCTTCAGGTGGACAATGAGAGACAGGAGCATTCTCAGGTAAAGTCCAGCCCCCTAGTGCTGCAGGCAATGCCAGATAAACAAGACTGGATCCATATGAGCTGAAGTGTGGCTCAGAGACAGGATAACAGGACAGAACATCTCAAAATACCCAGGTTCAAGTCCGGCTCCTGACAGAATGATGGAGGCAACTGTGCTCATTGGGACCTTCAATGCTGCAGTAAATGTTCTGTACCATTCCCCAGATCTGTGCCTCAATACAATTCTGCCTTGGAGGTCTACAGACATTTCCTTGGACTTCATGGCTTGGTTTGTGCTCTGACATGCACTGATAACTGTGGGACCTTATATAGACAGGAGTGTGCCTTTCCAAATCATGTCCAATCAACTGAATTTCCAACAGGTGGACTCCAATCAAGTTGTAGAAACATCCCAAGCATGATCAGTGGAAACAGGATGCACCTAAGTTTATTTTTGAGTGTCATAGCAAAGTCTGTGAATACGTATGTACATGTTATTTTTTTCACCTTTGTATTTTTAATAAATTTGCAAAGATTTCAAACAAACTTCTTTTACGTTGTCATTATGGGGCATTGTTTTTAGAATTTTGAGAAAAACAGTGAATTTAACCACTTTAGGACCGGAGGATTTTCCTGCTTTACGTCCAGGCCACTTTTTGCAACTTGGCACTGTGCGACTTTAACTGACAATTGCGCGGTCATTTTTTGCGATATTAATAAAAAAAGAGCGACAATTTTGAAAAAATAACAATATTTTTCTACTTTGACAGTTAAAAAATATCCAATATATTCAATTTTTGTCATATATTTAGGCCAAAATGTATTTAGCTACATGTCTTTGACAAAAAAATTCTCAATGAGCATATTTTTAACCGCTTTAAGACCGGAAGATTTTACCCCATTCCTGACCAGGCCATATTTTGCGATTCAGCACTGCATTACTTTAATGGACAATTGCACGGTCGTGCAACGCTATACCAAAATTAATGTTTGTCCATTAATTTATGTCCTTTTTTTCACCACAAATAGAGCTTTCTTTTGGTGGTATTTGATCACCTGTGCGATTTTTACTTTTTGCGCTATAAACAAAAAAAGAGCCACAATTTTGAAAAAATAACAATATTTTTCAAATTTTTTTATATGAAATTCCCATAAAAAATGTGAAAATCAAAATTTTTTAACATTTTAGGCCAATTTGTTTTCTGCTGCATATGTTTGGTAAAAAAAAATAAGCGTATTTTGATTGGTTTGCGCAAAAGTTATCGTAGCTACTAACTACGGGAAATTTAATCATTTTTAATTATTTTTTTTTTTTTAACTAGTAATGGCGGCGACCTGCTTTTTTTTGGGGGGGGGGACTGCGACATTGCGGCGGACAGATCAGACCCCTAACTGACATTTTTGACACTTTTGGGGGCACCAGTGACATTACTACAGTAATCAGTGCTATAAATATGCACTGTTACTGTAATAATGACACTGGCAGGGAAGGGGTTAACTTTTTTGGTGGTCAAGGGGTTAAATATATGCCTGGTGCTTACTGACATGTTTGGGGGGGAGGGGACTGTGTGACACAGGCACAGATCGCAGGTTCAGCTATGCTGAATCCTGTAATCTGTCCCTGCCTGTCACATAGGAGATCCGCCCGCTTTGTTTACACAAGCGGGACGGATCTCCTCACTCGATCCCCGACGATCGGGGAAGAGCGGTGGTGATCATCGCCTCTCCTCCCCTGGCCCGACTCCCGCTGTGTCTGAATACAGCTGGACGATATTGAGCCACTTTGCCGCAGTATGCTCCATGTGAGCGGTCGGCAAGTGGTTAATCTATTTTGGAATAAGGCTGTAACATAACAAAATGTGGAAAAAGTGAAGCGCTGTGAATACTTTCCAGATGCACTGTAAATAAAACCTTTATCTCAAAAGATATCCCTGGTTGCTGTAACTGCTTATAAAATGTAAGCTGGAGTTTAGCTTTGTTAGAGTATCTAAATCTGCTAGTATATTTAACACAGTAGTGGCATGGGCCAAGGGGGGCGGCAGAAAGACTGCACCATACACCCTCCCCCCCAGCCCCCACCAGGCTGCACACCAGGACCCCGGACCCCCCCACGGCTCACTCACCCTCAGCAGTGGCGGCGGCAGCTTCAGCTTCGGCTTCTTCCCCCTCAGTAGAAGCGTCTCCTCCCCCGTGCCCAATGGCATGGCTTCTACTTTCGGCCAATCAGGAAACAGGTCTCAGGACCCGCTTCCTAATTGGCCAGGAGGCGAATCCATGTGGCAATAGTGAATATTCATTCGCTATTGTTACACAAGTGGGTGGGCTCACTGCGCCCCGAGCCCACCCTTTTTTTTAGCCTGTGAGAGCCTTTGGCTATAGTCACATGGTTAAAAAAAAAAAAAAACCCATTGAACTCCATGCGTCCAGCGCCCCGCATGTAGATTAGGGGGGCAGACGCATGGATAGTGGGGGCGGAGCTCCTGCGCCCCCAATACACCAGCCGCCACTGATTTAACACTAGCCTTCCCCCAGGCCGACAATGGTGCTGTCCAAATGTGGTCCCTGTGCTCTTTCATCCAGAGGGGGCACTCTTATACAGGGAGTGCGTTACTGGACAGATCACCAGGTGAAAATAGAGGAAAAAAGTCTAAAAAAGAAAACCGATGCAGCCACCATAATGATTAGTAAGCTGCAATATATTACATTTTTGGTGTTGGGTTTAATACTGCTTTAACTGCACAGCTTGAATTTAGGTTTTGTGTGCTTGGACTTTTAACATAAATCTATGACAGAGGTTCTTTCAAAGTCATGCAATCAAAATCATGCAGGTTTCCATGGTGCACAAAAATGCACTTTGTTTTGCAGGTGGGCTGTGGCGCCATTTATTCCTAATGCACATCCCAATGTACCTTCCTATAGGGCATGAAAAATCAAAAACCAAAAGCCCAGGAGCAGTAAGACATCTGTATGTCCATGATCAGGGCAGAATCTGCCAATAGCCACCACACAGTATGTTCAGACCACCAAAATGTGCAGACACGGTGAAGAACTTATTCACTTAAAAGAGTGTGCTTAAGATTTAGCTTTTTTCAAGAATCATACTTACCTAGGTGGATGCAACATTGGTCCGATGGTGCATCTGTCAACCAGTGCCTCTAAGACTAGGAACCGAGCGATCAAACACAGCTGATCTCTCGGTTTTCAGAGCTTCCCGAGCAGAGAGCTGGTGACTTAGTCACCGACTCTCTGCTCTGCCCCCCACGTTCACTGGAGAGCTGGGCTGTGGAGGGGGCGAGAGTGGCCAACTCAGGCTGTAAGCGGCTCACTGAGAAGTTGAGCCAGGTGCCGGTCCAGGATAGGGTTGCCACCTCATCCCTTTAAACCAGGACACAAATTAATTACACAGGATCTGTGGCTGAATGAGGTGATAATTAAACTCACTTGGTGCCTTATGTGCATTATATCAGCCTCAGAACCTGTGTAATTAATATGTGTCCTGGATTAAAGGGATGAGCTGGCAACCCTAGTCCAGGCATGTGGGCGGATCCCAACCATATGGTCGCAATCTTGCCGGAGCCCGGACCGATTCTCTGACGTCAGAACAACTGCACTCCTGTGATCCACAGAAGTACTGCCAAACCAGCTTTGGCTGCACTTCTCTTTTCATTGAGTAAATAGCCAAATTCCTGTATATTAAATTAAAGAGAAGTATGAGTTTCTTTTAATCATATATACTTAGGTGGATGCAGCATCAGTCCCCCGGGGGCCTTTAACCACCTCCTTCTCAAACCTATTCTGACACTTGGCTTTTTTTTGCTAGAAAATTACTTAGAACCCCTAAACATTATATATATATTTTTAGCTCAGACCCTATAGAATAAAATGGTGTGTGTTGCAATTTTTATGTGACACGGTATTTGCACAGCGGTTTTTCAAACGCATTTGTTTTTTTAAAAAAACACATTCATGAATAAAGAAAAAACAAAACAGTAAAGTTAGCCCAATTTTTTTATGTTTTTAAAATGATGTTACACCAAGCAAATAAATATCTAACATGTTACGCTTTAAATTGCGTCTGCCCATGGAATAGCTGCAAACTACGGTGCTTAAAATTCTCTATAGGCGACGTTTTAAAGGCCTTTACAGGTCACCAATTTAGAGTGGCACAGGAGGTCTGGTGCTAGAATTATTGCTTTAGCTCTGACGTTCGCGACACAATACCTCACACGTGTGGTGCGATCACCGTTTACATATGCGTGCAGGAGTAACGTATGTGTTCACAAGCACGGTGGGACGGGTGCTTTAAATTTGTACTTATTCATTTATTTTATACTAAAATATTTTTTTTACACTTTTTTTTACATTTTGTTTTGTACAAACTTTATTGCTATCCATCCCTTGTGACAGCATGGGCCATGACAGGTCCTCTTTATGAAGCGATTTGGGGTCTATTAGACCTCAAATCTCTCCTCTGACCCTCCATGCAGCAGATCAGACTGAGATCAGTATGAAGGGCTGCTTCTCTGGCTGCTGGTGGCCGGGTAAACAAAGTAGCGGAAACGGAATTGAGGAATACTCGTCGCTCGCTGTTTCCAGGGTTACAGAGAGAGGGGAGTGACATCAGCTCCTCTCTCTCTGTACCAGGCAGCCATCACCTCCAGACGCACCGCTCCCGACCTCTGCAATGGGACCGGAGAGACCAGGAGAGGCGGTGGTGGCAGGGGGGTGGGGTGGGACCCCATTCCATCACCCGCAGAAGTTATTGAATGACTAATTAGCCACTCAGATCACTTCTTTCTTGTAGAGAATCGCTGACTGCAAACAATGATACCAGGATGATGCCTGTAGGTGCAGGCATCATCCCGGTATAACCACTGAAACCGAAGGACGTACGGGTATGTTCTTGGGTGGGAAGTGGTTAACCACTTAAGCCCCGGAAGATTTTACCAGATTCCTGACCAGGGGGTATTTTGCAATTCGGCACTGCGTGACTTTAACGGACAATTGCGCGGTCGTGCGACGCTGTACCTAAACGAATTTGACGTCCTTTTTTTCCCACAAACAGAGCTTGCTTTTGCTGGTATTTGATCACCTGTGCGATTTTTTGATCATGCGCTATAAACAAAAAAAGAGCGTCAATTTTGCAAAAATAACAATATTTTTCACATTTTTTTTATATGAAATTCCCCCCCCCCCCCCAAAAAAATGTAAAAATCCAATTTTTTTAACATTTTAGGCCAATTTGTTTTCTGCTACATATGTTTGGTTTATGCAAAAGTTATTGCGTTTACTAACTAAGGGAAAGATTTTTGTCATTTTTGTTGTTTTTTTTTTTTTAACGAGTAATGGCGGCGATCTGCGATTTTTTTTTGCGGGACTGCCACATTGCGATGGACAGATCGGACCCCTAACTGACATTTTTGACACTTTCGGAGGTACCAGTGACATTACTACAGTAATCAGTGCTATACATATGCACTGTTACTGTAAAAATGACACTGGCAGGGAAGGGGTTAACTTTATTGGAGAAGGAGGGGTTAAGTGTGTCCCTAGGGGCGTGCTTCTAACTGTGCAGGGATGTGGCTGTGTGTGTAACAACAGAGAAATACGATCCTACATTGCAGGATCATATGATCTCTGTTCTTACACAGGGGAGAATGACAGGCGGCTTTGTTTACATTAGCCGCCTGCCTTTCTCCCTCTACAACGGACGATCGCGAGTGACCAGCGGACATCGGGTTTGCCGGTCACACGCGCGGGGGTGTCCGTGAGCGCTCTGTGTGCGGAGAGGGAGGTGTCAGAGCCCCATGCATCTCTATGGGGGAATCGAATGAGAGCGGATCGCCTGTCCGCTCTCATCCGATCCCATCCTATCCGATCCCCTGGACGGATGGAAAAAAGAGTTTCCATCCGTCTGGATTTCACGGACAGGATCGGATGCGGATGGCAGCGGGTGTCAGCGGACATGTCCCCGCTGACATCCGCTGCCCCATAGGGATGCATGGAGGATCCGATCAGATCCGCCTAAAAAACTGACAGGCGGATCTGATCGGATCGCTCGTGTGAAAGGACCCTAACAAGCCAGGAAAGTACAAATACCCCCCCCCCCCCGTCCCCCCGTAATGACCCCTTTTCGAAAAGTAGACATCCCAAGTTATTTAGTAAGAGGCATGGTGAGTTTTTTGAAGTTGTAATTTTTTTTCCACATTTCTTTGCAAAATGAAGATTTTTTTTTTTTCACAAAATGGACATATTACCAAGTTTTTTCTCACACACTTTATTTGCATACTTGCAACTACCCCCCCCCCCCAAAAAAAAAATACATTCTACTACACCTCCTGAGTATGGCGATACCACATGTGTGGGACTTTTCCACAGCCTGTCCACATACAGAGGCCCAACGTCCAAGTAGCACTGTCAGGCGTTCTAGGAGCAAAAATTACACATATAATTTCCTGACAACCTGTCACATTTTGAAGGACCTGGAGCACCAGGACAATGGAAACGCTCACAAAATTATCCTATTTGTTGTCAAGAAAATAGAAACGCTTTTTTTTTTTTACACAAAGTTGTCTATTTATAAGGTATTTCTAACACATAGCATGTACATAGCAAAAATGACACCCCAAAATACATTCTGCTACTCCTCCTGAGTATGGCAATACCACATGTGTGAGACTGTTACACAGCCTTTCCACATACAGAGCCCCAACATGCAGGGAGCACCGTCATTTCCTGACTACCTATTACAATTTTGTGAGGCACTGATAAGCACTGTAGTGGCACTGATGTGGCATGGATGAGCACTGATGTGGCATGGATGTGGCACGGATGAGCACTGATGTGGCACAGATGAGCACTGACTTGGCACTGATGTTACATGGATGTGGCATGGATGAGCACTGATGTGGCATGGATGTGGCACGGATGAGCACTGACGTGGCATGGATGTGGCACAGATGAGCACTGACGTGGTATGGATGTGGCACGGATGAGCACTGACGTGGCATGGATGTGGCACAGATGAGCACTGATGTGGCATGGATGGGCACTGATGTGGAATGGATGTGGCACAGATGAGCACTGACATGGCATGGATGTGGCACCGGTGAGCACTGACATGACATGGATGTGGCATGGATGAGCATTGACGTGGCACAGATGTGGCATTGATGTGGCATTGATATGGCATGGATGAGCACTGACGTGGCATGGATGTGGCACAGATGTGGCATTGATGTGGCATGGATGAGCACTGGCGTGGCATTGATGAGCACTGACGTGGCATTGATGAGCAATGTGGCACGGATGAGCACTGGCGTGGCATGTATGTGCACTGATGTGGCATGGATGAGTACGAATGTGGCATGGTCGAGCCCTGAGGCGGCATCAGTGGGCATAGATGTGACACGGATGGGTATGGATGAGGCATGAATCTGGCATGGATGAGGCATGAACCTGGCATGGATGAGGCATGAACCTGGCATGGATGAGCCAGAGGATGACTGCAGCTGCAGTTTCTCTCCTCTCCTCGCACACTGCACCGATTGCTGTGTACAGTGTGCGAGGAGAGGAGAGAAATTAACTGGGCATGCGCCGGTTTGTTGACAAGTGATCGCTCCGTCATTGGACGGAGCAATCACATGGAAAAGGGCCATTGTCATTGGCCCTTTACCTTGATCCGTGATGCGCCGGGTCAAGCACGGTTAGCTCCGTGTGCTCGCACCAGGGGGAGCGCGATTCTGGGAGGACGTCATTGTATGCCCTCCCAGAATATGCCGACCGCGCTGTACCCGTCATTCGGCTATGGCCCGGTCGGCAAGTGGTTAAAGTAGTTGTAAATCTTCACAAATACCAGGTGAAGTGATTGGCCTTAGATGATACACAGAGATGACACAAATCATCCTACATAAGTCATCTCTCCTCTACATCTTCAAAGTGCAGAATTTACACAGCTTGTCTGAACTTACAGAAAAGAGGGTAAGGGTATCTGAAGTTAAAATTAGCAGAGCTCAGTAAGAGCTGATTAGAGGGAAGGGACCTCCTCCCTTCACACAGCATACATGAACAGAGCTTGGGTTGTCAATCGCAGGCTGTGTGCTGGAGCTCTCTCCCCTGTCACTTTTTTTTTTTGTTTTTTTTTTTTGGTGTCAGGACAACTTGTCAGAAGTGACTCACACAGATAGCAGAGGTATGGACAGCAGACAGAAATGACACTTAGTGCTCTGGATTGAGACAAGTACACATTATAGAGGGATATGCTTTGTTCATATTTACTTTCTGAGGTTTACAACATGGTTGGAGGCACTCGTTGTCTCCCTATCTGGATATTTAGGATTATCATACTATATGCAGGGTTAAAGCCCAACTCCAGCCAAAGCATTTGTATGTTGTTTCTGAACGTGCCAGGAAGATTTCATCACACTTCCTGCGTGGACAAGAAGTAATGGGACATTGATCCAATAGGGACACAAAAACAAAACTAGTAGAGGGATAAGGGTTAGAACCTCTGCCAATAGTTTTATTGTTGTCTGCACCTTCTTGTTTCAGCTGACAACTGTTTCTTGTATGGGCATTACAGAGACAGGAAGAGATGGAAAATCTCCCCATTGGGGTCACATAGAGGAAGAAAAAAAACCTGACAGACATTTAACTCCTCCTGGAGTTAGGCCTCACTCACAGGGGCAGACCGACATGGAGCGAGATGGCGTATTGCTGCGGCTGGGCTGCTGGGGTATGTGAACAGCTGTAGCTGTACAAAGCAATGACAGGCTGACATGTATCTGCACATATAGTGGTTACCTGCAGTTAGGGACAGATGTCTGTCCCTGTACAGCAGTAGCGGCTGATGCTCCATCAGTCGGGGGGAGGGGGGGCGGCAGACAGACCTGGCTATGGACCCCCCCCGTCACTCCAGAGTCCAGTCCACACCATATCCCCCCCCCCCCGTCACTCCAGAGTCCAGTCCACACCATATCCCCCCCCGGATGCCAGTTCACATACCTAGTTCCTCCGGACTGACAGGTGGCGACGGCTTCCCCCTCAGTCTCCTCCATGTCCCCTCTCGGCGGCCAACTCCTCCTTCCTCCTCCGCCAATAGGATGCCTTCTCCTTTGGCCAATTGGGAAACAGGTCTTAGGACCCGCTTCCTGATTGGCTGGGAGGAGAATCAGTGTGGCAATAGAAAATATTAATTAGCTATTGTCACACAACTAGGTGGGCTCAGGGCACAGTGCTCTGCGCCCCGAGCCCACCCTTTTTTGAAGCCTATTAGAGCCTCTGGCTCTAATCACGTGCTTAAAAAAAAAAAAACCCTATTGGAATCCATGCATCCGACGCCCTGCATGTAGATTAGGGGGCCGGACGCATGGATGGGGGGCGGCGCCCCTGCGCCCCTAATGGACGGTCCGCCACTGCTATACAGTGCACATCTGGGTGTGTCCAGGGTTGGGGATCTTTCCCTATCTGCAAGTAACCAACCTCTTGTGCAGATACAAGTGAAGATCGTTGGACAGCTGTAGTTTCTCTCAGCCTTTCATTGCTTTGTATAGATTTATGCTTTGGATAGAGTAAGACTGCATTCACACTATAGCAGCACATGAACACATGCAAAATCGTGCAACTTTGCGCACACTAGTGGTGCCATATTGTTAAAGAAATTATGAATGTTTCATAATTAATATATGTATTATAATAATTTATGCTTATAAGGATTTATACATATGCTTAGTTTTCCTAGAGCTACTAGTGATCACATGTATTTTCACGTTATCTTGCTAACAAAAGCTTACTATAACTGCATGACATCGGTATATCCTGTCTCACATGCCTTGTAAGAGCAGGGAAATGGCTCATATGACTACACTATATGAATAAACTACTGTTTGCATTAAGCATGTCAAACCCCTTCAGGAAGTGATACAATAAAGCTTGTATGTAGGCCTGATCAATCACTGTCCTGGAGGAAGGGTTAAGACAGGATGTTATAACTGTATATAAATGAGCGAGCTGGCCTAAGAAGGCAGACAAGTGTCAGATATGAAGTCAACTAGGCTAGCTACTGTGTACCCTATACCACGGGTCACAGGCGGCTAGAACCGGTGGGCGAATATCTGACAATCTCCTGTACTTGTCTCCTCGTATACGAGAAATAAATCTTTCCTTGTAATCAGCTTGTGGTCTAAAGGTGATTTCCCTTACACATACATTGTTAATTGCACCCCAAATGCGATATGCAGAAGAATGTTTTTTTCACATGGAAACAACCCACAATCAAAGCAGAAAAATAAAGAATTAAAAACATGCAATAATAAACATGTTACACTTGTCTGCTCTGTGCAATAGAATTGCACAGAGCGGCCCAAACCTCCTCTCCTGGGATCCCCCCGCTGGGGCTCTCAGTGCCTCCTCTTTCTATGGGGGCACATGTGCAGGCTCGCTGCAGAGCCAGGCTGTGTGCATCTGTAGAAACACACAGCACGAATTGTCCCCGCCCCATGCTCCCTCCCAACTAAGTTTGATTGACAGCAGTAGGAGCCAATGGCCACTGCTGCTGCCTCTGTGTCCAGTGAGGAGGGGAACACAGACCAGCACCGCTGCAGACAGGCACAGCACTGGATCAAGATAGGACCTTAATGCAGGGAACAGATTAGGGTACAAAAAGTCCTGACCACTTTAATGCTCAAAAAGGTGCATGAGATACTTTGGTGCATTTGTCATATGTAAGGCAGCCCATTGAAAAAATGGCATTTGTGTGATGCCTGAAGCCTTAGGCCCCTGTCACACTTGTGCAACTTGTCCTGCGACTTGGGACTGCAAAGTCGTACCCCATGATTTCCAATGAGTACCGATCTTATATGTGCGACTTCAAGTTGCAGTGACTTCAAAGTAGTTCCTGCACTACTTTGGTCCGACTTTGACACATAGAGAGGGTTTACCCTCCCCCCCCCCCCCACATAGAGGGGGTGAAGGCAGCAATAAACACTTGGCAGAGGTTCTAATTCATCGGCAATCAACCCAAACAGGAGGGGGGTGTTACAAATGTGGCTCAGCCTCCCCCACCAAACACAACACTAAAAAAAGGCCTGTCTCAGTCAAAATAATTATCAGGACAAACAGAAAGGGTGATTCTCCCGGATGGGGACACAGTCGGCAATATAAAGTGACAGGGGTTCTTCTCCATTTACACTTGCTTCGACTTTAACACACAGGAAAGCGCCTACTGCTTCAACAGGCTTTATTCTTTTTTTCATGTGTTTTTGATGCTTCAATGATGCTTTAATTAAGTTTGGCAAATGCCCTGTGTGTGTGTTGATTTTCTATTTGTTTACAGGGGCCCAGTAGAGCCCCAGCTCAGTAATACCCCTGTTCAGCAGTTCCCCAGCTCATTAATGCACTCGTTCAGTAGATCCCCAGTTTGTTAGTACCCTCATTGAGCAGATCCCCTGTTCAATAGTACTCCCAGCTCTCCCGACCCCCACTTAATAGTAACCCCCACCTCTGCTGATCCCCTGCTAAATAGTAACCTCCAGCTCTGCTGATCCCCAACTCAGTAGTAACCCCCAGCTCTGCTGATCCTCTGGTGTGCTGATCTCCCCAGTCCCCGCTCACCTCACATCCAGCTATATTGCTCCCATCACATGTAACATTGTTAGTTTCTCCTGCTCCAATTCCCCAGCTCTGCTGACCCTCTGACGCCCAGTCCTCTTTCCTGTCCCCATTTACCTTTCCCTTTATTGTTCCTATGTTGCACACCACATGTGCTGTCTGCTAGTTTGCTGCTGTGGTCTGGACCCCGCTCACCTTCCTGCTGCTTCACGCTGCACACCAGATGTGTTTTTCTGCATTAGACACTCTCAGAATATATATGCATGAACCAGAAGTGACTGCTGAAGACATCTTTCTGGTTTGCTTGTTGGTTTTCCAGTGCCCATCAGTGCTGCCTTTCAGTACCTCCTCATCATTGCTGCCGCCTATTAGTGCCCATCAGTGCCACCTATCAGTGCCCATCAATGCTGCATATTAGTGCCTCCTCATCAGGGCCTATCAGTGCTTCATACTAGTGCCTCATCAGTGCTGCCTTTCAGTGCCCATCAGTGCCTCCTCATCAGTGCTACCTATCAGTGCATCTTCAGTACTGCCTGTCAATGCCTACTCATTAGTGCTGCCTATCAGTACCTCCTATTAGTGTTCTTTAGTGCCACCTATCAGTGGCAATTAATGCTGCATATTAGTGCCTCCTTATCAGTGCCTATCAGTGCTGCTCATCAATGCAGCCTGTCAGTGCACATCAGTGAAGGAGACAAATTACTTTATAAATATATATTTTATAACAGAAACTAAGAAAATCTTTTTTTCCAACATTTTCGGGCTTTTTCCATTTGTTTAGCAAATAATGTAAAAAAAAAAAAAAAAAAAACCCCAAAGGTGATTAAATACCACCAAAAAAAGGCTCTATCTGTCTAAAGAAAAATATTTCATTTGGGTAGAGCATTGCATGACCGCGCATTGTCATTGACGGCACTGAAAGCTGGCCTGGTCAGGAAAGGGGTGAAAGTACCCGGTATTGAGTCTGGGTTCACACATATGAGATACGGGAACCCTGCAAATCCACTGCGGGTTCCCACATCGCACTCAACCCACAGACAGTTCACACTGCCATATGCAAATCGCTGGGGGTGTCAATACAGAGTTAACGACACCCCCAGATCAGTTCGCATATCGCAGTATGACCTATCAGTTCAGACAGGAATCGGATCCCATAGGTGTGAACACCCAATGCGATCCGATTCTGGTGTGGACCAAAAAAAAGGGTCCTGTGCGAGTTTGGTCCGAATGCGATGCAAATTCAACCATACAATCTGTATGGCTGAATTCGGATCGCACAGACATTGCATGAGATTTGCAGAGCAGTGCGCCCCGAGTCACATGTGATCTCTGACATCGCATATGTGTGAACTGGCTCTGAAGGAGTTAAAAAAAGCATGTGTAATGGCACACTTTGAAGCATGTGTAAACCCCTCCTAACATAAAAAGGTTTCCTCAGTGAATGAAAAGGTCGCTGAATAAACATTCCCTCGTGTATTAGGACTGCTTCTAACCCACGGCACAGAAATCACTACACAGCCATGATAATAGTGAGCAGCACACAGATGCATGCCGGGAAGTGGATGGTCAGCCTCCTCAGGGCGCACGGGACTACACTTCCCATGATGCCGTGCGCCGGACGGGAACACATGGGCGGGTCCTTGCGGTGCTGGTGACCGGTGGCCACATTTTCATCATGTCGTCCGGCTGCAAGATCGGTCCGTCCATCCTGAACAGCGATTTGTCCCGACTGGCGGCGGAATGCGACCGCATGCTGCAGAGCGGGGCGGACTACCTGCACCTGGATGTGATGGACGGGTGAGAGCGGGCGGTGCTGGGCACAGTGTGGCTTCCTCATAGATAGTACAGCTCATGTGCTCCTCATAGGGCACACGGGGGGAGGGGTGAAGGTGGCCATAGAGCAGTAGAGAGGACTGTGGAGGTCCTGACATTGCATGCCTGGCTGGGCTGTGCATACATGTGTATCTAGTGAGGAGGGCTCACATCTGAGGAGAGGAGCAGCCAGAGGGTGTAGGGCTCCTTCACCAGAGGGTGTAGGGCTCCTTCACCAGAGGGTGTAGGGCTCCTTCACCAGAGGGTGTAGGGCTCCTTCACCAGAGGGTGTAGGGCTCCTTCACCAGAGGGTGTAGGGCTCCTTCACCAGAGGGTGTAGGGCTCATTCACACAGGTACAGGGGGTATTCTCCGCCACAGGTCAGTGGTCCCATGCCTGGTCATAGGACAGTACATCCATATTTTAGGGCCCAGCTAATAGCCACTTTCTGGGCTGAAAATAAAAGATCATTCAGGAGGCCATAGAATTCTGAGGGTTCATTCACACAAACTTTACCATGTTGGAATCGCTCTTCAGAGAGCGTTTGGCCGGCGCTGGGAAGGCGTTGTGTTGCCGCCTCGCCATCTGCTTTTACCACTTGAATCCTGCACTACTGTTCTGCAGCCTCATGCATGCCATGCGTTTGCGGGGCATTTGTAGCACAGTCTTCAAGTGGGCATAGCGAACAGGGGGTATCATCCTTGCTACGGCATGTGTACACCCCCAATTGTTGCCTCTGCTGGTAAATGGGGGTAGTGCCTGGGGAGGGGGGGTGTCAGTAAAAGCGCAACTGTAGTGTAATATTGCCTCCTAACCTTACATGTGAATGAGCCCTTAACCACTTAAGCCCCGGAATATTTTACCCCCTTCCTGACCAGGGCTTTTTTGCGATTCGGCACTGCGTGAATTTGTCGGACAATTGCGCGGTCGTGCGACCCTGTACCTAAACGAATTTGACGTCCTTTTTTCCCACAAACAGAGCTTTCTTTTGGTGGTATTTGATCACCTGTGCAATTTTTACTTTTTGCACTATAAACAAAAAAAGAGCGTCAATTTTGCAAAAATAACAATATTTTTTTATATGAAATTCCCAAAGAAAAATGTAAAAATCAAAATTTTTTTAACATTTTTGGCCAATTTGTTTTATGCTACATATGTTTGGTAAAAAAAAATCTCAAAAAGTGTATTTTGATTGGTTTGCGCAAAAGTTATTGCGTTTACTAACTAAGGGAAAGATTTTTGTCATTTTTGTTTTTTAACGCGTAATGGCGGCGATCTGCGATTTTTTTTTTTTTTTTTTTTTTTTTTTTTTTTTTTTTGCAGAATTGCGGCGGACAGATCGGACCCTTGACTGACATTTTTGACACTTTTGGGGTTACCAGTGACATTACTGCAGTAATCAGTGCTATACATATGCACTGTTACTGTAAAAATGACACTGGCAGGGAATGGGGTTAACTTTATTGGGGAAGGAGGGGTTAAGTGTGTCCCTAGGGGCGTGCTTCTAACTGTGATTGGACATGGCTACTTGTGTAGGAACAGTGATCAACGGTCCTACATAGTAGAACCGTATGATCACCATTCCTACACAGGGGAGAATGACAGGCGGCTTGTTTACATCAGCCGCCTGCCTTTCTCCCTCTGCACCGACGATCGCTGAATGACCGGCGGACATCGGGTCCGCCGGTCACACGCACGGACTTGCTAGGGAACGAGCCGGGGCGGGAGCGCGCCTCCGCGGGCGTGCACTCGCCCGCTATTGGCTCCCAAGCAAGTGACAGGCTAGTGACGTATATATATGTCACTTTGCCTGGCCGGGGCTGACCGCCGCCATATATAGTCGTGCGGCGGTCGGCAACTGGTCAAAGTGGTTGTAAAGTCAGAAGGAATGCATTAGTATAAAAAAAAAACCTTCTGTGTGCAGCAGCCACCCTCCAGCACACCCTAATACTAACCTGAGCCCCATCTTTCAGCCATGTCCACAAGTTTCTTGGTCCTCTGGTACTCTCTTCCTGATTGGCTGAGACACAGCAGGGGAGCACCATTGGCATCGTTACTGTCAATCAAAGTCATTTAGCCAATCAGGAAATGGAGCGGGCGGGGCAGAAACGGGGCCCCATGTCTGAATGGACACAGGGAGCTGTGACTCAGCTCGGGTGCCCCTATAGCAAGCTGCTTGCTGTGGGACCACTCAGGAAAGAGGGGCCAGGAGCAGCAAAGAGGGACTCGAGAAGAGGAGGATCCGGGCCACTCTGCAAACCACTTCACAGAGTAGGTAAGTATAACATGATTGTTATTTTAAAGCGGAGTTCCGGGCACAAAATCAATATTTTTTTTTTTTGTGCCCGTCCGCTAGTTCTGCATAACCTGAAAAGAAATTGGATAGTTAGGTTTTTTTTTTTTTTTAAAACTCACCTTGTAATTGAAGATCGTAAATACTCACCTCAGGGTACTTCCTTCCTCAGCGCCGCGGCTCCGCTGTCACTTCCTGTCTCGCGATGATTCCTGGGAGCTGAACGTCATCGCTCCCAGGAATCCGGCCCCGCTCGTCACTTCCTGTCTCGCGATGATTCCTGGGAGCTGAACGTCATCGCTCCCAGGAATCATTGCGACGGCACCGGCCCCGGCCCCGCTCGTCACTTCCGGGCGACGCCGCATTGCAAGTGACGAAAGGGGCCGGTGCAGGCGCATTCTGGGACAAGAAGACGCGGAAGAAGACACAGAAGAGGACCGTGCCGGCTTCAGCTGCCCACAAGAGAGATGGAAAGCTGTGGAAGAAATTTTATAAGTAAGTATTTCTTCTAAAAGGTAAGTGCGAACCGGGACAGATCAGAGGCTAGCCATTGTGGAATGTGCTAGCCCTGACTGTCCCGGGGGTATGTTTGTTAAAAAATGACTTCTGTGCCCGGAACTCCGCTTTAAGAGAAAAAAAATGTTTTTGCAATCACTTTAAAGCGGAATTCCACCCTAAAATAATACTTACCTCCATCTTCTCGCTCCGGGTCACCTGAAAAACAAATGGATAATCGCAAATTTTTTATTTTTTTTTTTACTTTGTTTAGAATATAATATACTTACCTAACTTCCTCTTCCTCCCCTCGGCGGCCACGGCGATTCGTCACTTCCTGGCTTGCAATGATTCCTGGGAGTTGAACGTCATCGCTCCCAGGAATCAATGCACTGGCCCCGACGTCAGTTCCGGTGCAGGCGCCATCATACCTTGCTAAACAGCTTCTGGGCATGCCCAGAAGCTGTGCAGGGATGACGCTGCGGCACCGGAAGTGACGGCGGGGCCGGTGCAGTGCATCGTGGGACGGGAGAGGAAACAGAAGAGGATCGCGCTGGCTTCAAGCTGCCCACACCTGAGATGGCAGCGCTGGACAAGACATTTTCAAGGTAAGTATTTCTTCTAAAAGGTAAGTGCGACCCGGGACAGATCAGAGGCTATCCATTGTGGAATGCACTAGCCCTGACTGTCCCGGGGGTATTTTTATTAAAAAAAACGTTCACTGGGTGGAACTCCGCTTTAAGCCCCATATGCACAATCTGATTATCATAAAAAAAATACCACTTTTAAAGCAATCGTACGATAATCTAAAAGTTCGTACACGCCTGTCGTCCGAACGTTTTCGAAGGGTAGAACACGAAAATGTTTCTCGTACGGCACAATTTTTACTTAATCAGTACAATTTTCGTCTGATACAATACGAATACTATATTTAACATCTGAATTCCTATTCTGTTGTACCCAAATTGACATACTTTAGTAACCTATTCCTTTTCAATATGGAGATTGGCATTCAAGAAAAAAGGATGATCATTCGTCCAATAATCTCATCATGTGTATATATCATGTTGATATGACCCCTGATGATGTTAGACATTTGCTGACGAAATGCGTCGGACTGGAATATGTACTACGTCACTTCCGGCTTGTGGAACGCGGAAGGCGTCCCCTGCATGTAACCAAGCTCCAGCTTAGCTGATTCGGCTGAATGGTGACATTTTAAACTGTAAGTTACTATTGTTTTTAATAAATGATCTTTTAACAACACTACACCATGAAAAGCCTTTCTATCGCCCCCTCTATATGTATTTGGATAACTTTATTAATCGCTGGCTCCGATTTGTGGACCTCCAAGTGGAATCATTAGGACACCTGTTTTTATTCCTGATCTAGACTTTTGATCCAGTGGCCATTTTGACTACCTATAATGGGGGTCAAATCTATCTGGTAAGCAGTTTGTGCGTGAGGATATCGGTGGAGGATCTATCTATCCCACAGACAATGTCTTCCTTTGTTTTAAGAACGTTCGTTCAAATTTTCTTTTTTTAATCGTTAGTGGGGTCAAATCAACGGTTGTTTTTGACCACAGTGATGGGAAAACTCAAAGGAGCAGAATAGAAAACTTCTTGGTCAAAGGAATTTCAGAAAGTGTTATGTGGTTTTCATTCAGAAATTAAATTCATTTTAAAACTGAATGTTAAAAGCAAGTAAAATTTTCAAACATTCTTTTCATTCAGTGAATATACAAAGATTTTTTTGTATGAATATTCTCGTCCGAAAATCGATAGGTTTATGGCTAGTATAAGGCTCGGTTCACACCTATGCAGTTTGCTTTTGTTCTGTTTCTGCAGTGCTTTTTGCTGTGCGATTTTGTGTTTTTGCTGTTTTTTTTTGCCAATTTGTTGTTGGGCAGATTAAAAACAGCAAATCGAGGCAAAAGCGCACTGCATGCTTTTCTGCAGCTTCTCCATTAAATTCTATTGAACCAAAAAAGCACTGTTTTGCATTGAAAAAAAGTCCTCTACCCTTAGCAAAAAAACAGCAGCTGATAAAACCATAGATGTGAACATGTTCCATAGGAAACAGTTAATTAAACTGTGGTGCGTTTCTGAAAAAAGCACCAAAAACGCAACGTGTCAACCAGGCCTAAGATGTTTAGTAGCCACAGCATGCTTTTTTTGTATCACCTGTCATATTGGGGTTAAAAAAAACCCCCTAAAATTAGCACTTTATAGTTCAAAAAGAGCAGATAATCACTTCTATAAGGGGTTCAGTTACACTGTAAAAAAAGTGAAAGTAATATATTACATATATAGTAATAAATACACCCAGAAGTAGGATATATGGGCATTTTAACTAGAAGTCAGACATGAAGCTATATGAAGGGGGGGAAGGGAGATAGAAATCTTTTATATTAAAGTAGTTTTAAAAAATTTAGTAGTACTAAATATAATGCACGATATTGTTAAAAGTTTACTTTAAATGTAATTGTAATGCTTAATATTAAACAAGAAAAAAATGGGGGAGCAAACCCTGAACATGTATATTTAAAGCCAGTGCAGCTACGGACCAAGCAACATGTATATTAAAGAATAGCGCACACATGCAAAAGAAATGACTATTAAATATGGAGACAATCCATAAATAAAAATGGGGATTTAGTCCCACCATATGGCCATATCGTGCTCAAGCCCACCACTACGTCAAAGTACCCCAATATTACCTATTTTAATATTATTAATATTTAATATTATTAATATTATCTCCAATCTATCAGCCTCCACCTTCTCTGGTTTTAGATGCTGATCTTCCCTGCACTGAGTCTTTAAAAGGATTTTTTTTTTTAACCAATAAACATACTTACCTGCTGTGTAATGGTTTTGCACAGAGCAGTCCTGATTCTCTTCTTCTGGGGTCCCACCCTGATGCTTTTGGCTCCTCCTGCCTTGAGTGCCCCAATAGCAAGCTGTAAAGTATTGTATAGAGTGCCCCAATAGCGAGGTAAAAAAAACTTCTGCCTTTAGAACCACTCACTTCCTGCCCAGGACTACATGTCCCATGAGGCATTGCTCTATTGCCCATCAGCACAGGCGATCGGATCGTTTTCCCCCCTACCGATGGCTCAGGTAAGCTGGGAAAACTGTGAGGGGGGTGGGCACCTCTCCTGCCACCCACAAAAGTGATCTTGTGGCGAATCTTCTGTTTGGACCGCTTTTATGTTAAAGTGGATCGCCTGCTGAGTAAAAAAAATACTGTCTTTTAAATAAGATTTGAGGTAAAAGAAAAAAAAAAAAAAACAGGCCTAGGCTTCCTGTCACAAATTTACACCAGACCATTACTAAGTTAGCAGCTTGGCTTTCCAGGAAAGCTGGGGTAGTGATATAGTAGTGACCAAATACTGACTATACATCAAGGCTCCAATCATTATAGCTGATCTTAGCTTTAGCTTATCTTTTTTCGGTTTTGTGTTTAGAACAATGAAGGTTTAGTCTTGCAGATACACTAGGTGGCGCTATAATCATCAGAATGGTAAAAGGTGATTTGAAAATAAAACCATTTCAGCACTCTCTCATTTATTACTGTCTGTGTCCTCATTAGGGAGTTGGCCCTTATGTTGAAAATATATCTTACATCCTATTAAGTCTTCAGGACAAGGAGTGAAAGGAAAATCACTCCTAGATGACAATAATTCACAATGGTTTAAAGGGTAACTCCACTTTTTTGGGGGGAAAAAAATAGCAAAAAGAACAAATATAGCGTATACAATTGCGACATATTGTAACTGAATGTTGTTAAAAGTAAACTTTAATTTTCAATCTGCAGCTATGTTATTTTCTGTAATCTGGAAACCTGAAGGCATCCTGTACACAGACTGTATACAGAACGCCCCCCCAGAAATGTCATTTCCTGCTTTTGTGATTGGCTCACTGGTTTTCCCAGAAGTCTGCACTAAGATACAAATCAGTTTTTGGCATCCCTTGCAACAAAAATGTCATTCTTGGTGAGATACTCCCAAAGGGAATTCACATCTAAAGGGACCTCAGAGCCCTGCAGGTGCAGCAGCTGACTGATAATAATTAAATCACTCCCATTGACAAACAGCAGTTTCTTCAGAATAACAAAAAGTAGGAATCTGCAGCAAAGTTTTGTGAAAATCCCTGTAATGTATGTACATAGATCACCCAGAGGGCAATGTTTTTTTCTCAACAAAAGTGGAGTTACTCGTTAACCTTCACTGAATTCAAAATGGGGGGGGGAGGGGGGGGGTTTGTCATGCGGCCTCTTTTACACTAGTTTCTGTGTTGTAAACTCACAGCCACCCCTTATGTTGCAATGACTGGGGGTGTAAACATGGCGCAATGCATTGCATGGCAGAGCGACAAAAATTATCCCTGCCCTTGCGTTCAGCAGTGCAGCCCACTGAAAGTGACCCAATAAATGGGGGCACCCTGCAGCCACATTAAATGAACATGGTTAAAGCAGGCAGATAAGGAGGTGATGCAACCCCTCCTCGCTGACTGTCAAATGCTCTCAGAAGAGTGATCAGAATTCAGATGGCTCTTCAGAGTGCACAGCTAGTGTAAGTAAACAAGCCCTTCAATATATTTGTTACTTCTAGAATGTTAAAAAAGGTAAATAATATCACTGTTCATTTCTCTCTGCCCTCAGTCTTCTATCCTCCCTCAGGAAGCAGTCTAGTTGTAATATTTTGCAGATAACCAGTCCATAGAGGAGGTGGCTGCATTCTTGTGTTTTTTTTTTTTTTTGTGTCAGTCTTTCTTCTTTATATTCACCTGGTGATCCTGCTAGTAAAATGCTTGCCGTCCTAGAGTGACAACACTCACTCCCTGTACTGTAGGAAGAATCTGTGTTGTCAGAGGATTGGAAAAATGTTAGAACTACAAAACACCTTTACGGTGGGGTCCCCCTGGACTGCAAAAGTGCTCATTATGTCAAGGGGCAGAAA
This sequence comes from Pelophylax lessonae, assembly GCF_965119305.1. Taxonomy (NCBI): domain Eukaryota; kingdom Metazoa; phylum Chordata; class Amphibia; order Anura; family Ranidae; genus Pelophylax; species Pelophylax lessonae. The sequence continues at coordinate 216,133,340 of NC_138773.1, forward strand.
ATGAAGTATATACTTGCCTAACTCCTTAGGTAAAGGGGGGGGTTGCATTTTTTTAAAATTATTATTATTCCTGGATTAGTGATGCACCGAAATTTCAGGGGCCGAAAATGGGGTTTGTGCCAAAAGAAAAAATGTAATTAAAAATGTCTTCGATTTTGCCACAATTTTACTATGCTTATGTTGTGTTTACATAGGCCATGTGACTCAAATGCATCAAAAACACAACACGGGTGCATTTTTGATGAATTCTTGCTGCGATTTCAATGGGGAGGTGCGTTTTTGGTGCATTTTTTTTTTTTTTTTTTTTTTTTCTGACCAAATATGCATCAAAAATGAAGCAAGCTGAATTTTTAACACTTAAAAAGGTGCCAATAATGACCGACAATATTCATGAAAAAGTCAAATGAAGAATGTTACAAAATGCAGCGGCAGACACCCATCATTGGAGGTAATTTATTTTTCAATTACAATAAAGATTTTTTTTTTCTTTTTTCCTGGAGCTTCAGCTCTAAAGTGGATGTAAGCCTGGGTTCACACTTGTGCGATTTCAGCCACAAAATCACATCACATCCACATTTTCTCAAACCCCCCGCCAGCACCTGAATTTTGGCAATCGAACTGCATTTTGCATTCTTTCCAGTCTTTCGGGGTGTTGTTAAGGTAACATTGACATTCGCGACAGATTGCATGGCCTCCGTGCGATTGCAATGCGTTGCGGGAAACGCACAGGTTTCTCTAAATTTCACAGCATCGCATAAGTGTGAACCAGGGCTGAAGGGTATTTTTTAATTAAAATAATGGAAATGGTGTTGCACAGAGCAGCTCGGAAACCTTCTGGAGTCCCCCTTGTGGGCTTGGCTCCTCTTCTCTGTGTTCCAATATAAGAAGAAGCTTCCAAAGGTGGCACATCTGCGGGTTCTCTCCTGAGAGCCTGGACATGCATAGCACAGCAAGTGGCTTGCTGGGGGATACTCGGAAGACAAGAGCAGCAGCTAAGAGCGCCAGCGGGGGACCCCAGAGGAGAATGTTCAGGGCTGCTCTTGTGCAAAACCACTGCGCAGAGCAGGTATGTATAACATATTTTTTATTTAAAAATTGAAGGTTTAAAATCACGCTAAAGTAAACCTGTAATTTTGCCATAACATCTAGGGTAATGTAATAATTTGTCCAAGTAGCTCAGTTTTGCTACCCTATAAGCCAATCAAGGCTTTTGGAAATATCCGATACGTCTATGCAGTGCACACTTTCTCAGTAGCCAGTTGACAAGCAAGTTCTTCAGGTATTTGGAAGCACCATGTTACTTTTTCTTGGTCACTCAGCATTTCTAGCAAAAGGCCACCATGGTAGCTTACTAATGTCTTTCACTGCAGCTTTCCCTTAAATACTACTCAATCAGTTTTGTTCCTCGAGACTAATTAAAAATAGGAAAATAAGCAAAGTGGGTATAAAGAAGGTAAAAAAATTGAAATCTATTACAATTATGTTTGCGGTCCTGTGAATTTACAGAGCTCTCCCTTTTTTTGCAGACATTTTGTTCCTAACATCACTTTTGGGCATCCGGTGGTAGAATGTTTACGAAAGCAACTGGGAAATGACCCATTTTTTGGTAAGATCCACAGTTCAAACAATTGTTAAATATTTCACAATTAGTCATTTTACCGACATGCCGATCTCAATATGTATATATACGTTGCGATTTGCAGGTGGTTTACCGGGGCTATGACTGAAGCTATCGGGCATAACCCCGGTATATATATATATATATATATATATATATATATATATATATATATATATATATATATATATATATATATATATATATATATATATATATATATATATATATATATATATATATATATATATTTTTTTTTTTTTTCATCCACTATATTGCTTTCTGAAGATTTTAGGTCTTTTTGATCCCAGATCTCCAGAGGAGCGATCATTCTTATTTCGATTACAAAGGAAATTTACATTCCTTGTAATAGGAATAAAAATGATCAAAAAAAAAAATTAAAGGGGCAGTGTAAAAATTAAATTAAAAAAAAAATAAAAATACACTCCCCACCCCTCAGCTCACGCACAGAAGCGAATGCATACGTAGGTTGTGCACGCATATGTAAACAGTGTTCACACCACACATGAGGTATTGCTGTGAACGTTACAGCAAGAGCAATAATTCTGGTGCTAGACCTCTAACTCTAAACGGGTAACCTGTAAAAAATGTTAACCGCTTGCCGACTGCCGCACGACTATTTACTGCGGCAGTCTGGCTCTCCTGGGCAAACCGACGTAGGGCTACGTCGCTCGCCCAGGAGCCTCGCTCCCGCTCGTTCCCTGACATCCCACGCGAGTGACCGGCGGCTCCGATGTCCGCCGGTCACTCGCGATCTCCCGCTGGAGAGTGAGAAAGGCAGGCAGCTGATGTAAACAAAGCCGCCTGTCATTCTCCCTGACCTAACTGCAGAGATTACACGATCCTGCTATGTAGGATTGTATGTCTCTGTGGTTATATCACTAGCCACGCCCCTAGGGATACATCTAACCCACTGATCACTAATAAAGTTAACCCCTTCCCTACCAGTGTCATTTTTACAGTAACAGTGCATATTTATAGCACTGATTACTGTAGTAATGTCACTGGTACCCCCAAAAATGTCAGTCAAGGGTCCGATCTGTCCGCCGCAATGTCGCAGTCCCGCAAAAAAAAATCGCATATCGCCGCCATTACTAGTTAAAAAAAAATTACGTTAAATCTTTCCCATAGTTATTTTTTTTTTATAGCGCAAAAAGTAAAAATCGCACAGGTGATCAAATGCCACCAAAAGAAAGCTCTGTTTGAGGGAAAAAAAGACGTCAATTTCATTTGGGTACAGCGTCGCACGACCGCGTAATTGTCCGTTAAGCTCACGCAGTGCCGAATCGCAAAATAGGCCCTGGTCTTTGAGCAGCCAAATCCTCCGGGGCTTAAGTGGTTAAAGCATTGCCTGTGGAGATGTTTGTACCATAGCTTGTCGCCATTCCATGAGCGTGCGCAATTTTAAAGCATGACATGTTGGCTATCTATTTACTTGGCATAAGATCATCTTCCCTATTCTACAAAATAATGGGTATATATAATAGTTTTTTTATTCATTAAAGCATGAATTAATTTATTATTTTTAATTCCTTCCCTGTCATGCCACACTGCCGAAGGCCCCTTTCACGTGGGCTGTTGGATCAGGTCCGCCTGTCAGTTTTCCAGGCAGTTTAGGCAGACATGATCGGACCCTTTAGTCTCTATGGAGATGCGGATGTCAACTGACAACCGCCTCCATCCAATCCGGTCTGCCAAAAACAGACGGATGGTGGACCTACTTTCCATCCGTTCGATGGATTGGATTGAATCAGATGGGATCTGATGGAAATGGACAGGCAGTCCATTTCCATTAGATAGTCCCGCTCTCCTCTATGGGGCAGTGTCAGTGTTCGCTCTGCATAGCGGAGCTGACAGGACCTGTCATCCGCCTGCTCAGCTGGGATTAGCGGAGAAATCCCAGCTGAGCAAGCAGATTCCGCTTAGCGTAGGTGCCCGTATGAAAGGGGCCTAAGGTGGCATGAGTTTGGATCAGTGGATCTCCTATCGCTCACCTTGCTGCACTGTCCTTCTCTAGTGCCACTGCCCATCACACCATCAAGCCAAGTACACAGGGGCCGAATACCAGGCAACCTCAGCCGGTTCAATAAAAACTGGCCTTCATTCGGCCCGTGTGTATGGCAGCCGGTCCGACAGAGGCCGGCCATTTGGCTCCTAACTTTTACAGCTGACTCCTGGATTCCAAGCAAATTTGTCAAGCCCTGCATTAATGTGTATTTTTTTCCCCAAAAAATTGTGTTTGAAAAAAGGGCTGTACAAATACTGTGGGACATAAAAAATTTTGCAATGATCACCATTTTATTTCCTAGGGTCTCTGTTAAAATATCTAAATATATATAATGTCAGGTGGGTAATAAGTCATTTTCTAGCAAAAAATACTGATTTTAAACTTTGTAAGTAAAAAAGTGCCATAAAAGGCTTGGTCTTCAAGCGGTTATAGATATAGTAGATCTACTATTGTATTTAATAAGGCAGAACATAGACCAGTGAGGTTGTGCAAACTGCAGTTACTTCTAGCGGCCAGACAGATTTAGCACTGTTGAATACTGGCGATCCTGTTGCTACTGAACTCGCCAGGAGCAGGATCACTTTGGAGGACACAACAGGGAGTGAAAACACTCACCTGCTTGCATTTTTGTCACTTCCTAGCTGGCTTTGGGAGTGAGGTAGGACTCTCCTGCTGGCAGTTTTTTTTTTTTTTCTGTGTCAAAGCCAGCAAGGGACAGACGCATACAAAGCAGGTATGTGTATTTCCCAGCAATCCTGTCTCTGGTGAATTTCTTCAAGCGTTAGGGATGCTAGTGTGACATGAGCCTTAATATTCTAGTCTAGTACAATGAAAGTTGGTTGCTGATTGGCTGTTGTCATGGAACAGTGAACACCAATTTCCAATGTTGGAGTTTAGGCTGCACATAACCTATGCATTCATATTTAAAGTGGAACTGAAGGCAAGCTTTTTTTTTTTTTTTTTCCCCCCATCTGTGTTCCGTTTGGAATACTTCCCTTCACTTCCTATCTCGTAGCTTTAACCAGAAGTGAGTGAATGTCTGTATTCAGATACCCATACTGCCCCAAACTGGGGGATTGGACAGTGGCAAAAAACAAACCTGTAGGACAGCCCAGAAGAACCCCTCTACACAGCATACCTCGGTTTGTTTGTTTTTTGTTTTTGCTAGTGTGCTAAGGGAATGGACATCGTTTTTTTTTCAACTCCACTAAGAAAAGCCTAACTTTTTTTTTTTTTTTTTTTTTTTTTTTTTAACCTGACATCTCATTTAATATGCCCCACAAGAAAAAGAAAAAGTGATAAATTCCTATTATAAACTAGAGATTTGTTTGACATAACATGTTTAATTACTGCACCCTGTGTTTTCTCTCGTCATTGGCAGACATGCATATGATGGTGGCTAAACCAGAGCAGTGGGTGAAACCCATGTCAACTGCTGGTGCCAACCAGTATACCTTTCACCTGGAGGCTACAGACAACCCTGGAGCTCTCATTAAAGACATACGAGAAAATGGCATGAAGGTGAGTGGCATGGCTAGCGCACATAGATCTGTTTTTATGATAGTGTACATTGCAGGCCCAAAACTGTAAATGTTACCTGTAAATATTTTAATATCTTGATTATAAATTATATAATGTATAAATATTACCTGGCTTGGATGGGGCTGACACAATAGCTACATCCTTCTGTACGGCATACACTGTCAGTAAGTGTGGGCGCCTACTCAAAACCAAGCTGGGAGGTGACCAGAACTTTTTCTCTTACTGCAGCAGAAAAAAAGGTCACCATCTTGTTTGTGTTGCCAAGACTGGCTTGATAAAAATTACTAATCTTTACGCTCCCATACAAGTTATTTAGCTGTGTCTGTTTAGCAGTTTTCAGGAAAAGTACCTTCTCCTTTAAAATGATTGTGAGCCTTTGAAACACTCTGCCTCCTGCTGCCATAACAATCTCCTCATCATAGTTAGCCATTAAACATATACCTCAGATGCCGTCTCACTGCCTGCTTTCTTCGTGCCAGTCATTATTTGCACATTCCAGCTTCGTCCTACTTGAAAGCTACACTTTTTTTGCAGTCACAATCATACAATTGCTTGGCTCGGCAATGGACAATCAGGTCAAAAGTAAAGGCTGCACGATGCATGCCACAGAAAATGCCAAAACCAGAGACTGTAAGCTCTTGGTGGTGAAAGAGAGTGCATGTACATTTTTTATCTTAAGAAATTCAGTAAAGTTTTGGAAAAATCTATGCGTAGAATAATTTTCTTTTTTTTTTTTTTAATTTTAAAATAATTACTTTGGTTTACACGTACATGCAGTGTCTTATCTGAGCTATTTTCCTCTTCCACAGGTGGGACTGGCAATTAAACCAAATACTACAGTAGAATGTCTTGCACCATGGGCAAGTCAGATTGATATGGCCTTGGTTATGACCGTGGAGCCTGGTTTTGGAGGACAGAAGTTCATGGAGGACATGATGCCAAAGGTAGAATTAACTGCTATACTTTAATAGTTACATTAGAAAGAGAAAAAGGGGTATTATGAAAACATGCTGCTCTTGATCCACTGCTTCAGGTTTGAGTGAGGATTGGAAACGTCCCATAGAAAACCTGCTGTTGTATAGTGACTGTATATGTGCGTATATGTATTCTCCCCGCCCACTTTACTAGGTACACCTGTTCAATTGCTTGGTAACACGAACTGCTAATCAGCCAATCACATGGTAGCAACTCCATGTGTTTAGGCATCTAGACGTGGTGAAGACGACTGGCAAAAGTTCAAACTGAAAATCAGAATGGGGGAGAAAGGGGATTTAAGTGACTTTGAACATGGCCTGGTTGTTGATGCCAGAAGGGCTGGTCTGAGTATTTCAAAAACTGCTGATCTACTGGAATTTTCATGCACAACCATCTCTAGGGCTACAGAGAATGGTCTGAGAAAGAGAAAATATCTAGTGAGTGGCAGTTGTGTGGACTAAAATGCCTAATTGATGTCAGAGGAGAATGGGCAGACTGGTTGATGATAGAACGGCAACAGTAACTCAAACACTCGTTGCAACCAAGGTATGCAGAATACCATCTCTGAACGCACAACACATCGAAGCTCGAATCAGATTCGGTCTGCTAAGAGCAGGAAACTGAGGCTACAAGGCTCACCAAAATTGGACAATAGAAGATTGGAAAAATGTTGCGTGGTCTGATGAGTCTCAATTTCAGCTGCGACATTCAGATTTCAGCTGCGACATTCAGATAATAGGGTCAGAATTTGGCATAAACAACATGAAAGCATTGATTCGTGCTGCCGTGTATCAACGGTTCAGGCTGGTGGTGTAATGATGTGGGGGATATTTGCTTACCACACTTTGGGCCCCTTAGTACCAATTGAGCATTGTTTAAAAGCCACGGCCTGCCTTAGTATTATTGCTGACCATCTCTTTATGACTACAGTGTACACATCTTCTGATGGTTACTTCCAGCAGGATAATGCACCACGTCACAAAGCTCAAATTATCTCAAAATGATTTCTTGAACGTGACAAGAAGTTTACTGTACTCCAATGGCCCCCGCAGTCACCAGATCTCAATCCAATAGAACACTTTTGGGATGTGGTGGAATGGGAGATTCGCATCATGGATGTGCAGCCGACAAATCTGCAGAAACCGTGGATGGTGTCATGTTAATATGGACCAAAATCTCTGAGGAAGGTTTCCAACACCTTGTTGAATCTATGCCACAAAGAATTAAGGCAGTTCTGAAGCCAAAAGGGGGTCCAACCCAGTACTAGCAAGGTGTACCTAATAATAAAGTGGCCTGTGTGTGTAATCTCACAAAAGTGAGTACATCCCTCACACTTTTGTAAATATTTTATTATATCTTTTCATGTGACAACACTGAAGACATGACACTTAGTAAAGTAGTGAGTGTACAGCTTGTATAAGTTAGGGATGTACCGAAATGAAAATTCTGGGCTGGAACAGAAACCAGAAATTCAGGATGCCCTTGGCAGAAAACCGAAAGATTTTTTCCCCCCAAATGATTTTAAAATAGTTACAGCCTGTATATAGATGCTCCTGGCACTAAATACCTGTCCCATAGCTGTATTATACAGGTATAGTGCCAGGGGATAGCTATGTATAGGGAAACAATGATGCACATCATAACACATAATATGTTGTCACTCACTGCTCCCCACAGATAACAGGCTGACTCTGGTTCTGCTCTTGTCCTTCCTTCCTTCGCAGCAGCCATGCAGTACAAGGTGGATGGAGGAGTTGGGTGGAACCGGATAGTCAGTAATAAGGCGCGGAGGAGGACTAGGAAGATCCTCCTCCGCTCTGCATGCTGGGTCCTCTCCTCTTCTCGGCCTCGCTTTCCTCTCGGGACCGTGACGTCACTGGTTGCGGCTGGCGATTCTTGCAACCAGTCTAGCACAGGGCAGGCGAGGAGGTAAAAACGGGCCTCGGGAGCCGGCCAAGGCCGGTCACGCACCATAGAAGTTAAAGTGAAAGCTGCGGCGGCCATGAATTTTCGGCATATATGACCCGTTTTCGGCCAAAATGGGATAGGCCCATTTTCGGCCGAAAATTTCGGTGCACCACTAATAGTGTAAATTTGCTGTCCCCTCAAAATAACTCAACACAGCCATTAATGTCTAAACCACTGGCAACAAAAGTGAGTACACCCCTAAGTAAAAAAGGTCCAAATTGGGCCCAAAGTGTCAATATTTTGTGTGGCCACCTTTTTTTTTCCAGCACTGCCTTAACCCTCTTGGGCATGGGGTTCACCAGAGCTTCACAGGTTCTCATTGGAGTCCCCTTCCACTCCTCCATGACGACATCACGGAGCTGGTGGATGTTAGAGACCTTGCACTCCTCCACCTTCTGTTTGAGGATGCTCAATAGGGTTTAGGTCTGGAGACATGCTTGGCCAGTCCATCACCTTTACCCTTTTTTAGCAAGGCAGTGGTCCTCTTGGAGGTGTGCTTGGTATGTTGGAATACTGCCCTGTGGCCCAGTCTCCAAAGGGAGGGGATTATGCTCTGCTTCAGTACATGTTAGCATTCATGGTTCCCGCAATGAACTGTAGCACCCCAGTGGCGGCAGCACTCATGTAGCCCCAGACCATGGCACTCCCACCACCATGCTTGACTGTAGGCAAGACACACTTGTTTTTTGTATTCCTCACCTGGTTGCCACCACACACTCTTGACACCACCTGAACCAAATAAGTTTATCTTGGTCTCATCAAACCACAGGAAGTGGTTCCAGTAATCTATGTCCTTAGTCTGCATGTCCCAAGCAAACTGTTTGCGGGCTTTTTTGTGCATCGTCTTCAGTAGAGGCTTCCGTCAGGGACGACAGCCATGCAGATCAATTTGATGCACTGTGTGGCGTATGGTCTGAGCACTGAAAGGCTGACCCCACCCCTTCAACCTCTGCAGCAATGCTGGCAGCACTCATACGTCTATTTCTCAAAGACAACCTCTGGAAATGATGCTGAGCATGTGCACTACTTTGTTCTGAGTGGAATGTATCCTGGTAAACTGCTGTATGGTCTTGGCCACTGTGCTGCAGCTCAGTTTCAGGATCTTTTCAATATTTTTATAGCCTAGGTCAGATTTATTTAGAGCAACAATTCTTTTTTTCCAGATCTTCAGAGAGTTCTTTGACATGAGGTGCCATTTTGAATTTCCAGTGACCAGTATGAAAGAGTGAGAGCGATAATACCAAATGCTCCCCATTCAGACCTTGTAACACTAACAAGTCTCATGACACCAGGGAGGGAAAATGGCTAATTGGGCCCAATTTGGACATTTTCATTTAGGGGTGTACTCACTTTTGTTGCCAGTGGTTTAGACATTAATGGCTGTGTGTTATTTTAAGGGGACAGCAAATTTACACTGTTATACAAGCTGTACACTCACTACTCTACATTGTAGCAAAGTGTCATTTCTTTAGGCTCCATTCACACCTGGGCGTTTTCAGCTCCAAAAACGCTCAAAAGAAACACTTCCAAAACGCCCAACAAGTAAAACCCCATTCATTTAAATGGCCCCTGTTCACATCTGAGCGTTTTGCAAAACGCCTGTAGCTGAAAAAAGTACATGAGCTTCTTTTTGGGCTGATTACCAGCGTTTTTGATAGATGTCAATGAAAAACGCCTGAAAAAATCGCGGTAAAAATCGCGATAAAAAACGCTACGCTCAAGTGTGAATGCAGCCTTAGTGTTTTCACATGAAAAGCTATAATAAAATATTTACAAAAATGTGAGGGGTGTACTCTTGTGAGATACTGTGTGTATGTATGTATGTATGTATATATATGTGTGTGTGTGTGTGTGTATATATATATATATAATTAGTTCAGCGCGTCACAGTGGACCCCACCAAAGTACCAGTACTTTTTTCTGTTGACCCACGGCCATGAATCGGATTCAGAATCCATTTTTCAGCACAAGTTCGAATATCATTGCAGGCTGTAGGGCAGTAACAGTTCTACTCTCAACAATGAATAGCAAGCCTACAAACTGACTTTTGTGGGAGTAGTATTACCCCATCAGGGGTACTTACAGCAGATCCCTGTCAGTGCCGCCTATCAGTGCTGCATTAGTGCCACCTCCTTAGTGCCCATCAGTGAACGAGAAAATTTACTTATTTACATAATTGTTATAACCGAAACGAAGAAAAACTTTTTGAAAAAAAAAAGTGGCTCTTTTTTTAATTTGTTTAGCAAAACCCACTGGTGATAAAATTCCACCAAAAGAAAGCTATTAGTGGGGAAAGAAGAAAAAAAAAGATAAAAATTTAATATGGGTAAAGCGTAGCATGACCGTGCAATTGTCATTCAAATTGTGACAGCGCTGAAAGCTGAAAATTGGTCTGGGCAGGAAGGGGGTTAAAGTGCCTGGTATTAAAGTGATTAAATTAAAATAGCAAACTTATTGTACTTTCCTGCTCTGTGCAATGGTTTTGCACAGATCAGCCCTTATCCTCTGATTCTTGGGTTCTCCGCTGGCATGCCTGGTTCCTCTCTCTCTGATTGCTATGAGGGCATTCGTGCATGCTGTCTTCCGAGCTGCGCTCTGTGTGTCCATAGGAGAGGTAGAGCGCAGCTTGGCCCTGCTCCCCATTCCCTCAATGGCTCTCGGTGCTGTATCTGAGTCAATGAGGAGGGAGAGAGCCTCTGCTTTTGTGCACATTACTGGATCCAAATCGGGAAGAGGGGCTTGGGTCAGGTGTACATTAACCACTTAAGCCCCGGAGGATTTGGCTGCTCAAAGACCAGGGCCTATTTTGCGATTCGGCACTGAGTGACTTTAAACGGACAATTGCGCGGTCGTGCGACGCTGTACCCAAATGAAATTGATGTCCTTTTTTTCCCACAATCAGGGCTTTCTTTTTGTGGTATTTGATCACCTTGCGCTATAAACAAAATAAGAGCGTCAATTTTGAAAAAATAACAATATTTTTCATTTTTTTTTTTTTTTATATATGAAATTCCCCCCCAAAAAAATGTAAACATCAAAATTTTTTTAACATTTTAGGCCAATTTGTTTTCTGCTACATATTTGTGGTAAAAAAAAAATCGCAATAAGCGTATTTTGATTGGGTTGCGCAAAAGTTATTGCGTTTACTAAGGGAAAGATTTGTCATTTTTTTTTTTATTTTTTTTTTTATCTAGTAATGGCGGCGATCTGTGATTTTTATTTTGTTTTTTTTTTTTTTTTTGCGGGACTGTGACGTGCGGCGGACAGATTGGACCGCTGACTAACATTTTTGACACTTTTGGGGGTACCAGTGACATTACTAAAGTAATCAGTGCTATACATATGCACTGTTACTGTAAAAATGACACTGGCAGGGAAGGGGTTAACTTTGAGATCCAGGGGTTAAGTGTGTTCCTAGGGGCGTGCTTCTGTCAAGGGGCCTGGCTTTTGATGTAACCACAGAGACATACGATCTTACATAGCAGGATCGTATAGTCTCTGCTGTTACACCAGGGAGAATGACAGGCGGCTTTGTTTACATTAGCCGCCTGCCTTTCTCCCTCTCCAGCGGGAGATCGCGAGTGACCGGCGGACAACGAGCGGGGCCGGGAGCGCGCCTCCGGCGGCGTGCACTCGCCCCCTACAGGCTACGTCGCTTTGCCCAGGAGGGGCTGACTGCCGCAGTAAATGTACTTGCGGCAGTCGGCAAGCGGTTAAGATAAAAAACCTTCTGTCATTACAACCACTTTAAAGCGGAGTTCCGGGCACAGAATCTTTTTTCAATGAACATACCTCGGGACAGTCAGGGCTAGTACATTCTAGAGCTGCACGATTCTGGCCAAAATGAGAATCACGATTTTTTAGCTTGGAATAAAGATCACGATTCTCTGTGTAACAAAAAAAAATTGGGATAACTTTACTGTTACGTTTTTTTTTTTTATTCATTAAAGTCTATTAATTGCGTTTGAAAGACTGCTGCGCAAATACAGTGTGACATAAAATATTACAACAATCGCCATTTTATTCTGTAGGGTCCCTGCTAAAAAAATATATAAAATGTTTGGGGGTTCCAAGTACTTTTCTAGCAAAAAAAACTGATTTTAACTTGCAAGCAACACATGTCAAAAAAAGGTCTAGTCTTTAAGAGTTTAAACTTCCTTTCTCCCTGGCAGAGGGAAGGAAAAGATACAATGTAATAATTTTGTTTATAGTTACTGGGAGACTAAGGCTACATTCACACCTGAGCGTAGCGTTTTCGCGCGTTTTTTTTGCCGCAATTTTTTACCGGGATTTTACAGGCGTTTTTTGTGCAGGCGTTTTTAGATTGAATAGAAACCAATGGAAAACGCCTGTAATCTGCCCAAAAAGAAGCTCATGTACTTTTTTGAGCGTTGGGCGTTTTGCTTACAGCGTCAAAACGCTCAGATGTGAACAGGGGCCATTGAAATGAATAGGATTTGTCTTGTTGGGCGTTTTGAGAGCTGATCCTAGAGCAGAAAAACTCCCCAAAAATACATGTGAACGGAGCCTTAAATGCTGATAAGCGTTTGCTGGGAGGCTTTTTTTTTTTCCACAGCTGTTCTCTCTGCTATGCAGCTATGCAAAGAATCGAGCATTTGTCAGGTTTAGATCGTCAGGGGGGGTGAATCGAGATCGCGATTTTCATACGATTAATCGTGCAGCTCTAGTACATTCCACAATGGCTAGCCTCTGATCTGTCCCGGTTCGCACTTACCTGCAAGAAGAAATACTCACTTTTAAAATTTCTTCTCCAGCGTTGCCATCTCTGTTGTGGACAGCTGAAGCCAGCGCGATCCTCTTCTGCGTCCTCTTCCGCGTCTTCTTCTCCCAGAATGCGCCTTCACCGGCCCCTCTTCTCACTTCCGGTGCGGCGTCGCATTCCTCCACAGCTTCTGGGCATGCCCAGAAGCTGTTTAGCAGGGAATGCGGCATTGCACCGGAAGTGACGGGCGGGGCCGGTGCTGTCGCATTGATTCCTGGGAGCGATGACGTTCAGCTCCCAGGAATCATTGCAAACCGGAAGTGACGGCGCGGGCCGCGGCCACAGAGGGAGGAAGTGGAGAATAGGTGAGTATTTCTATCTACAATTACAAGGCAAGTAAAAAAAATAATAAATAACCCTAACTATCCAATTCCTTTTCAGGTGAAGAAGAGCAAGCGGATGGACACAAAATCGATTAGGTCGATTTTGTGCCCGGAACTCCGCTTTAAGGCAAAGTATGTTTTCTGCAAGTACAGGAAAAATACCGGTTGATCCTGCTTGAAATCGTAAATTCCTATACAGTGAACTGACATTGTTTGGGAGGTTAGTCCTCTAAATTCTCTTCTGTTAACTGCAAAACACCCCACTTAGGTTACAGACATAAGAAGAGTGGGAGGTTTTTCCAGTCCAAATAAAGATAACCGTTTAGGGTGAAAAGGATCACTAAGGGAATAAAGGCTGAAAAAAACAAATGCAGCCAACACATTTAGGTTTAAGCTGTTATAACATTTTCTGTTCTTGAATTTAGATACTTGACAGGTTTCATTATTACCATACTTGATCGTCTTTTATCTTAATTTGTATATGTGACCCCCTTAAAGCAGGCATTGTTTCACTGTCCCCTGGATGATCCTACTGTGTCTTGAAACTTCTTCTCTTTTCTGCTTGTACTTTTAATTGCAGGTACATTGGTTAAGGTCCCAGTTCCCTTCACTGGATATAGAGGTGGATGGTGGTGTTGGACCAGACAATATACACAGATGTGCTGAGGTAAGAGTTGGGGCTTATTGAAAAACTAGCCTTTGCAAATTAAGTAATTTAGTCATATTATTTTAACCATATAATGGCTCATATTTGTACATCCTTTACTAAATTGTGAGCTTTTGTGAAGTCCTATAACTGTAAGTGAAGATGGACAGTACATACTTGGCTCTATGGCCTTCTGCAATATTTAGAGCCTGTGGCTAAAATTTTATTGCTGGCCACACCTGGTCCTCATCTACGTCTATGGGGCTGTTTTTGAAGGGTGGATACACTAGGGCAGTGTTTCTCAACTCAAGTCCTTAGGGCACACTAAGAGGCCAGATTTCAAGTATTACCTTGGGGAGATGCAGACTACTGCAGAATACTGCAATCACTGAGCAGCAAATGATATCAACATCAGTGATGTATTTCAGTTTTCTTGCAAACCTTGCCTGTTAGCCCATGGGTCCTGAGGACTGGAGTTGAGAAACTCTGCACTAGGGAGATGGCCCCAAAAAGTCTATAAGGATACACTGCACAGACTGAACATTGCAACAGACTGCACCGATCAGATTTATTTCAAGGTAGGCTTGAACCTATACTGAGATTGATATCTGTGCCAATACTAAGCATTTGCACGAGTACTTGTGCAAATGCTTCGATACCTGAAACTGATAACTTTTGCGGTGCAATTAGAGCCCATACAAAATAAATGGGCTCAAATTGCACTGCAAACAATTGCATGGGATTTGAACAGGAATGCGGTGTGATTCCTGTCTAAATCGCATGCGATTATGCAAGTCTGTGTGCTTTGTGTTTGAGTTATGCATATATGGTCCACTGACTGCATAATGCCTAGCTTCCGAATGGTCTGGTCCCCAGTGCCGGGAGAAGGAGCTGTCGTTCATCCCTGCCGCTATAGTAAACAAAGGGGTGGGGTCACTGGTGACGCCACAGGGTGACCATGCCTCTTTATCTACTTTTTTAGTAGAGGGGTCGTATGACAGCTCCTTCTGGCACTGGGGACCGGACCATTCGGAAGCTAGGCATACTGTGCAGTAAACATTTAAGCAAAACACACACAGTGCATAGACTTGCATACATACACTCACCTGCCACTTTATTAGGTACACCTTGCTAGTACCAGGTTGTTTCTCCTTTTGCCTTCAGAACTGCCTTAACGCATCCTGGCATAGATTCAACAAGGAGTTGGAAACATTCCTCAGATTTTGGTCCATATTGACCTGATATGCAGCTCAGTTGCTGCAGATTTGTCGGCTGCACATCCAGATGCGAATCTCCTGCTCCCCCACATGCCAAAGGGGCTCTATTAGATTGAGATCTGGTGACTGTGGAGGTCATAGGAGTACAGTGAACTCATCATGTTTAAGTAACCAGTTTGAGATGGCTTGAGCTTTTTTTCGACTTGGAGCATTATCCTGTTGAAAGTACCCATCAGAAGATGGGTACACTGTAGTTGTGAAGGGATGGATATGGTCAGCAACAATACCCAGGTAGGCTGTGGCGTTTAACAACTTGAGGACTGGCCTATTTTTACCACTTGTTGTTTACAAGTTAAAAAACATTTTTTTTTTGCTAGAAAATTACTTAGAACTCCCAAACATTATATTTTTTTTTTTCGCAGAGACCCTAGAGAATAAAATGGAGATCATTGCAATATTTATCACACCGAATTTGCGCAGCGGTCTTACAAACGCAGTTTTTTTGGAAAAATACACATTTTTTAATAAAAAAAAAATGGGAAAACCGTAAAGTTAGCCCAATTTTTTTTCTATAACGTGAAAGATAATGTAACGTTGAGTTAATAGATACCCAACATGTCATGCTTCAAAATTGCGCATACTTGGCAATGACGACAAACATTGGTATTTAAAGCGTCACCTATGGAGTTTTTTTAAATTTTTCTACAGGTTACCAGTTTGGAGTTAGAGGGGATCTAGGGCTAGAATTATGGCTCTCGCTCTAAGGATCGTGGCGATACCTCACATGTGTGGTTTAAACACCGTTTGCATATGTGGGCGGAATTTGCGCATGCGTTCACTTCAGCGTGCGAGCTAGCAGGGACAGGGCGCTTTCAATTTAAAAAAAAAAAAAAATTCCTAATTTATTTTATTTTTTATTTTTACACTGTCCCTTTTTGAAAATGTGTTTTTTTTTTTTTTTGATCAATTTTATTCCTATTACAAGGAATGTAAACATCCCTTGTAATAGAAATAAGCAGGACAGGACCTCTTTTCTTTCAAAAAGACCTCAGATCTCACATCTACACTAAAAAGCAAAAAAAGTAATTTTAATCTATCATCCACTGACAGACGCAGCCTCATCTTCATGAGCTGAGCGGGTTATGCTGTCCCTGCAGGAGTAGTCTAGGCAGTAAAAGTTTTACATATTTACATATACACGCCCACTGGGCTATCCCTCCAGACATAACTTCCACACACTCAGCCCAGGATTACCTGAGTCGTCAGGTGTTGGATCAAGGGGAATGGTCCCTTCATCCGGAGGTGTTTCACCTCCTGTGTTCCTGGTGGGGGACTCCAGAGGTGGATCTGTTTGCTTCTCACCTCAACAGAAAAGTTTAGCGGTTTGTGGCCAGGTCTCGGGATCCTCTGGCTGACACCACAGACGATATGGTGGCTCCTTGGGGCCAGTATAGGCTGATTTATGCCTTCCTTCCACTCGTACTCCTGCCAAAGTTTCTTTGCTGGGTGGCAAAGGATGGCATTCTGGTTGTCCTGGTGGCCTCGGCGGTCTTGGTACGCAGAACTGGTAAAAATGGTCATGGATCATCCATGGTGTCTTCCTCTGCGGGTAGATCTGCTGTCTCAAGGACCGATCTTCCATCCTGCTTTACCATCGCTGGTTTTAACAGCTTGGATGTTGAAAGCAAGGTATTAGGGATAGAGGTCTTTCTGATTCTGTGATTCCGACTCTTTTGAAGGCCAGGAAGTCGACTTACAGGAAGATCTATCATCATACGTGGAAATTGTACATTGCATGGTGTGAATCGCTGCAGCTGCACCCTCGTTTGTTCTCTATAGCTTGGGTTTTGGCCTTTTTTGCAACAAGGGGTTAAGCAGCGTTTGGCGTTGGGAACTATCAAGGGCCAGGTGTCTGCCTTGGCCATTTACTTCGAACATCCGTTGGCTACTAATGCCTTGATTTGCACGTTTATTCAGGGGGTGCATCATCTGGCTCCTCCGAGGAGATCCCCCGTTGCCACAGTGGGACCTCCAATTTGGTTTTGTCTGGTCTTCAAAAGCCTCCTTTTGAAAATATTAGGGAGATTTCTCTGCTTTCCTTGTCGCAGAAGGTTGCATTTCCTAGTGGCTATTACTTCTGCTCGCAGAGTATCTGAGTTGGCGGCGCTGTCCTGTTCGCCTTATTTGGTGGTCCACAGGGATAAAGTGGTCCTCTGACCTAATCTGTCATTTCTCCCTAAGGTGGTGTCGGATTTTCATCTTAATGAAGACATTGTGTTGCCTTCCTTATGTCCTAAGCATCCCAAGGAATTTGCCTTGCACTCTCTGGATGTGGTTCGGGCGATTTGAGTTTATCTGACGGTCACTGAATCCTTTAGGAATTTGGACTCTTTTACCTTACGGATGGTCCTCGCAAAGGCTTGGCTGCATCCGCTGTGACCATTTCAAAATGGATCAGGCAGACGGTTGTTCAGACTTATTCACTCAAGGGTCAGGTTCCTCCTTTCCCTGTGAAGGTGCATTCTACTAGAGCGATGAGTGCCTCTTGGGCTTTTTGCCGTCAGGCCTTGGTTATACAAGTTTGTAAGGCAGCGACTTGGTCGTCTGTGCACACCTTTACAAAATTTTACAAGGTGGATTTGTTGGCCTCTTTGGATGCCTCTTTTGGCTGCAAGGTTTTGCAGGCTGCTGTTTCATAAGAGAATTTTTTTTTTTTCTAATTCTCTTAGGGGTCTTTTGCCTGGGTGAGCTCATGTTATTCTGGTTGAGCTTCATGTTACCCAATTTGCTAAATTTAGCCTTTGAAGTTTACGTACTTTCTGGTTGTGTTCTTCCCACCACTCATGCGTATACTGCTTTGGGACATCCTATTCAGCTCATAAAGATGAGGCTGCGTCTGTCAATGGACGATAGAGAAAATAAGATTTTTGTAAGATCTTACCGTAAAATCTTTTTCTCTGATGTCCATTAACAGACGCAGCACCGGCCCCTCTAATTTGGGGATGGTTTTGTGTCTTCACTGCTTGCAACTAAAACGGATTTGCTGGGCTGAGTGTGTGGGAGTGGTGGCTGGAGGGACAGCACCGTGGGCATGTATATGTAAAACTTTTACTGCCTAGATTACTCCTGCAGGGGGCAGCATAACTCGTTCAGTTCATGAAGATGAGGCTACGTCTGTCAATGGACTTCAGAGAAAAAGATTTTAAGGTAGGATCTTGCAAAAATCGTATTTTATTTTTTTCATGATGAAAAAAAATGGGCCCTTTAAGCCCGTTGGGAGGAAGCGAGGTATGACGTCACTCTGGTTCTCTAAGGCCATAGTCAAGTGGGGACCATCCTGCCCTCTTTCGGCCTAAGAGAGAGGACCGGATTGTTTTACCCTGCGACTGACAGCTCTGAGAGAAACAATGTATGCGGTGGCCTTTCATCTGGTGTTTTAAGGCCTGCCTTACTTGTGTTGTGTGGGCACTTGTATTTTATTCTGTGTTCCACGTGTTAACTCGCAATTAATATTTTATTTTAACAGGCTGGAGCGAATATGATTGTATCTGGAAGTGCTGTTATGAAAAGTGATGACCCACGCACCGTGATCAATCTGCTTCGAAATGCCTGCTGTGAAGCCATTCAGAAGCGCTCACTGGATCGATGAAATCCTTGTTCTGGCCCTTATCAGACTACTGTGGAACATACCAAGAGCAGGCCCTGGGACATAGACTAGAGTGGCACAATGTTGACCACCCTCAGCAAAGTGCAGCTTTTCTTTTGGCTAAAGACGAAGACAGATGTGGTTGAATATTTTTTTTTTTTTCTTGTTTATCAAACGTATTTGCTACTGAAAATGGCTAGATTTAAGTCTGCAGAGAGAAACAAAAGTTAAAGTGGGTCCAAAATCTGAGTTGTAGTGTCTTGATCACATCTTTTACTGTACAGGGAAAGTTTTTTTTTTTTTTTTCTCTTTACACGTAAAAATAGTTATGCCTTCATTTAAAACAGTGTGTTTGCCTAGAATGCATGAACACTGTGAGGTAAAAGCAAAAAGGGTGTTAAAGAGACTCACTTTTATATAGGTTTTCTAAAAAAAAAAAAAAAACATGCATCCACCCATTCTCGCTTTTCCCACTGCCCTGCTTCTCCTCTAGAGCTTGGAGTTAAAAATCCTGTATAAGCTCCATGTTGAAGCTTACACAGGGTTAATAACCTCCTCACCACATAACAGTATTGCCTGCCAATTTGCCATTCAGGATGGAGTACTGCATCCTGGGTGAGGGTTGCATTGGTCCTTTATAGAATCATGGGATATTTAAGAGGGTCTCAACAGGCAGCACGGCGAATGGGTGCATCGGCGAGTGGGAGTTTGTTATAAGAGAACCTGTCAAATGGGCAAAATGATAAGTCTCTATATGACCTGAAGTATTCTTAACAAATATTAAAATGGATGTAAATACACAAGGGGTAATTTCAAAGTCCTCAAACATATCACTTATGTAGCTTTAGCTAAGGACAAATGCATGTACAATAAATACATACAGTACCTACTTGCCTCCGATAGGTCTAACTACATTTAATCATTCTAGTAATTTTATGCAGGATCCTATTCTCTTTTTGTGCAGTAGCAAGATTCTCATTTTAGAACAGCTCAGAATCTAATCTTCCAAAAATTCAGGACCCCCCTAAAAGCCTTGTGAGAAGCATTCTAAACCTGGAAGCTAAAGTGGACTCTTTAAAACAGTTGTAATGTTTTCTAATTGCATTATCCGTTCACTAATTTAGATTACTGCTTTTGGAACTACAGGCAAATGGTATACAGTTTAAATACGTATTTACATTTTTGCCTGTCTGGACTTTTGGCCCCAGTTTACATGGGCTTCAGCTTGTGTAAGAGCATTGTGTACAGCAAGCTTGTACAAGGGATTAGCAGAACTTCTGATAAACTTTGTTGAAGCTTTTAAGAAACCATGTAGGTGTTAAAATGTGAGAATATAAAGCAGAGATCCTAAAGTGGAACTTTAGTCAGAAAATTAAGTTCTGCTGCATTTTTAAATCCTGCTGCAAACATAAGTGCCTATACTTTAAAACCCAGTATTACGTCTCACCCTGCTCTGCACATGCTCAGTTGCTCTTTATTTTTTGTCACACTGAAAAAAATATGGAGGCTGATCTGCTGACAATCTAAAGATTTACGGCTGCTCAGGGGTACAATGTTGGAGGCAATTTACGGCACACAATAATGTTGGTAGCATTATTATTAATTTGGAATGTATGTTCCTTGCTAAAAAAAAAAAAATTGTTTTTATTTTTTTTGTTTTTTAATCAAGTTATGGGTCAATGTTTGCTTTTAATGGAAGTGTTAATTGTCACTTTGAACAAACTGCTAGCTGGCTTCCATAAGCTTAAAGCAGTGTTAGGTTACCATTTATGCACCCCTGCCATGGCTGTTATGAGGAAAATCCACTTGTCTTGCTGGCCTTTGAATTTATTTTACATCATGGAGAATACAAGAGAAGGTGTGGAAACGTACATTGGTAGTTGGAACCCACCAAACTCTGAAGGGGGGCTAGGCTCTATAAGAAAAAAAAAGGGAGATTTCATGGCAGATGTGCACAAGAAATAGGAGTCCAACTGGAGACTCAGCCTAGCAGGTTCCATTTCTACCAGACAAATGCCATCACTTGCACTGAAGCAGAATAGACTTGGCTTTGTTGCTCAGGTAAAGGGAAGCTTCTATTGCACATGATTTACATTTTTTGCAGGTTGCTTTAAAGGTTTTAATGTGAGCGCTATAAATATATATGGTCCCAAGGGTATGGTAATTTTTAGACACGCTATAACTGTTAATAAATTTTGATTTCACTACAGTGTGACTAAAGCTGGCCCAATAATGGCTGGGCTGAAAAAAAAAGAGCGGGTTTTCTCCAGGGATGGACTGAAATTTCGGCCACTGAAATTATCGGCCGAAAATGAGCCTATCCCATTTTGGCCGATAATGGGTTAACATTGCCGAAATTAATATGGCCGCCGTGAGGAAGGAGGAGGGCGCAGGGCAGGTTTTAAAAGTCCTGCCTCTGGCCGGCCGCCCGCCTCTCAATGACGTCCCTACTACTACGATCTGTGTATGAATGAAGTGACATACCAGGCGGGAGGGAGGCAAGCGGCCGCTAATAGATAGATGGAACTATGTGATCCTTCCCTGTCAGCGGGACTGTGTATGAATGAACTGACCTGACACCGGGCGGGGGGGAGCGGCCGCTAATAGCTGTAACTATGTGAGCCTTCACTTCCCTGTCAGGCATGTATCTCCGCTGACAGGGAAGTGAAGGCTCACATAGTTATAGCTATTAGCGGCTGCTCCCCCCCGCCCGGTGTCAGGTCAGTTCTCATTCACACACAGTCCCGCTGACAGGGAAGGATCACATAGTTATATCTATTAGTGGCCGCTCGCCCCGCCCAGTGTGTCACTTCATTCATACACACATCATACTAGTGACATCACCGGGAAGCGGGCCGCCGGCCAGAGGTGCTTCTTTTGAATGAAGGACACCCGAGGAGGGACGCTGAGCCAGAGGGGCGGGGGGGGGGGGGAGCTGAGGCAGCTAACCAATGGTATTTGTATTATGAAGCATGAGGGGTTAATGTATTGTCACTGCTGGTCACTGATACATTAGTGACTGACCAGTGGCAGTTAATTAATCCCTTTGTGCTGCATTAGTGCAACCAGTATCAGTGTTAATTAACACTGGTTGCACTAATGCAGCACAAAGGGGTTACCTGCCACTGGTCGGTCACTAATAGATGAGTGACCAGCAGTGGCAACACATTAACCCCTCATGCTGCATAATACAAATACCATTGGTAATTTAACCTTTTGCCAACCCGTCACAGTACATATACTGTGACACGGTGACAGCGACAGGTGTACGTCGCTACCTGTTTTTGGTGTATGCCCCTCCTTCTACCCATTTTACATTTTTTTGGGGGAAAAAGTCATTTTTGGCCAAGGGCATCCTGCATTTTCGGTTTCGGCCCAGAATTTTCATTTCGGTGCATCCCTAGTTTTCTCCCATCCACACATTCAATGTGGTTTTGGCTGTGTCTTTGCATTCTGACAAAAGAGGAATCATCTGAACCCCTGCTGTCAGAATATACTGATCAGCGCTGATTAAACTAAAGTTTCTCTTTCGTTCATTGACTGACACAGCTCCATATCTTCTTTGACCCTTGGGTTATGCTGCTCTCCATAGGAGTAGGACTAGACGGAAACAAAGTTGACTACGCCCCTAGGGCAGTCCTAGGGTGTATACTACCGCTTCCTGCTATAGGACTTCAGTTTTTTTTTCTGTCTAGTCAGGACCTGGTTCCTTGCTGGGATCTCTGGTCCTGGCATTTTTTTTTCATTTTTAAATTAAATTATTTATTTTATTATTCTCTGTTTCTGTGAGAACTACAATCAACTGCTGGACTGGGCGATGCACTACATATCCTAGATCCTTACGGTCTTCCCAGTCTGGACAACCAGCGCGACCCAACTTTAGCTCCGCACAAGGTTGGCCGTGACATAGCCCCACTGGATGGGGGCTGGCCAGCAAGTGAAACACCTCATGAGGACGCATAGCCCTGGTCACAACCCGAGTTGCAGCCTCTGGCCCGCAGCACCCCCATTCCAAGATGGTGCCGTGGACTGTCTGGAGTGGTGCCAGCTCGGTTCCCAGGTGTGGCGAGTAGTGTCCCCCCCCATCTCCTCTGGGAAAATGTTAGGGTTGGTAGGCCCCCTATGTGCCCTTCTTTCCCGTATGGTGTCCCACCCCCCCTCACTAGTGAGGTTCCTCTGCACAAGTCACCCTCACCTACCCCCCTTTAGTCCTCCGTCCCCGGAGTGGCCTGGCTACTTTCAGGTAAGGGGTCATGCGGTTGGGCTGAAGGGGGAGGGAGCGTGCCGCAGGCGGCTCACAATAAAATTTTATGTGGCAATATCGGGGGGGGGGGGGTCCCTGTTAGGGCCCCCCTGGCGGACTACCAAGTACATGAAGGGCCGCTGGGGGTCCTGGGTGCCGCGTGGCGTTGCCATTTTACTGTGGATGGCTGTTCTGAAGCTTCGGCAGCCATATTTGTGTCGTCCGGCAGGTATGTTTTCAGAGTTTCCTATTAAATCAATGCGGCAGCCATTTTCTTGTAGCCTGTAGAGCAGTGGTGGCAGTGACGGCGCTTCCTCCTCCTCTCTAATCGCCGCATGGCAAGCAGCTTGGTGCTCTGTATATTTCCCTAAGTCAGTGGTGGTGAGTCCCTGCGGGTGTACAGCTCCCTCTTTTCTGCTATAGCTCGTAGCTGGTGCACTGAGACTTTGTAGTACTACCGCTGCAGTGGTGAGGGAGGTTTTTTTGTTGCAATTTCTTTGCATATTGCGGGAGGCCTCCGGGTTAACCATGGAGTCGCTGGAGCATGTGTGAGGCGGGTCACCACCTGACCCACTCTCAGAAGCTCCGGGACCCTCTGGGTCTCAGTCTGCCCTGGCGGCCATGATAGCGATCCTGCAGTCACAAAGTTGATATGGCCCTTTAAAAGTGGCCTAGCAAGAAGCCCCCCCTGCCTTCACCTGTATTCTCTGCCTCTTTAGATTCTGAGGTTGATTTGCCTTCACAAGTCGCCCCACGGGGTCTATGTGCAACACACCGAGTGCTCTGACAGTGAGGATAAATCCTCTTTCTCTGTCGCTCATTGACAGACGCAGTCCTCTTTGATTAATATCAGTAGGGTTATACTGCCCCCTACAGGAGTAGGACACTAGGCAGGAAAAACGTTCTGGCCACACCTTAGGGGCAGTCCCAGAGGGGTTATCCTCTCTCTCCCTGCTACAGGATGTCAGTTTTTTTCTGCCTAGTCAGGAGTAAGGACCTAAGTTCCTTGCTGGAATCTCTGGTCCTGGCAAGCTTTTTTAGATAAAACTTTTTTAGTTAGTTTTTTCTCTCCAGTTTTTTTGTTCCTGTGAGATCTTCAAGCAATTATTCTGGAGCTGGGCGACGGGCTGAATGTTGAGATCCAGTGGTCACCCCAGCCGGCCTACGAGCGTGTGCAGGCCCTAGCTCCGCGCTGGGTCGGCCGCGACATAGTCCCATTGGATGGGGACTGGCCCTGCGAGTTAAACGTCTTGCCAGGTCGCCTACGACCAGTCAGAAACTGAGTCACGGCGTCCATATTGGTCGACAGCCCCCCCACCTCGGAGAGAGGTTCTGTTAGGAGTGGGTGCCCGCCTGTTCCGGTATGGTGAGTAGAATGTTCCCCCCCTGTCGGGTTTTGGGAATAGATGCGGGCCCTTCTGTGGATGGTCGGACCCTCATGATCCCGGGTCCCCTCTATCCTGTGAGACGGATTCACTTTTTGTGATCACGGATGGCCCTAGAAAGGGGTTGCCTGCGTCTGCCGCGACTATCTCTAGATGGATCAGACAGACGGTGGTACAGGCTTATTCTATTAAGGGTTGGGTTCCTCCGTTCCCTGTTAAGGCGCACTCCACTCGGGCGCTTAGTGCTTCCTGGGCCTTCCGCCATCAGGCGTCAGTGGTTCAGGTTTGCAAGGCAGCTACCTGGTTGTCGGTTCATACCTTTACAAAATTTTACAAAGTTGATGTGCTGGCATCGGCGGATGCCTTTTTTTGGCCGCAAGTTCTGCAGGCCGCTGTTTGAGGAGACCGGTGGTCTACCTCGAGGGTTTTTTTCTGTTGGGTTTTCAGTTGAGTCTCATCCTTTTGTCTGATGAGCCTTTAAGACTTCTGGTTGGCACCGGTTGGGCCTTCTGGATTGGATTTTGATTTCCGTTATCCCACCCCTCATTTGTGGCACTGCTTTGGGATGTCCCTACTGATATTAATCAAAGAGGACTGCGTCTGTCAATGAGCGACAGAGAAAATTGGATTTTTTGTAAGAACTTACCGTAAAATCCTTTTCTCTTAAGCTCATTGACAGACGCAGTACCCGCCCCTCTATTTTGAGTTGGGTTGGGTTAAATTCTCTGACACTGCTTTGTGACATAACTGACATCCTGTAGCAGGGAGAGAGAGGATATACCCTCTGGGACTACCCCTAAGGTGTGGCCAGAACGTTTTTCCTGCCTAGTGTCCTACTCCTGTAGGGGGCAGTATAACCCTACTGATATTAATCAAAGAGGACTGCGTCTGTCAATGAGCTTAAGAGAAAAGGATTTTACGGTAAGTTCTTACAAAAAATCCAATTTTCACTACGGCCGCGCATGAAAAGGTGCTTGTGGAGGCACTGATTGTATCAGTGCGGGAAACTTTAATATTGGAGGACACAGCTAATGCTGCACCGGTACAATTTGGCACCCGTAGGCCATCTAAGGTGTTCCCCTTTCCTGCCTATTTCAACAAGATTGTCGCTAGTCAGTGGGGATCACCGAAACACATGGTTGGAATACCTAAGTGTTTCGCTAGAAGGTATCCCTTTTGAACAAGTTGACGGTTCCACTGGTGGTGGATTCTCGGGTTTCCAGATTAAATAAAGCCACGCTTCTTCCGGTGGAGGATTTTTCCGTCTTTTAAGGACCCTGTGGACAAGAGAGCTGAGGCTCTGGTCCGATATCTTTTCACCGTGACAGGTTCACTTTTGAGGCTCGTGTTTGCCATCACCTTGGTCTCCCAGACCTTAACGGAACAAGAAAGCTTCTGCACCAGGATCTGGAAGAAGGTAAACATCCTCCTGAGCTGGCAGATCAGTTGATACAGGGGTTACAGTATATCTATGATGCCTCCCTGGATGCGGCCCCTTTGGCTTGCAGGGTGTCTTTGACAGCTGTGATACTTTGCTGCATGATTTGGTTAAAATACTGGTCTGCGGACCAGGCTTTCAAAAAGGTGCTGACTGATCTACCCTTTTATAGGAGACAGTCTCGTCTGTTCGGTAAGAGTACTCTCCTTACTCAGGTTGCCAAGAGCCTCGTCATAAACGTGGTCCTTTCTTCTCGGCTCACAAACGGCCGTTTCGTCCAGCTGGTTTGCAACCAGTCACTTTGCAGGGGGTTCCAATGGGCCCTGGGCTGGTAAATCAAAAGCGGGTTCTGCTGGCCCCGCAGACAAGCCCTCCTCTCCCTGGAGGGACGCCCTCACCTGTATCTGGGGTGTGGGAACGTTTATGTTTCTTTCCAGACCTGTGGACCTCGCTCATTCAAGACAAATTGGTCCCCGAGGTGGTTCGGTCCGGTTACAAGATCAAGTTTCGGTCCTTAACTCTGGCACGGTTCTTCCCTTCCAATTTGCGCCTGTCCCAGGATCGGTTGCAGGGCCTTTATGGGTGGTGCAGGATCTGTTCTTACAGGGAGTATTTGTTCTGGTTCCAGAGTTGGAACATTTTCAGGGATTTTTATTAAATTCTGTTTACTGTTCCCAGGAAGTACGGAAAAGTCTGTCCGATCTTGGACCTCAAGGCTCTAAACCGCTTTGTGTGGTTTCAGAAATTTCAAATGGAGTCCATTGGTAATGGCATCCCTTCAACAAAGGGGTTTTCTGGCTTCTATCGATATCAAGGACGCTTACCTTCATATCCCTATATATTTGTCGGGCATCAGCGCTTTCTTCGCTTTGCCGTGGGAGAGGAGCATTATCAATTTGTGGCGTTACCCTTTGATCTCGCCTCCTCAGGCCCCATTGTTGGCCTTGCTCAGGCTGAGGGGGATCGCGGTACTGGGGTATCTGGAGTAGAGTCTTCTCTGCCCTGAAGAAGGATGTGGACATCGCTGTGCAAACTCTGCAAGAGTTCGGCTGGACACTGAATTTTCAGAAATCAGCTCTGACTCTGTCCAACAAACTGGGCTACCTGGGCCTGACTCTGGATTCAGCTCGGGTGTTTTTTCCGGAGGTGAAACTGCTGAAGTTGGGGCATGCAATTCGGCTACTGTTGTCCAACCGTCGGTTATCTCTCAGGACTTGAGGGGATCCCTGATTTGGTGGCTCTGTTCCCCGCTGCTTCTGCAGGGAAAGTCCTTTCTCATCCTGTATTGGACAGTGACTTCCATGGATGCCAGCCTGTCCGGGTGGATAGGTGTCTTGGGCACAGACTCGACTCAAGGAGTTTGGACTCGGGTCTTCCAATCAATCCTGGAGATTCGGGTGATCAGGCTTTGCCTGTACCTGTGGACGGATCGTCTGCAGGGGTGCCCGGTAAGAGTTCAATCGGGCAATGCCACGACTGTGGCATATGTCAATCCTCAAGGAGACAAAAGAAGTGCTCTAGTGGCCCGGGAAGTAGCCAGCATCCTAAGGTGGTCAGAATGATATGTTCCAGCCCTCTCAGCTGTGCCAATTCCAGGGGAGGAAAATTGGCAGGCAGACTACCTCAGTTGGCAGGCCCTGAGTCTGAGCGAATGATCTCTTCACCTAGAAGTGTTTCAACAACTGTGTCTCTGGTGGGGGGACTCTGGACGCGAACCTGTTGGCCTTTTGTCTCAACGAGGAGATTGAGGTTTGTGGCAAGATCTCGGGATCCTTTGGCCGACGCCGCAGACGCTCTGGTGGCCCCTTGGGGTCAGTATCATCTGATTTACGCTTTTCCTCCACTACTACTTCTGCCGAGACTTCTGCACATAATCGAGGCAGAAGGGATTACAGTCATTCTGGTGGCTCCAGACTGGCCTCGTCCGTCTAGGTATGCAGGCCTGGTAAGGCTGGTAGCCAATGCTCCTTGGAGACTCCCTCTTAGAGAAGATCTTTTGTGTCAAGGTCCAATCTTCCATCTTGCTTTACGGTCGCTGGTTTTAATGGCTTGGCTATTGAAGGGCAGAGGGTTGTCTGATTCGGTGATCCCTATGCTGTTAAAAGATAGAAAATCTACTTCAAGGCTTCAAGGAAGCTTTATCAGGTTTGGAGGGCGTACGTTTCTTGGTGTGGTTCGGGGGGGGGGGTTCTCCCCGTTCCTTTTCCGTGTCCCCTCTGCTGGAGTTTCTACAACAGGGTGTGGATCAGCTTTGGCTCTGGGCACGATCAAGGGCCGAATTTCAGCTTTGGCAATTTTCTTCCAACGGCCGTTGGCTACAAATTCCTTGGTTCACACTTTCGTTCAGGGGGTTCGCCATTTGGCTCCTCCGGTGAAGTCCCTGGTACCTCCGTAAGACCTCAATTTAGTACTGTCGGTTCTTCAAAAACTGCCCTCTGGAAATATTCGTGAACTTCCTCTGCTCACTCTGTGGCAGAAGGTGGTCTTCTTGATGGCTATTACTTCTTCACACAGGGTGTCCGAGCTGGCTGTGTGGTCCTGTCAGTCTCCTTATCTGGTGGTTCACAGGGACAAAGTGGTATTACATCCCTGTCAGTCATTCCTTCCTAAGGTTGTCTCGGGTTTCCACATCAATGAAGACATTGTGTTGCCTTTCTTGTGCCCTAAGTCGCAACACCCTAAAGAAATTGCCTGCCATTCCCTGGATGTGGTTTGGGCAATTGGTGTACCTGGCGGCGACTGAGTTGATTAGAAAATCTGATTCTTTGTTTGTCCTTATGGATGGATCTCGTAAGGGGCAGGCCGCATCTGCTGCAACCATTTCCAGATGGATCAGGCAGACGGTGGTGCAGGTCTATTCCATCGGGTCAGGTTTTTTTCTCCTTTTCCCTGTAAAGGCGCCTTCTACAATGGCGCCTAGGGCCTTCGGTCATCGGGCATCAGTGGTCCAGGTGTGCAAGGCGGCCACATGGTCATCTGTGCACACATTCACAAAGTTTTACAGGGTGTATGTACTTGTATCTACGGATGCTGCGTTCGGCCGCAAAGTTTTGCAGGCTGCTGGGGCGGAGACCCCTGCCTCTTGAGGGTGTATTTTTTCCTGCTTGGTGAGCTCCAGTTGTTCCTGGTTGAGCTAGTTTACCTGGTTGGCTGTTTTTAGCCTCTTATGGAAATGTTATCTACTGCGGTTTTCCCACCCCTCATATTGACAGGGCACTGCCTTGGGACGTCCCAAGGGTCCAAAAAGATATGGAGCTGTGTCCCTCAATGAACGATAGGGCAAACTGGATTTTTGTCTTATGCCTCGTACACACGCAACGATGATCGGCCGTCTTTTGTCCAGTGTTTGAAATGTGCTCTAGACTGCACACAAATTTTCTCGGCCAACAAAAACCAACTTCAGAAGTGATGTCATGTGCTGGTTTACTTTCCGTGTGTTTTTTCTTCTCTGAGCATGCCCAGTCTTGCTCATCAGATTTTTGTCTGCCGAAATCTGTACTGACTGACGGAAAATCGGCCGTTCTGTTGATGGCCAACAAAAATTTTATAGCCTGCACACCAGATTTTGTTCGGCCGAAAAGTCGGAGTCGGTTGTCCAAAGCATCATACTAACAAGCCGAAAATCGGCCGATCGGATGTTGGCCGAAAATTCACGGCCAACTATCGATGCGTGTGTACGAGGCATTACCTTAAAATCCTTTTCTCTGATGTTCATTGCTGAACACAGCACTCACCCTTCTGTTGAGTTGGGTTATGTATTCTTCTGCTTGTTACAAAATGAAGTCCTATAGCAGGAAGTGGGATATATACCCCCAAGGCTGGTCCTAGGGGCGTAGTCAAATTTATTTTTCTGCCTACTCCTACGGAGACCAGCATAACCCAAGGGTCAAAGAAGATATGGAGCTGTGTCCATCAATGAACATCAGAGAAAAGGATTTTACGGTTAGGCAAAAATCCAGTTTTTCCAGCACACCGTCTGTGAGCAGGCAAGCGGTAGATCAAACAGGACTGGATGGATAGAAATTTGTCTGGTTCCTGCTGAAGCGGCTGAATTTTGATCCATATATGGCCAGATAAAATCTTGGGTTTAATGAGGCACATGTCCTTCATTAAAAGGGCAGCAGTGAACAAGTCTTCCAGGAAACCTCTCTGCATGGCAGCTTTTGTTTACTGGAAAGGCTCCCATCTAGGGCTGGAGGCAACCAGTTTCTAACAAACCTCTTGGCAGGGGTGCCAGTTTTGGGGAATTAGCATGATGCTACTTAGTCCCAGCTGCAGTAGAACTTGGACATTTGTTTTAAGAAACTCCAGGGTCCGGACAGGTGCTCTTTTATTATTGTCTGTAAATCACGTTGCCGCCTACCTTTTATGGAAATGATTACATCTTTGCTGATGTAATTTTCCTTTCCAAAATAGTTTAAATCTATGGGCTTTAGTCCCATTTAGGTGATCATGCTGTAAATGTTTAGGGCCAGTAAAACATATTTTCCATGTAGGGCTGTAATATTTATACCATGTAACACAATCCAAATGAAGTTCTTGTGGGAAAGGAAGACAGTGATGATGTGGGTTTGTGTATATCTTGATAACATCACCAGAAATGGATTGTGAACACAAGATAACTCTCTGGTCATGAAAAATTGGAAATGTGATGTGATGAGTTCAGCCCACGCTAAAACTACAAAAGGAACTTCAATGCAAAAGTGAACCAATGAAAAAGCTCATGATTCTGGGTAAGTTACAACAGTCTCTGCAACATCTGTTTAACTGCTGGAACATAGATTTATGAACAATAGCTGCTATGTGCCATAACACAAATCTGATAATGTGTTTTTTGCCAGTTTAATTTAGTTCAACTAAACTCTATTTTTTTTTACTGTACTGCAGTCAAGCTGCATATACAGTAATAAATACATTAATTTAGATTGTTTTTTAGCTCTCAAAGAGTATCTAAACAAAAAAGCAAAACCTTTAACACACGGCAGCCTACTAATACTTCAATGTGGTGGCGGATGCATTTTTTTCTAAATTTCCTAACACTACTCTCTCCACAGATTAAAAATGTTGCTTTTCAAGGCTGGCTCTGTTGGTCTTCCACAGAGTGGAGCCACTATAGGACAGGAAGTGTGCTTTAAATGCACTTTAAAAAACTTAAATGCTGTCACTCCATTTGCATATTGAGCTGCAAAATTAGATTTTCTCTTTTGTTCATTGACGGATACAGCCTCATATCTTCTTTACCCTTTGGTTATGCTGCTCTCTATAGGAGTAGGACTAGGTGGAAACAAAACTTGACTACGCCCCTAGGGCAGTCCTAGGGGGTATACTTCCTGCTATAGGACTTCAGTTTTTTTTCTGCCTATTTAGGAGTAAGGACCTGGTTCCCTGCTGGGATCTCTGGTCCTAACACTTTTTCCTTTTTTACAGGGAATTTCTTTCTTTGTTATTTTACTGTGAGAACTACAATCAACTGCCGGACTGGGCAATGCATTAGATATCCTAAATCCTTACGGTCTTCCCAGGCTGGTCAGCAAGCGTAACCCAACTGTTAGCTCCGCGCTAGGTTGGCCCCAACATAGCCCCACTGTACAGGGGCTGGCCGGCGAGTGAAACGTCTCCTGAGGATGCCTAGCCCTGGTCATGACATTGGTCACGGCCAGAGTCGCAGCATACCTCTGGGCCGCAGCACCCCTATTCAAAGATGGCGTGGTGGACTGCCAGGAGTGGTGCCCGCTCGCTTCCCAGGTGCGGTGATTGGTCCCCCCCTCCTCTGGGGAAATATTGGGGTGGGTGTGGGCCCTTCCCTCGGGTCGGTAGGCCCCTTCTGTGTCCTTCCTTCCCTCATGGCCCCCTGCCTCGCTAGTGGGGTTCCCCTGCACAGGTCACCCCCCTCGAGGTGAACAGGCTGTTATGTATGGGGTGTCATATGGTGATGGGATGGAGGGGGGTGGGAGCATGCCACCGGTGGCTCACATTCAGATGATCCTGAGGCGAATGGCTGCGTGGGGGATCCCTGCGGAGGCCCCCTTGGTGGATGAAGGGCCAGTCTAGCATCCCGGGCACCGCGCTGCGCCGCCATTCTGTGTGGATGGCTGTTATGCAGCCTCGGTGGCCATGTTTTTGGAGTTTCCCATTGAATTCAATGCGGCGTCCATTTTCTTGTAGCCTGTTGAGCGGTGATGCTGTGGCGAGCCTCTTGTGGCAGTGACAGCGCTTCCTCTCCCTTTCTGATCGCAGCACGCAAGCAGCTTGGCGCTTTGTATCCTGCTCTGAGTCGGTGGTGGTGAGTCCCTGCAGGTATGCAACTCCCTCTTCTGCCATAGCTAAGCCGCTAACACAGCGGTAGCTGTAGCGGTGTGAGGGGGAGGTTTTGTGACATTTTTATGCATATTAAGAGTGGCCTCCAGATTAACCATGGAGCATGTCACCACCTGACCCACTCTCAGAATCTGCGGGACCCTCTTGGTCTCAGTCTACCCTGGCGGCCATGACGGCGGTCCTACAGTCACTTGTCAAAGGTTGATATGGCCATTTAAAAGCAGCCTAGCAAGAAGTGCCCCCCACCTTCACCTGTATCCTCTGCCTCAGAGTCTGAGGTGGATTTGGCCGCTGCGGACACGAGTCAACGCACTAGGTCTGCGTCCACGCACCATGGGTGCTCTGACAGTGAGGATGGTTCCTCTTTCACTACGGTCGTGCATGAAAAAGCGCTTGTGGAGGCACTGATTGTATGTGTGTGAAACTTTTTAATATTGGAGGATTCAATATTAATATAATATATGCGTCAGTGCAATTTGGCACCCATAGACCATTCAAACTGACTAAGGCGTTCCCTTTTCCTGCCTATTTCGACAAGATTGTAGCTAGTCAGGGGATCCCAGAAACGCATGTTTGGAATACCCAAGCGTTTCGCTAGGTGATATCCCTTTGAGGAATCTCTTTTGAAGAAGCTGACGATTCCACTGGTGGTGGAACCTTAGGTTTCCAGATTAAATAAGTCCACGCTTCCGGTGGAGGATTCCCCGTCTTTAAACGACCCTGTGGACAAGAGAGCTGAGGCTCTGGCCCTATACCTTTTCACCGTGGTGGGTTCAATTTTGAGGCTGGTGTTTGCGATCACCTTGGTCTCCCAGACCTTAACAGAGTGGGCAAAACTCTTACGCCAGGATCTAGAAGGGGGTCAACATCTTCTGAGCTGGCAGATCAGTTTACACGGGGGCTACAGTACATCTGTGATGTGGCCCCTTTTGCTGGCAGAGTGTCTGTGACTGTGGTGATCCTGCTCCGCATGATTTGGTTGAAGTACTGGTCGACTGACAAGGCTTCCAAAAAGGTGCTGACTGATCTACCCTTTGCAGGAGATCGTCTGTTCTGTGCTTCTATGGAAGAGATCATTAAAGCGCTTAGTAAGAGTACTCTGCTTCCACAGGTTGCCAAGAGCACAGAGCCTCATCGTAAACGTGATTCTTTTCTTGGCTCACAAACAGCCCTTTTGGACAAAAGTCAACCAGTCACTTTGGCAGGGGGTTCCAATGGGCCCTGGGCTGGTAAGTCAAAAGCGGGTTCCACTAGTTCCGCAGACAAACCCTCCTCTGCCTGAAGGTGGCGCCCTCACCCGTAACTGGGGTGGGGGGACATCTTTGCTTCTTTCCAAACTTGTGGACTTCAAGACAAATGGATCCACAAGTTGATTCTGTCCGGTTACAAAATCGAGATTTTCGGTTCTTTGCTTCCAACTTGCACCTGTCCATTTATCGGCTGCAGGGCCTTTACGGAGCGGTGGAGGATCTGCTATCACAGGGAGTAGTTGGAACATTTTCAGGGATTTTATTCAAATCTATTTACTGTTCCCAGGAAGGAATGCAGGCAATGTCAGTCCGATCTTGGATCTCAAGACCCTGAATTGCTTTGTGCGGGTTCGGAATTTTCGGATGGAGTCCATTCGCACGGTAGTGGCATCCCTTCATCAAGGGGATTTTCTGGCCTCTCTCGATATCAAGGACGCTTACCTTCATATCCCAATATATGTAGGGCATCAGCGTTTTCTTTGTTTTGCCGTGACAGAGGAACGTTATCAATTTGTGGCGTCTTCCCTCAACTCCTCTGGTTTTCACAAAAGTGTTGGCCCTGGTGTTAGCCTTGCTCAGGTAGAGGGGGATTGCAGTACTGGGGTACTTGGACAATCTCTTTCTGCGAGCAGAGTCTCCGTCTGTCTTAAAAGATGATCTGGACATCACTGCAAACTTTGCAAGAGTTCGGCTGGATGCTGAATTTTCAGAAATCGGCTCTGATTCCGTCCAACAAACTGGACTACCTGGGCCTGACTTTAGATTCAGCCTCAGCCAGGGTGTTTCTTCCGGAGGGGAAACTGCTGAAGTTTCAGCATGCAATTCGGCTCCTGTTGTCCAACCGTCGGTCGTCTCTCAGGACTTGCATGCAAGTGCTGGGTTTAAAGGTCTCCAGCTTCGAAGTGGTACAGGTTGCTCAGTTCCATACCAGGCCTCTGCAAAAGGAAACTCTTGCCAATTGAGACAAGAATCCTCAATCTCTGGACAATCTGATCCTGTTGAGCTGGGGTGCAAGGGGATCCTTGCTTTGGTGGCTTTGTTCCCCGGCGCTTTGACAAGGGAAGTCCTTTCTCCCCCTGTATTGGATAGTAGTTACCAGGGACGCCAGCCTGTCCGGGTGGGGAGGGGTTTTGAACATGGATCCAGCTCAAGGGGTTCGGTCTGCCGATCAATATCCTGGATATTTGGGCGATCAGGCTTTGCCTGTTCCTGTGGACGGATCATCTGCAGGGGTGTTCGGTAAGAATTCAGTCGGACAAAGCCACAGCTGTGGCATATATCAATCAAGGGGGCACCAAAAGTGCCCTAGCAGCCAGAGAAGTAGCCAACATTCTAAGGTGGGCAGAACGATATGTTCCAGCCCTCTCTGCTGTGCACATTCCAGGGGTGGAAAATTGGCAGGCGGACTACCTCAGTTGGCAGGCCCTGAGTCCGGGTGAATGATCTCTTCACCCAGAAGTGTTTCAACAACTGTCTCCGGTGGGGGACTCCAGACGTGGACCTGTTGGCCTTTGGTCTCAACCAGGAGGTTCAGAGGTTTGTGGCAAGATCTTGGGATCCTTTGGCCGACACCGCCAACGCTCTGGTGCCCCTTGGGGTCAGTATCATCTGATTTACGCTTTTCCTCCACTACAGCTTCTGCGCAGAATGGA
The DNA here is from genome assembly GCF_965119305.1 of Pelophylax lessonae. Lineage (NCBI taxonomy): Eukaryota > Metazoa > Chordata > Amphibia > Anura > Ranidae > Pelophylax > Pelophylax lessonae. Next base: position 216,168,373 of record NC_138773.1, read on the forward strand.
GGCAGAAGGGATTCCAGTCATTCTGGTTGCTCCAGACTGGCCTTGCCGGTCTTGTTACGCAGGCCTTGTGAGGCTGGTAGCAGATGTTCCTTGGAGACTCCCTCTCAGAGATCTTTTTGTCTCCAGGGCCGATCTTCCATCTTGCTTTACGATCACTGGCTTTAACGGCCTGGCTATTGAAAGCCAGGTACTGAAGGATAGAGGGTTGTCGGATTTGGTGATTCCTACACTGTTAAAAGCTAGAAAATATACTTCTAGAAAGATTCATCAGAGAATTTGGAGGGCGTACATTTCTTGGTCCCGAGTCTGGGGGGGTTTCTCCGTGTTCCTTTTCGGTGTGCTGTCTGCTGGAGTTTCTACAATACTGTGTAGATAAACGTTTGGCTCTGGGCACCATCAAGGGCCAGATTTCTGCCTTGGCAATTTTCTTTCCAACGGCCATTGCCTGCATATTCTTTGGTTCACACTTTCGTCCAGGGAGTTTGCCACTTGGCTCCTCCGGTAAGGTCTGGTACCTCCATGGGACCTCAATTTGGTGCTATTGGTTCTTCAAAGACCGCCTTTTGAAAATATTTGTGAACATCCTCTGCTTACTCTGTCACAGAAGGTAGCTTTTTTGGTGGCTATTACTCCTGCATACAGGGTGTCTGAACTGGCTGCGTTGTCCTGTCGGTCACCTTACCTGGTGGTTTACAGGGACAAAGTGGTGCTACGTCCCTGTTAGTGGTTCCTTCCTAAGGTCGGCTCGGGTTTCCACTTGAATGAAGACATTGTGTTGCCTTCCTTGTGCCCTAAGCCGACACATCCTGAAGAAATTGCTTTGCATTCCCTGCGTGTCGTTCGGGCAATCAGGGTGTACCTGGCAGCGACTGAGTTGATTAGAAAATCGGATTCTTTGTCCTTACAGCTGGATCTCGTAAGGGGCAGGCCGTGTCTGCTGCGAACATTTCCAGATGAATCAGGCAGATGGTGGTGCAGGCCTATTCCATTAAGGGTCAGGCTCCTCCTTTCCCTGTTAAGGCGCATTCTACAAGGGCGCTTAGTGCCTCCTAGGCCTTCCATCATCAGGCGTCGGTGAATGTATGCACATGTGGCTGCCTTGCACACCTAAACCACTAAGTTTTACAAGGTGGATGTATTCACATCTGAGGCTGCTGCCGTCGGCTGCAAAGTTTTCCAGGCTGCTGTTGCAGAGGTTCCTGCCTGTTGAGGGTGTCTTCTTTCTGGTTGCTGGTCCAGTTGTTCCGGGTTTGCCTGGTTAGTTATGTTTATCACTTTTTGGGTATTATGTGCATTGCTGTGTTTTTCCCACCCCTCATGTTGACACTGCTTTGGGACGTCCCAAGGGTCAAAGAAGATATGGAGCTGTGTCCGTCAATGAACGAAAGAGAAAACTTTTTCTTACCGTAAAATCCTTTTCTCTGATGTTAATCGCTGGATACAGCACCCACCCTTCTGTTGAGTTGGGTTATGTATTCTTCTGACACTGCTTGTTACAAACTGAAGTCCTATAGCCGGAAGTGGGAAGTATACCCCCCTAGGACTGTAGTCAATTGTTTCTGCCTAGTCTTACTCATATGGAGAAAAGCATAACCCAAGGGTCAAAGATCTGGAGCTGTGACCGTCAATGAACATCAGAGAAAAGGATTTTACGGTAAGACAAAAATCCAATTTATTTTCTTTTGGGTGCTGGCAGGACTAACAAGCATTACCATGTTAAAGCTTACAGAATTTAATGTTTGGGTGTACATTTATTTTAACTTTGATTTACCACTAAAACTTCCCATTATTAAGATGTTTATCTAGTTTAGGGATCCTCAAACTACGTCCCTCCAGCTGTTGTGGAACTACACATCCCATGAGACATTGTAAAATTTACATGCCCAGACATGATGGGAATTGTAGTTCCTGAACAACTGGAGGGCCATTGTTTGTTTTTTTGCAACTAACTAGATCAGGGGGTCTTCAAACAAAAGAGGGCACCTCCATCTAGGGGTGGTGATATTATCAAAAAAAAAAAAAAGCACTCATTGGTAAAGTGGATCAAGGCCTGTAAGCTAGCCACATGCCTGCAGAGCTCTGCAGCCTCATGGTGATCCTATGGAGGTCTATATGGGTTTGGGACAAGCCTTAATTCATTTAACTAGTGAGGGCATTTTTATTTTTTTTATTTTTTTTTATATACTTTTTTTTTTTTTTTTTAAATAAATCGCTACATCTAGATAGAGGCGCCCTCTTGTGTTTGTTTTTGTATATGCGCATTAGGATCTCAAGACCTAATCGGAGAGTAGCTGCATCCACTTCACCTGGTGTTCCTACCACTCTCCTTGCCCTCTTATGTGTCCCGTTAAATGAAGGTTGGGTTCTAGTCAGCGCGATGGCTTATTCATTGCCTTATTAATCTAGTTAGTTACACTGATAAAGAGTTAGGGCTCTTTCACACGGGCGTTCCGTATGTCCGTTTTTCATCCCATCCGTTTGCGGATGAAAAACGGACATAATGTATCTCTATGTAAATACGGATGTCATCGGATGATCATCCTCTGACATCCGTTTTTTGTCAGTTCAGTTCAGTTTTTTTGAACGGAGGAGAACCCTATTTTTTCTTCCTTTCAAAAAACGGAACTGAAGCAAAAACGGATGTCAGTGGTGTCATCCGCAGACATCCGTATTTACATAGACATGCATTATGTCAGTTTTTCATCCGCAAATGGATGGGATGAAAAACGGACATACGGACCGGATGACACAAGTGTCATCCGTGTCCGTTACAAAAAAAAAAAAGGACCTGATCGGGCAAAAAAAAAGGAACGCCCGTGTGAAAGAGCCCTAACACTGATTTAAAGAAGACTCCATGTACATCACAGTAAACCATGCTGGTATGAAGGAGCCTAGAGATGCTGTTTGGAATATTTTCAGAAACATGTCACCATGCCAGGGCTTGGTGTGAATGTAAGTAGCCTCCTGCGAGGCCTTGTGAAAACACGTTTATTGTAAACTTTGGTGTCAAAATGTAAGCCATAAGGTTCAGCTAGTTAGAGCTTATTTGATTTTATTTCTTTTTTTTTAAATTAAAAACAAGTATCTCCTCAAGGGAGTTGTGCTTTGAAATGAGAAGCTGCAATTCCATGGCGAGTCATTGCAGAATTGTATTATTTGCAACCTGGAGAATTCTAGTTTGTGAGATTTAATGAACCTTACTGTATGCTATACTTCAAGGTCTATATTTTAGTTTGTTTCCTCGGTTTAACTCTTCCCAGTAGCTTAATTAGCAGCAGGGAGAGGGTTTTTTTATTTCCTCAATTAAAACAAACTTAATTTTAAACTGAAAATGTATAAACTCTTTGCAGTATTTTACTGCAAAGTGTCTGTCAAAGCTTGTGCCTGTATTTGTGGTATACATTTTTCAGGTTCAATTTTCAGCTAGAGCAGGAGATTTATTTTGGACATTATATAATACTATTTAAAGGTTCACCTAAAATTATTTTTAGTTATGAATGATGCTTGTGCACTAAATCAGCCAATAGCTTTTTACATCATCATATGCTGCAGGCGATGCCCTCAAGTCCACAGCATTTTGTCATGTAAGAGGAAAAAAAAAAAAAAATGTCCTTGACAATGCCTGAAGCTAGAGCTACATGGGAGATTTAGAGTAGGTTAGTCATGCTAGGATAGCCAGTAATTGTTATGAGTAGTGCTCAAACCCTAAACATCTGGAGCAAATTACTTTTATGTTAGTTACATAACCTACACTAGTGCCTAATTTCATATTCACACGTGGTGTTCCAGTTATGGGCAGTTGACCACTACTCCATGTTTCTTGTGACGCTTACACCAAAAGCAGTGATTTACTGCACCTATTTAGCAAACAATCAATATTGGCACCAATTATTTGCTAGCTATCTTAGTAGTGCCTTTGAGCGCGTAAAAGTTTCCAATGAAGTTCTAGCCTTAGAGATAAAACAGAGTGTTTGTTTTTACTCACCTTAAATCCTTTTCTTGGAGTCCTTTGTGAGACAGGAAATCAAATACCGCATGGTTAGACTGGCAAACCAAGAAATTTCTGTAGGCCAGCCCAAGATCAACCCTCCTCAACCGGCATGCCTCACTTTGTAATAAACAGTACGAGCAGAAACACAGAGGAATAGGGCCCTGTGTCCATCAATGATCTCAAAGAAAATGATTTTACAGCAAGTATAAGAATCCTACAGTATTTTCATTCCTGTCCAGTGAGACACAAAGTCGCATACTGTTGGCATGTCCAAGGCCAGTACCACTGAGCAGTGGGTAAACCGCAACAAATGCTAATAGGCTCAACAAAAAACAGAAATTGAGACTCCCTGCAGCTGAAAAGCCATCTGAAAGACCAATGCCCTACCCTGGCAATTAATGAGGCCAAACACATTGCCTAAAAGCGCAACCTGCCAAAAAGACCAGAGGGAGGACAATCTAATCCCCTACTAGCAAGGAAAAAAAAAAAAAAAAAGCTTACCAATCCGAAAGCATTTTATCAAAAGCAAAGGAGCACCAAATTAAGGACCATTTGTGTTATAAACAAGGAATGGGATCAAGCCTCTATTAGGTATTACACAAGGAACAAGAAAAATGTCCCTGTGAATAGAAGACCAGCAGGTTAAAGGAACACCCTAAGCCTCTACTCGCCTAATCTATAAGGGTCACAGAATAAGACTATTTGTATAGAGAGATTTTTGGAACAGATAATTACTTTGCCAAGCAATATGTTCAAAAGAAGGAACCCTGAGTGTGACTAGAAATAACCTTTTGAAGGATGTGAAAGTGCCACCAGAGAACCCAGAAATAAATCGCACAAAATCAGCATGAGGAAGGGGTTAGGTGCATGGTAAGCTCCTGTAACAGGAGAAGATGGAAGCTAGAGCCTTACCATAACAACGTAAGCTGGATTGCAATCCCAAAGAAGCTAAGGATGAAGCTAGGTACACTCACGAGTGCACCATAGGCACTTCTAGGACAAGCCCCCTAACAGGCATCCTGCTAAAAAAAACAATCCTGCCTTAACTTCCAAGAACCAAAGGGCTTCTGACTCCCCAGGGCCATCGAAGCTGCAACATCCATGGAACAAAAGACAGGAGACATAATGCAAAGAAGGGCAATCTTCATGAGTCTGGGAAACTGTCATGGAAAAGGGACCTAACCCCCAGTGGATGGGTCCCCCAAAGCCTCCGAGGCATTCCTTGTTCTGGCAGAGGATACCTGCAGCAGAAGACAGTCCCCTAGGACACTGGGGCCTCCACCGGTGTCCTTCATGTGTATTCTAGTGTCTAAGACGAACCACAGATGCTAACAGTTAAGGAACTAGACCTGCAGCAGCAGGATAAGGAGTTGAAGTAAAATAAAAATAGATGGGAGAAGGGGAGGTGCCTCTGGGAGGAAGGTCCCTCAACACCTAATGCAAAATATGAGAAACGGGTAACTCTCTGCCTGATGATGAGGGAATGAGGGCAAACATGCTGGCTGACATCACCTGCAGGTGATGGGCAGTTTTCAGTGCTGAAATCTAATGAAGTCAGACCTGGCTGGATCTTGCAGGTGTTTGTCCCCTTGAGAGAGGACTGTGTCTTGACAGGAGGACATCAAAGTGTCCCGCAATGGGGATGCCAAGAGTATTCATTAGGGCAGAGGAGCCAGGGCTCCAGCCATCTGTTCCATGCTCTGACAGGAAGGGGTCTGCATTTAATCCATTCTGCCACAGTTTGATAGATTAATGGAACAGAGAATGGGGTGAAGGACTTGCCAAGAAAAACTGAATGCTGAGGCATTCCAACTGCTGGTGTGCCCCCCCCCCCCACTCTTACATGGTGGTTTCCCTGTTTAGGTGGATCACTGTGGGTATATACCACCATCTAACCAATTCACTCCCAAGGGGGAACAGTACAATTTCAACCCCCTCAAGTGGAGCCAAGGTTCATTTCAGAGGGTTTTTTTTTTTTCCAGATGTACTGGGCTTTGTATTTACAAGGGCTCTGAAGGACATAAGGCCAGACATGACAGACTAGTCCTCCTAGATGCAGAGTAATACATACTGCATCAACCAGGGCTGGGATGAGCTCTTGTATATCTAAATTTGTGGCAAGAGACACAAATTCCTGTCTCATTAGAGAGACTGTGGGGAGTCTGGGATTGTCATTGTGACCTGGTCTCTTCTAAGGCTGCACAAAGACAAGAAACTGTCTCAACAGGGAAAGATTTAAGAGTGTGCTTAGACCCTCTGGGGTGGGCATCCACAAGTATTTGGGTGAATTTGGCCTTAAATTCTTGTGTGACTGCAGTAGCGGACACTAACAAAGTGGGGAATTTAGCCAATTTGACAAAGCTAGAGGGGTACTCTGATGAGCTAGACCCTAAAACCATTAAGTAGCTGAATAACAACAGGCACAGAGCAGAGGTCCCTGGAATCATTAGGGGTGTTTGAACTGTGGTCACTGGTTTCTGTAGGACTGCCCCTCAGTATCTAGCTACAGACTTGTTGTGGCGATGCATTTAAGCTCAGGGTACATTACAAAGCCTCAGATATACACAAACCCAGGCCAGGGGTAACCAAGGTCACTGTAGAAAGGCAGTAGGAACATGCCTGAGATTCACATGTCCCTTATGCAAACCATGGGCAGCAATGGGGCTGGGGGGATGCTTAACGGCCGGAAAAAAAGTGCACAATACGCACAAGACATTCCACCCATGGAATGTTGTCAGAGCTCAGTGTATCATCGTTAAATCCTTTCTGTTGTAAAACCAGTGGTGTAAATGAGGGAGCTCCTGGTGGTCAGCCCTCTTTTCACTGATTTGATTCTTCAGAGAAATTGATGGCTCTGGACATACTATATAAATCACTCTGCAACAATTTTGTTACCAGAACAATCTGGATAACTGACATGTTTGAAACCTGCTAAAGTCACTATATTGTAAGGAACCTTGATTAGAAGTTTCTTACTGAAATCAGGCTACCACAAAACAATTAGACTTTCCTTTGAAAAGCTGAAAATGATGTCTGTCCTCGTAGGACACTAGTAAAACAACTGCAGCCTGCGGGGTAGAGGAAGGATTCTCTTAAGGGCTGTACACACCTGACGAAAATCGGACGAAATATCCTACGATTTTTCTCTGTCTTCTCAGCGTTCATAACCGTTTTTAGTTGACAGTGCATAAATGTTCACGATTTTTCTTTTTTTTTGGCACATTTGTTCCTAGACTTCCGGGTTGTCAGCAACTTCAGATCATGCGCAGTCTTTCGTATCCGATTTTTCACAGACATACTGCATACACATTAAATGAAAATCTGTAGTCTGGGGATGGACGAAAAAGTTTTTGGTGTTTGTCCCTCCGTTTTTTTCCGTTCAAAATGTCGGCATCGGCTGCTGAAAGTTGTGTACACACTAGGCGAAAATCGGACGATTTTACCTCGGATGGGAATTTTTGGCCGATTTTCTACTAAGGTGTACCCCACTTTAGGCTGATTTTTTTGTTTGCCAATGTCCAATCCACCTGTAGGCAGCAGTATATGGCTTCCGGTGTTCTTCAATTGACCAGAAAGAAAAAATAATTATTCCACCTGCCAGCATCTATCAAAACTGAAATACATTTTGTGAAGTAAACCTTTAAGTCTCACATGAAATATTGTAAAACATAACAATGGTGCAATAGGAAAAGATAACAGAATAAAATAAAAAACAAAGCAAAGGCCTTTATTTAAAGTATAATGTCACCTTTCTTATGCAGGGCAAAGTGAACATGTGTCTTCAAGGCCCCCCTATATGTACTGTATCTTACTATCTTATCTCTCTCTGGTGCTTCCTCCTTTGCAGCTGGCACTGAAATGAATGGTGTCTGTGACTCCAAAAAGCAATGGTATTATTCTTTCAGTCATGTGGCAGTGCTTGTACCTGTCATATGCTTTTCTATACCCTGAAGTGCAGGGTAAGGTGGAGTCACTAGTAAGAGGAGTATAATGTGATTGCACACTGTAATGTTATACAATAACCAATGAGAAAGATACATAGTAGGCTGACTACAGAGAGCTAGGGAATTGCATCGTCTTGCTTCCCACAGGTTACTGTATTTTAATGCTCTAAGGCTAAGCATCATGCTGTGAGACTAAGGGTTGTTCCTAAAGCAACTATGTATGTAGTTATAAAAAGCAGGAGGGCCTAAAAACATTAACATTTACAACAATGTATGACGCACTTGAATCAGAAAATGTATACAGTTACATTAAATAAATAAATAAGATCTGGGCATTGCCACCTGAGCACCCATTATTACAGCTTAAGTGCATGAGTTGTCAGTCTTTGAATGCTTTTCTGGACCACATTTAAAGTCCTAGTTCCTAGTGTAAGGCACACCATGGCAGTAGAAACAGGCCTAGACTGGCCACATGGCCCTTTGCAGATTTTCACCTTTTGTTATTCATCTTCAGCTGCACCTGTAGAAAGAGATGCAAAGCACCTGTTTAAGTGCAACTCCACTTTCTGAGTACAAACATTTAGAATTGCACCTGGCAACTATATTTAAAGATAGTTAATTACGTTATCAAGTGTTCTCTGAGCCTAGTTTTCTGCCAGCTGAAAAGCAGATTTAAAAGGAAAAGTTAAGGCCCCTATAGATGGCTCAACCTTTGGCCAATCCCTGCTGAATCAGCCAAACTCTGAGCCGTGGGTCGCCCTGCAAGCACCATCTGCCTTGCAAACTGTCAAAATACCTGAACAGCCACTGCATCTGAATGGATGCTGCCGCTATTTGGCCAACAATTTTCCACCAAACTTTTTCAATTAAGGAATTTCAAGTGGGAGGCAGCCGACAGGGAAGCTGGGCATTAGGTAAGTAAGACTGCTGTTCCTGATCCCCTAGGCCTAAACAATCAATTGCAGTTCAGGATCAGACCCACAGTTTGGCAACACTACTGTATTCAAGCAGCCGTGGCTCTTTCTGTGTCACTAACCCAGGGAAAGTATACAGTGAAGTAATAGGTCCTCCTTTGCATCCTTGTTACAAGTCATTGACTTGAGGCAAAAAGCAGTTTAATAAAAATTCTGCACTAGCAGCCTACTTTTTTATTACAAATAAACTAAAGCAATACTGACTCCAAGCCTGGTTAACAAATCAAAACAACTTAATCTTTAGGGTGGAGTCCTTGTGGTGTAAAATAGAAGAGGAAACACCAATTTTAGAGGACCTAATTACAGAACAAATACAACTTAAAGTGGTTGTAAACCTCAGACATGTAACATGAATAAAGAATATCCTTCTATGGTGTGTACTCGTCTCAACAGTACTGTCATTTCTGTCTGTTGCTTTGTTCCTCTGCTATCTGCATGAATCACTTCTGAAAAGTTTTCCTGGCACCAAGAGAAAATCGCTGACAGGGGAGGGATCTCCAGCTGCCTGACAGCCTTAGCTCTGTTCCTGTGTAAAGAGAGGTGTGTCCCTTCCCTCCAATGAGCTGCCAGAGCTTTCCTCTCTGAGCTTTGCAGTGTGTAATTTCAGCTCTCTGCCCCCTATTTTCTTTACAGCGCAGACAAGCTTTAAAAATTCTGCACTTTGAATGGATATAAAGAAGAGAAGACTGCAGAAAAAAATGTACAACTTATGTAGGAGGATTCATTTAATCTCTGTGTAGCATCTGAGGCCAGTCACTTCACTGGGTATGTAAGGGTGCACAACCACTTTAAATCTACAGAAATCTATCTTGAAACGCTTACAGAGTACAAAATATTTTTATTTATTTAAAGTTGAACTTTAGTCAGAAAATTAAGTCTTGCTAGATCACTTCAGGCTAAATAAGTATTTGATCCCCTGCAGATTTTGAAAGTTTGCCCACTTACGAAGAAAGGAAGGGTCTTCCTATGCTTAAGGTGTTCAACGGGATTGGGAAAACCACCGCATTCCATGCCGACTCCCTACTGGCGCACATATCTGTAATCCCTAAGGAGGGTAAGGACCCTGCGGCGTGTGGGAGCTACAGGCCGATATCCCTGTTGAATTCCGACCTCAAGCTGTTTACTAAAATGGTGGCATCTAGGCTGCAGCCTCTTCTCCCTGGCCTGGTCCATTTGGACCAGGTCGGGTTTATATCCACCAGAGAAGCCAGGGACAACACCATCAGAGCCCTGAACTTGATCCATCATGCTAAGGTCTCCGGCGTCCCGACAGTGTTTTTGAGCACGGACGCCGAGAAAGCCTTTGACAGGGTGAGCTGGCCTTTTATGACTGGGGTGCTGGAGCGCCTTGGTGTCGGCCGTCGTATGTTGGCTTGGATCATGAGCGTTTACACTTGCCCGCGTGCGAGGGTTAAGGCGAATGGGGTTTTCTCGACGCCTTTTTCCATCTTCAATGGCACTAGGCAGGGGTGCCCCCTCTCGCCCCTGTTGTTTGCCCTTTCCTTGGAACCCTTTCTTTCCAGGGTTCGCCTTAATGCTGATATTGCTGGGCTGTCCGTGGGTGCAGTCTCCCATAAAATATCGGCCTATGCGGACGACCTCCTCTTTTCCTTAACCAACCCTGTGATATCCCTGCCGAATTTGCTCCGCGAATTCAATCTCTACGGGGTAGTGTCCAATTTTAAAATCAATTACCACAAATCAGAGGCGATGGGGATCTCTTTACCACCTCAGATACTGGACTCTCTCAGCCACAGTTTCTCTTTCAAGTGGACTTCGTCGGCCCTGAAGTATTTAGGGACCCGAATGCCGCCCAATCCAACGGACGTTTTCCGGCTGAACTTTCCACCTCTTCTGGCTACGGTACGGGCCCTCCTGAGTAAATGGTCCGCTGGCTTACATTCTTGGTTTGGCCGCTGTAATATCCTAAAGATGTCAATACTGCCGAAGTTCTTGTTTCTGTTTCAGGCCCTCCCGGTTTTGATCCCTGCCGCCTTTTTTAAGCAAGTGAACGCAGTCTTTACCGAATTCATTTGGGCTGGACGTCGCCCCCGACTCCGGGGATCGATCCTTACAATGCCGAAGTCGTATGGAGGTGTGGCGGCCCCCGACGTCAAAAGATATTATCAGGCAGCTCATCTGACCCGTCTGGTAGACTGGTGCAGACATCCCCACCTGAAACTCTGGGTGACTCTTGAGGCATCCCAATGCTCGATACATCTTCCGGGCGCCCCGTGGCACATAGCGTCAGTGCCGCTTGCCGTCAGCCGTCATCCTGTGATCGGCCCGACTCTCAAGGTCTGTGCCGCGGCTCTCGCGGTGGGAGACTCCCGGAAGATAGCCTCGCCCATGTTCCCGGTTTTGGGTAACCGAGCCTTTCCATCGGGATGTGACGACGGCCGATTCCGGGCCTTGCTGGAGCTGGGGAACTTCCGAGTGTCGCACTTCGGTTCTGGAGGCTCTTGGCCCTCCCTCACCCAGCTGACGGCACCGGGGGGCCGTTTTGAGTTGACCCGGTGGCAGGCTCTACAGTTGTTACACTTCCTCCGGGACCTGGGCCCACGGTCCGCCTTCGAGAGGCCTTTAACGGCTTTGGAGGCCCTTTTTACTCACGACACCCCCCTTCCGCACGCTTTATCCCTGATCTATGCCCTGCTTTCGGAACCCCGGGGTGACTTTGTTCTTCCCGGCATCCTGAAATGGGAGCAGGAGTTGCAGAGGACTTTTACACTGACTCAACGTCGGAATATTGTTCGCTTCTCTCTGAAGTCTTCTATCTGTACGCGTCTCCAGGAGGTGAACTATAAGATTTTGATGCACTGGTATTATACCCCGTCGCGAATAGCGAGTTTCTTCCCGGAAGCATCAGACAGATGCTGGCGATGCCGTGCGGATCGTGGGACGATGTTGCATGTCTTCTGGAGCTGTCCGGTCCTGAACGACTTTTGGAGGCGGGTTAAGGAGATCTCCCAACGCATGACCGACTTTGTACTCAGCGATGACCCTGCGCTCTTCCTCCTCCATTGCTCCTCCATCAAGCCTGAACATTATAAGAAGTCCATCCTCCGCCACCTCTTTAACGCAGCGAAGGCCTGCATTGGGGCCTGTTGGAAATCCGCCGCCCCGTCGTCCATGCGGCTCTGGCTATCCAAAATCAAGCAGATTTGTGACTTTGAGGACCTGGTGCTGACCTCGCAGGGCAGGAGGGAACTCTACTCAGCTACATGGGGATATTGGAACGTGTTTGTCCTGTCGGACGAGGGCAGAGCGCTCCTGGACTCCTACTGATCACTCTTTCTGGCCCTCAGGGCCACTGCCTCGCACGGGGCCCGCTGACCATTGTCCTTCTACCATCCTCCTTTCCCCCCTTTTCTCCCCTCTTCTCCGATCTGTTGTCTATTTCTCTCTGAGGGCTCAGCGATGGACGCTAGGCAGGTCTTACGTTTAAGAGTTTATTATCCCCTTCTATCTCCACCCTGGCCCCTCTTCTTTCTCCTCCCCCTGCTGTCAAGTGTCCCCTTCTCTCTACCCCACCCCATCATTGTCCCCCTTGTATCTTTGTACCCTTTCCTAATGTGTTGTATGCTCACCTTTTCTGACATTGCTTTGAGGCAAGCTACTCTCCACTGTTTACAAAACTGTTGGGATTACGCTACACGTTGGCCGTTTGCTCTAGTAGATCTCTACATGTTCTTATATGTTATGAACGGACCTGCTGTCTATTTACCCTGTTTGAGTAATTCGGGTTTGTTGACATTTTGCATCCACCTTTCTCACCCATACTGTTTTGTGTATTGACTCTGTACGCTACAACACATCTGTATCTGTATAATGATGTATCGCTTGTACTCATGTTTTCTCTTTTACGTTTCATAATAAAAAAGAATTTGAAAAAAAGAAAGGAAGGGTCTATCAATTTTATCATAGGCGTATTTTAAAGTGGTTGTAAACCCCGTTTATGAAATTTGAGCTAAGCACATATATCTGTAGAATTTACTTCTTTCTCTCCAAAGCTCGAACTGCAGTTTCTCTCTGGTGCTTCGTTCTTCTGTTATAAGCATGAGTGACTTCTGACAAGAGTCGTGAGATAACAGTAGCTGAAAAGTTGTGTCAGGGAGGGTGCTTAGAGGGAGATTAGTAGTATTCCTAATACAGCTCTGCGCCTTCCTTCCTCCTCTGCCTACATGGAGGGGGTGTGTCCCTTTCCTCCAATCAGCTCTCACACAGTGTAAGTCCAGTATCCCCACCCACTCCTATGTGCTGCTGAAAGACATGATCTGCACTTTCTAAAGAGTAAAGAAAGGGAAAGACAGCAGATATACAAGTAAAACTTATGTAGGAAGATTTGTTTAATCTGTGTATCATCTGAGGCTATTCACTTCACTGGGTATATGTGAGAGTTTACAACCAATTTATGGACCACCCCACATACATTTACTGCGCCAGGGGGGCCCTTAACCGCAAAATCACGTACCTGTACGTGATTTTGCTTTATTTTTCTAGGAGGCGTGCGCGAGTTGCCGGAGCAACGCTCTTGCTGTGATTGAACACAGTGGGAGCCAATCAGCAGGTTCAGCGGCCGCGATGGCTGCCAGACACCTGCAATTGTTCAGGAGAATGACAGAACAGCGGTCTGCCTATGTAAACAAGGCAGACCACTGTTCTGTCAGACAGGAAGAGAGAGATCTTGTGTTCCTACTTATCAGGAACACAGATCCTCTCTCTTCCTGCAGTCAGTCCATTCCCTCCAGTTACAAAGCACTCCCTGTGAGCACACTTAACCCCTTGATTGCCCTTGTTAACCCCTTCCCTGCCAGTATCATTTATATAGTAACAGTGCATATTTTTAGCACTGATCACTGTATTGTCACCGGTCCCCAAAAAGTGTCAGATTTGTCTGCTGCAATATCAGTCCCACTAAACGTCGCTGGTCACCGCCATTACTAATAAAAATAAAAAGTCCATAAATCTAGACCAAAGTTTGTAAACGCTATAACTTTTGCGCAAACTGATCAATATATGCTTTTTTGGGTTTTTTTTTTACCACAAATATGTAGCAGAATACAAATTGGCCTAAACTGATAAAGAAATTGGATTTTTAAAAAAAAATTTGGGATGTGTTTTATAGCAGAAAGTAAAAAATATTGTTTTTTTTTTTTTCAAAATTATCGGCTTTTTTTGTTTATAGCCCAAAAAATAAAAACCGCAGAGGTTATCAAATACCACCAAAAGAAAGCTCTATTTGTGGGGGAAAAAGGGCATCAATTTTATTTGGGTACACGACCGCGCAATTGTCAGTTAAAGCAACGCAGTGCCGTATGGCACAAAATGGCCTGGTCATTAAGGGGGTAACCCCCTAGTAACCTTCCGGAGCTGTAGTGGTTAAATGTTCGAGACAGAATATCAACCAAAAATCCTGAAAAAACACATGATACAAATTGAGTTGCAGTTCAGTGAGTAAAATAAGAATTTGATCCCCTACCAACCAACAATAATTCTGGCTCCCACAGACTGGCTACTTCTGATCCCTGGTCCCGCCTCCATGGAAAGTATCTGCCTAGGTAGTGTCCAGTAACTTCGCCCCATGATAATTAGAACTAAGGACACGGAAGACATACACCCAGGTACCCGCCTAAGAAGTAGTCTGATGCCTCACACCCTATTTTTCTTCCGTTTAAAAAACGGAACGGATGCAAAATCGGATGTCAGCGGTGTCATCCGCTGACATCCACAATCCCCATAGACATACATTATGTCCGTATATCATCCGCAAACGGATGGGATGATATGCGGACATATGGAGCGGATGACACAAATGTCATCCGTGTCCGTAAAAATAAAAAAAAAAAGTGCCGGAGCGGAAGAAAAAATTCGGAGCGCCCGCGTGAAAGAGGCCTAAGTCTTTTTGGTGCCTGATTTAACAAAATCAAACATCACCAGCAGACCTCCAGTCCAAATCACTATCTTCTGTATTGTCACGGAAGTGAAAATCTGTGAATCAAATGTCCCCTGGCACTTGATGCCTTAATAAAGGGTGTGATAACAAAATGCACACTGAGCAGCAGAAAATGCAGTATGTGTGGTCAATTTAAAGGGTAATTACTTGTGATTACATTACCTTGTCATGCTGTAGTTTGTCTGATGGCTGTTGGTTTAAAGGTTCCTTGGCATAAGGCGATATCGTGTCAGAAGAAACTGGTGACACCGAATCTGGACTGTAACTATCTCCATTACATGGAAAGGCCTTTCCTGACCATACAGCAAAACCATGACTTGCAGATCTAGATATACAAAAAAATACATCTACAAATCTGCCAAATGAGAAGACGGTTCTTCACAGTTTATAAAGGTCTAAATTGGACTGCTAACCTGCTCTTCTTGGGCCATTTGTTCTGTTGCCAAAATGACCAGCGGGTCTTTTCTCTCTGCTCATACTTCTCATGTCGACGAGAATATGCATCATCTGATAAATCTTCCAGCTGGAACAAAAATACAAAATAATCTCCATAGTATAGCAGGTCCCTGCCAATGATGAACCATAACCACACAGCAAATATTAGTTTGTTATACATTGTAAACAATGCTATGACTAGCTAAACCAGTTTTGTTGTACCTGTAGTACACAAAATACATAAACTGGCAAAAGTAAAACAAACTGGCCAATTAAAACTGGGCATATGATGAACAATTGAATATGTAAAAGGAAATTTCCAGTGCAAACTGCATGTCAAAAAACAGCAGATCTAAAGATATAGACAGCTGAAGTTATATGTAAATTTTGATTTACCTTGTAATAAAATTGAAAGGGCAAGTGTCATGTTGAGGTTTTATGAGAAAATTAGAGAACTGCACTTCATTTCAGCTGCTAGTTATTGTGGATCTACTGCTTTCTTTAACATGGGGTTTTACTGAACGTACCCCTGGAACTGGGAAAACCAGACACTATTAGCATCAATTCCACATTTTTAAAATTAAGATTCTCTGGTAAAAGCAAATGCGTGCTTTAAATCTTAAAGACTCTGAATTTCTGTCCTGTTAGTGCAGTTAAACAAATACACAATAGCTGAGCACCTATCTTACATTGGCATGAGACTGAGAAGCTAAAATGTACTCTAATAACATGGTAAACATTGCTAACTGATGAATGAACACTTACCTCTATATCAGGAGGAGCTTCCAGAGGTTGATAGACCATCTCCTTAAAACTACAGGTAAAAAAAAAAAAAAAAGTGGGGCTATATTTGATTTATTTGGTTTCAGTTGATTTCTTTTTTTTTTTAATAATTGACAATTTTTATTAAGTTTTAAATTTCTAAATACAAAAGGAAATACACAAATAGACAGAGAGTAAACACTGAATTACCAAGAGCAGTCTGTCACAGTTAATGTATACTAGTACTCTCCAGTATTGTAGTGAGGCTCCAATTCTACAGCCAAATTCAGCAAACATATCAAGTATAGACTCTTGGGGAGCAGGCAAGTTACATATATATAGGCTTTATAGTCATTATACATGGGAGCAGTTCCAGGGATTGCAGGCCCAAGAGGGTATGTCGGATGCTCATTGGATACACAAAATGGGGATAATCCAATGTGAAAGCAAAAAGAACAAGGAAGAAAGGGGAGTGAAAGGAAGGAAGGAAGAAAGAAAGGCTTCTCACCTCTGGGTCTGCAAAAGGTCAGGCTCTCGAGCCGAGATAGAACTCATACTCCAAGGCAATCTCTCCTGAGATGCCAGGGCTCCCAGACCGCTCGATGGGGATCTGTCTTATTTGCCAGTCACCCCATCATAGACTCCATAATCTCTATATCTTTGATCCTAGCATAAAGCTCTAATTAGGTTGGTGGGTTAGTTCTCTTCCATTGAAGGGCTATCAGGCATCTGGCCACCGTCAATATTTGACTAACCAGTTTTTTAGCTAGGCCAGGAAGTTTAGCAGGAAGTAGTCCTAAAAGGTAAGTTTTTGGGAGGAGGGAGATGTCAACCTCGAAAAGTCAGTGGAGGAGGTCCCGGGCCGAGCGCCAAAAAGTTTGCAAAATTGGGCACTGCCAGTAAATATGGAGTAAGGTACCTAAGTCTCTGTAACACCTCCAGCAGCGACCCGAGGATGACGGGTATATGGCATGTAGACGGGAAGGTATCATGTACCAAAAAAAATAACACTTTATATGTATTTTCTTTGTAAAGAGTGCAGATAGAGCTCTTAGCTGCCTGAGACCATATCATTTGCCATTGGGCAGTGGTAAGTTCCTCCCCAAGAGCTTGTTCCCATTTGCTCATATAGCTATGTTTGCCCTGAATGTCCATGTTGTACGAATTTAATATTTTATAGATGTCTGTTGTTAAACCTTTCTGTGAAGAACCAGAAAGGATTAAATGTTCGAATGGGGATAGTTTAGAGAACTAGAGATTGGGGGGAAAAGTCAATGCATAGTGGCATATTTGGAGATAGCCAAAGAAAGCGATGTGGGGGAGGTCATATTTCTCCCTAAGTTCCTTCAATGTTAGTAGCTTTCTCGACACCGGATTTACCAGATTACCATAGTGGAAGAGATTTCTCTGCAACCATGGAGAAATCATCTGGTGGGTCAAGCTATCTGGAAACTTGGGGTTGTAGAGGAAGGCTGTCAATAAAGAGGCTTCAGATTGCAGGGAGTGAATATTCCTTAGCTGTCGCCAAATATTGCATAATAAAGCCATGGTGTGCAGGAGAGAGGCAGAGGGTATATTGGCTTCAGTATTCCATAATAAATTGTTCGAATGAATCGGGGCTAGCCAAAGTTGATCTTTCTCTATCGCTCATTGACAGACGTAGTCTTCTTGATTCTCAAGAGCTGGGTTATGTTGTCTCCGCAGGAGTAGGACTAGGCAGAAAGACAAAACGTTCTGGCTCCACCTTAGGGGCAGTCCCTGAGGGTATATCCTCCCTCTCTCTGCTACAGGGAATCAGTTTTTTTTCTGTCTAGTCAGGAGTAAGGACCTAAGTTCCTTGCTGGGATCTTTTGGTCCTGGCAAGACTTTTTTCTTTAGAAAAAGACATTTTTTAGGTAGTTTTTCTCCAGTGTTTTTCCTGTGAGATCTTCAAGCAAAAATGCCGGACTGGGCGACACTTGTGGTCACCCCAGCCGGCCTACGAGCGCGCGCAGACCATGGCATTGCGCTTGGTCGGCCGCGACACATTCAAGTAAGTATGCGGGGCCGGGCGACGGGCTGGATGTTGAGATCCAGTGGTCACCCCGGTTTCTGCCTACGAGCGCGTGCAGACCAGAGCTCCGCGCTGGGTCAGCCGCGACGGAGTCCCAGTGGAGGGACTGACCTTGCGAGTTAAAAGTCTCGCTTGGACGCCAGGAACCAGAGAGTCGAGGCGTCCGGAGTGGTCCACAACCCCCCACCCCGGTGGAGAGGGTATTGTGAAGAGAGGGTGCCTGTCGGTTCGGTATGGTGAGTAAACGTTCCCTTTTTTTCTTTCCTCATTATGAGGCAGTATGAATTATGGGCCCCTCCATATATGGTCAGTATATATCTGATACTAATAAGTCCCCCTTGTAATACAGCATGTGTTTGTGGGAAGTGGACTTGGTTTGAGAGCTAACACTCTACCCAGCAGACTGTAACATTACAGCAGACATAGGAGGTATAATCCTACCTTATTTGTAGTGTATCTCCTGTAGATCCATATATCGCCTCTTAGCAGAGATGCAGGTGGATGTGCTGGGAAAACGATTTCGGCGGTCCGCCGCCATTTTGCCGTAGACCAAGTGCATGTATGTCCTCAGGTCACGCCGGCCGCCATGTTTTTGGAGTCTTATGTCTCTTCTATGGGGGCGGCCATGTTTCGTGAGCCCAGCTACCTCGTGGAGAGCTGGGAACGCCGGAAGGCGTACACAGGGGGCGGAGCCACGTCCTTCTACCCGGGAAAAAGCAACAGCTCCTTCCAGTCTGTAAAAGACAGACGCTGACTGCAGTTGGTTGGAAACTTCACTGCATCGGTTGGTGAGCCTTGGGGGTCCCTCTCTCTCTCTCTCTGGGATCGAGAAGCAGGTACTCTGAGGGGCGCTATTGCGCTAGGGGGAGACACACAAAAAAAAAAAAAAAAAGAAAATTTTTTTGTTTTTGCTGGCAAAGGTGTCCTGAATTAACATGGACCCTGCCACTCATGTATCTCCTCCGGATCCCCTCGAGGGGTCTGCAGGATCCTCCAGCACCCCACTGACAATTGAATCATTGTCAGCTATTATGGAAACTTTTGTGTCCCGGGTGGAAGTGGCTTGTCAGGGACAGGGCGCAAGAAAGCGACCCCCGCCTAACCCCTTATTATCTGAAACCTCGGATTCAGACTCTGAGCCTATTTCTGCAGTTGCAGGTACTTCATCTGGGATTGGTGTCTCGGGTCCTGTCTCTTCAGACAGCGAGGAGGATGTTTCGGCATCAGCCATAGCCCGAGAGGAAGCGTTGGTAAACGCACTCATTGTATCTGTTCAAGAAACCTTAAGATTACAGGGTATTCCATCGGAAATAGCTGAAACTGAAATCCCTTTTGGGACTAAAAAACGCATCAAAGTGGCGAAGGTTTTTCCATTGCCCAAATGTTTTGGCAATCCAATCGAAGAAGAATGGCGTCTGCCAAAACGCACTTTTACTATTTCTAAACGCATTAACAGGCGTTATCCGT
Organism: Pelophylax lessonae; assembly: GCF_965119305.1. NCBI lineage: Eukaryota > Metazoa > Chordata > Amphibia > Anura > Ranidae > Pelophylax > Pelophylax lessonae. The sequence continues at coordinate 216,187,955 of NC_138773.1, forward strand.
TTGAGGAAACCCTCATTAAGAAATGGACAGAACCACCTGTGGTGGATTCACCAATTGCTAGATTGAATAAAGCCACGGTTATTCCTCTAGAAGACGCTCCGTCTTTTAAAGATCCAGTGGATCGCAAGATAGAAGCTATGTCTCGCACCATGTTTTCCTTGATTGGATCAGCTTTCAGACCTATAATAGCTATTGGTCTGGTTTCGCAGGCTGTAACTGAATGGACCAAGTGGTTACGCCGGGACTTAGAAGAGGTCCCTCAGGCGGTATCAGATTTGTTGGAACAAATGATACAGGGGTTACAGTTTGTGTGTGATGCGGCGTTAGACGCCACTCCATTATTGGCGCGAGCATCAGTCTCAGCAGTGGTTCTCAGGCGTACACTGTGGCTAAAAGGTTGGTTAGCCGACCAAGGTTCCAAAAAAGCATTGGCTAATATCCCCTTTTTAGGAGAGCGTCTATTTGGAGCCAACCTAGATGAGATCATTAAGGATCTCACGAGTGGAAAGAGCACCTTTTTACCACAAAATTTTAAAGGTAAAGGAACTCGTCAAAGACGAGGGCCTTCTTTTTCTGCTCACAAGAGGTTTTTTCGTCCCGCGGGTGAAAAAATTAAGTCCTCCAAAGCTCCTGCAGGAGGCGTCAGGGGTCGTTGGTCGGGCAAGCAAAAGCCCGCCCCCTCCAGACCTGAAGATAAACCGTCCAAAGCCTGAAGGTGCGCCCCCACCCATAACTGGGGTGGGGGGACGTCTTCGCCGGTTCCCGGATCCATGGCTTTCCAGAATCCCGGACAAATGGGTTTGCGAAGTCATAAGGTCAGGGTACAAGATCGAGTTTCGATCTCTCCCACCGGCGCGATTCTTCCCTTCCAATATCCGACTATCCCCGGATCGTTTAGAAGATCTGCGGAGATCAGATTTACTACAACAAGGAGTGGTAGTCCACGTTCCTTGGACAGAACGTTTTCAAGGGTTTTATTCAAACCTATTTACAATACCCAGGAAAGAGGGCAAAGTGCGTCCAATTCTGGACTTAAGGGCACTCAATTCTTTTGTCAACATAAGAAGATTCAGAATGGAGTCCATTCGCACAGTAGCAGCCTTCCTGCATCCAGGGGATGTCCTAGCGTCCATAGACATCAAGGACGCATATCTTCACATTCCCATTTTCGCAGGACATCAGCGGTTTCTACGCTTTTCCGTAGAAGAGAACCACTATCAGTTTGTGGCGTTACCTTTCGGTCTCGCCACGGCTCCGCGGGTCTTCACGAAGGTGTTGGCCCCAATGTTGGCACTTCTGCGCCAAAGAGGCATATCGATTCTTGGTTACCTAGACGATCTTCTGCTTCATGCAGAGTCTCCTCAGACCTTGCTACAAAACATAGAAATTACTATGATTTCTTTACAGGAATTCGGGTGGCTGGTGAACCAGCAAAAGTCATTTCTGGTTCCCACCCAGAGGCTCGAATATCTGGGTCTAATTCTAGACACAGTCAGGACAAGAGTTTTCCTTCCGGTAGGGAAACTCCGAAAGATTCAATCAGCAGTCCAGTTGTTACTGTCCAACAGCTGGTCTTCCCTTCGGACTTGCATGAGGGTTCTGGGGTTGATGGTGGCTTCCTTCGAAGCAGTCCCATTTGCCCAGTCCCATACCCGAATTCTTCAGCAAGAGATTCTTCTCAGATGGAATCGGAATCCGGAATCCCTGGACAATCAGATCCGATTGAGCAAACAGACCAGAGAGTCTCTGGTCTGGTGGCTTCGGTCTCCGATGCTCAGCCAGGGAAAGTCATTTCTGCCAATATATTGGACGATAGTGACCACGGATGCCAGTCTATCCGGATGGGGAGGAATTCTCGGTCAGTTATCTGTCCAGGGACTTTGGTCCCCGGAAGAATCCAGGTTACCGATAAATGTATTGGAACTGAGAGCGATCAGACTTTGTCTGATTCACTGGACCGAGCAGCTCCAGGGCAGCCCGGTTCGGATCCAGTCGGACAATGCCACGGCCGTGGCTTATGTCAATCACCAGGGGGGCACCAAGAGTGTCCGAGCGGCCAAAGAAGTGGCTTGCATTCTTCGCTGGGCGGAACGATTTGTTCCAGCGATCTCTGCGGTGTTCATTCCGGGGGGTGGAAAATTGGCAGGCAGATTATCTCAGCCGTCAGACTCTGGATCAGGGGGAATGGTCCCTCCATCCAGAAGTTTTCCACCAGTTGTGCCTACGGTGGGGCACCCCGGATGTGGATCTGTTGGCATCACGATTCAACAGGAAAGTTCAGAGATTCGTGGCTCGCTCCCGCGATCCTCTAGCAGAAACCGCAGACGCACTGATCGCCCCGTGGGGGCAATACCAGCTAATGTATGCCTTCCCTCCTCTCGCGTTACTGCCAAGACTTCTTCGCAGGATAGAGGAGGAAGGAATTCCAGTAATTCTGGTAGCTCCGGACTGGCCTCGTCGAGCTTGGTACGCCGACGTGGTCAGACTGGTGGCGGACGTCCCGTGGAGACTTCCTCTCAGGGAGGACCTACTGTCTCAGGGACCGATCTTCCGTCCTGCTTTACGATTGCTGGCTTTAACGGCCTGGCTATTGAGACCCAGGTGCTGAAGGACAAAGGTTTGTCAGCTTCAGTTATTCCTACTCTAGTTGAAGCAAGGAAAGCGACTTCCAGAAAGATTTATCATCGCACATGGAAGTCCTACATTGCATGGTGTGAACCTTTGGGGTTCCGTCCTCGGTCTTATTCGATTAGTCGAATATTAGCTTTTCTGCAACAAGGGGTTGAGCAGAAACTGGCCTTGAGTACTATCAAGGGTCAGGTCTCAGCATTAGCTATCTTCTTTCAGAAGCCTGTGGCTACTCATTCCTTGGTGCGGAATTTCATCCAGGGGGTGCGACATCTGGCTCCGCCAGTGCACGTGCCGTTACCCCCCTGGGATCTTAATTTAGTGTTGTCGGTTCTTCAGAAACCTCCCTTTGAAGATATTAGGGAGATTCCTCTACCTACGTTGTCCCAGAAGGTGGCCTTCTTGGTGGCTATTACTTCTGCACGCAGGGTGTCAGAACTGGCCGCATTATCTTGTCGTTCACCATATCTGGTGGTTCATAGAGATAAGGTGGTTCTTCGTCCGAATCCATCCTTCCTACCAAAAGTGGTTTCAGAATTTCATCTGAATGAAGAAATTGTGTTACCTTCCCTGTGTCCTAAGCCCAGTCATCCTCGGGAGTTTGCTTTACACTCCTTGGATGTGGTCCGGGCGATCAGGGTATACTTGAAAACGACAGACTCGTTTCGCAAGACGGATTCACTTTTTGTGATCCCGGATGGACCCAAAAAGGGGTTGCCTGCATCTGCCGCGACCATTTCCAGATGGATCAGACAGACGGTAGTACAGGCTTATTCTATTAAGGGTCGGGAGCCCCCGTTCCCTGTTAAGGCGCACTCCACTCGGGCGCTTAGTGCGTCATGGGCCTTTCGCCATCAGGCGTCAGTGGTCCAGGTGTGCAAGGCGGCTACCTGGTCGTCGGTGCATACCTTTACAAAACATTATAAAGTTGATGTAATGGCATCGTCTGATGCCTCGTTTGGCCGCAAGGTTTTGCAGGCCGCAATTTGAGGAGACCAGTGGTCTACCTCGAGGGTTTTTTCCGTTGGAAATTTTTCTTTTAGTCTCATTCTTTGTTTATAATGAGCCTTTAAAACTTCTAGTTTGGCACCGGTTGGGCCTTCTAGATTGGATTTGATTTTGTCAATCCCACCCCTCATTTGTGGCACTGCTTCTGGATGTCCCAGCTCTTGAGAATCAAGAAGACTACGTCTGTCAATGAGCGATAGAGAAAAATGGATTTTTGTAAGATCTTACCGTAAAATCCTTTTCTCTTAAGCTCATTGACAGACGTAGTACCCGCCCCTCTATCATTGAGTTGGGTTGGGTTAAATTCTCTGTTACTGCTTTAGAACAGAATTGATTCCCTGTAGCAGAGAGAGGGAGGATATACCCTCAGGGACTGCCCCTAAGGTGGAGCCAGAACGTTTTGTCTTTCTGCCTAGTCCTACTCCTGCGGAGACAACATAACCCAGCTCTTGAGAATCAAGAAGACTACGTCTGTCAATGAGCTTAAGAGAAAAGGATTTTACGGTAAGATCTTACAAAAATCCATTTATTTCCATCGATTATACGCTGGGAGGGTGGTCTATGAGGCTATAGCCCTTAATTGAGCAGTGTGGTAATAGCGCATAAGGTTAGGGAAGGCCAATCCCCCTTCATATCTAGAGGCAAACAAGACAGAGCAAGCTATTCTGTGTTGTTTATACTTCCATACAAAATGTATAAGATCTACCTGAAGCCTCCTGAGCTGAGCCAGGGGAATAGGTGCCAGTATAGTCAGGAAACAGTACAAGATCTTAGGCGAGATTGTCATCTTAATCAAAGCTATCCTACCCAGCCGTGAGATCCGATAATGTCTCCATTTGGCTAGGGAGGATCTAATAGACGTGAATAGGGGATTTAGTTTATAAAAAGAGTCGTATCGGGACGTGATGGAAGTCCCTAGATATTTGATAGCAGTGGTTTTCCAGGTATAAGGAAAGTTGAGTAGCAAGGCCTCCGATTTAGAGGGGTTAACCTTATACCCAGATAAGGATCCAAACTCATCTAATAGCTTATGAAGGTTGGGAAGGGTTATTTGGGGGCGTGTTAAAGTAAGGAGGACATCATCCGCAAATGGAGAGATCTTAAACTTGCGTCCCCTGATCGAGACCCCGCGGACATTGGAATCCTGACAAATCTCAGCTGCCAGGGGTTCGATGCATAACGCAAAAAGTGGAGAGAGCAGACATCCCTGCCGCATACCATTTGAGATAGTAAAGGAGGGAGAAGCTGCTAGCAGGGTTTTAATAGAGGCAGAAGGAGACGCATATAAAGGGTTAATGGCTCTAAGAAATTGCCCCCGAAAGCCAAGCTGCTCAAGGGTTATGAACAACAAAGGCTAGCCGAGCCTATTGAAAGTTCAGTTGATTTGTAAAGGCAATAGACAATACTTTGGTATATGTGTAGTCAAAATGGATACAGAGACTAGTCTAGCTAAGGTAACTATGAATAAATGAACCCAATACTTTTTTTTAAATCAGATTTTATTTTGTTTTTCTTCATAATTACAAAAATTTAGGAAACATAAACCATTACACAATATAATAGATCCATAGAGAGAGAGAGAGAAAGGGAAAAGAAAAAAAAAATCCTAACTAAAAAAAAAAAAGAGCATACCTAAAAACCAACACGATTAACAGAGTAAATGATAAATGGCATAATATAAACTTGCATTGCGCATTAATTTTTAAAACAATTTTTGAACTATTATTATTATTTTTTTTCTTTCTATTTGCTGGCTGATATGCCCCTCCCATTACACACAGGGGGAGGGTGGGAGGAGAAACGGGTGTCGGTTCGCTTGGCAGGTCCAGTATAAAACTAGCCTGGCTAAAAGATGGATTAGGTCTGAAGAAGGGAGCGTGTCTCCCGAAACGCGTTAGCAGTCCAACGATAGGGACTACTACCTCCACATGTGTGGACTCATTCTATGAGATATATGTTTTTAATTTCTGAGAGATACAAATTTCTAAAGGTGTCCAAGAGCAATGCACCAGGTGTTTGCACCTCCTTTTCTCTCTTTCTATGCACTTCTGATTGGAGTCCCCTGCCTGAGGAGAGCAGCACGCCTGTTATTCCCATTGGAGTGAGCGCTTGGGAGTTAAAGTTGTTTGCATTGCGCCGACTTTGGATATGTGCCCTGCACTAAGTGATCAACGTAGCCAAGTAAGCATGAAAAGTTGATCCACTAAAAAGAATAACATCTAGAAGCCCTTTAAGCCCACAACATCCACCCAATACCCAATAGGTGTACCAGAGACCCCCAAATTACCACATCTGGGACAGGCCGGGGTCAGATCTTAACCCAACAGCACACAAAAAGTCTGGGGTCCTGTACAGCCTATGAAGAATAAAAAGCTGGGTTAGCCAGTGAGGAGAGAGTAAGAAAAGGGGCCCCCGAGAATTATCTCCCAAGCATGGTTCGAAACTGGCCCAAAATCCTGTTCACACTTTGCACAACAAGCCAATGTGACTTTATGTAAAAAGTTCCCCAATAGGGCCAAATAGGTGACTGAAATGAGGCCCTTCGTGGAACCCAATACTTAAAGTCTATCTAAACCCCAAAACAAAAATGCAATATATCACAGCTTACAAGATGTGGTGTGGTGCTGCAATATATTTTTTTCCTTTTTCACCAGCTGTTTCTGCCAGTAACACATTTCCTATCCTAGGGTGACAATGCTCACTTTGTGTATTGTATCTGTGGAGGAAAGATGTTGTCAGCCTGGGCAGTTCTCCTGATTTGGACTACAAACTCCTCCTCACTTCCACTAGGGTGTTCTTTGTTGTTCACAGAAGGTAGCTTGGAAAACAGATCACTTGGATTTCTATATGGATTCAAAGCATTTGAAGTTGTGGGGACACTAAGGATAAACAGGTGTTTTTCTGTACAAAAATTGTACTCCACACAGACCCAGCCTCTCCTGAAGCAGTCCCCAGCCTTTGGTCTGCAATGGTGCCTATACTGGTAGGAGCCTCTATCTGTGGATCTTTTTTTGGGCAGAAAGTTTGGTATTAGTGCCACGCCTGTTGTATTTCTTCCCAGCACTTCTCCATTACAGATTTCATATGCAGACTGTTATCCGTTGTTAGCTATGTATTTTGGTTATGCATGTTATCTGGCTGCAACAAGTGCCTCACTTCTGGTTTTAGTGAGTTATTTCTGGCTCATGTTCTGTAGCTTAATACCCTTAAAGTGACCCACATCTGTTTTGTGGGTCACTTTGATGTGGGAGCCTGATGCATACAAGGGAGCGTCATCTTAGATGCCTGTCTGGCTATGCTGTCCTCGGGAGGATTTGTGCGCGCACCCCTGCTGTTATTGATGTAAGAGGGTATATTGATATAAAAGGGGGAACTGATGTAAGGAAGGGCTCTGATATAAAGGGGGAACTGATGTAAAGGAGGATACTAATGAAAGGTAGGGCATTGATATGAGGCAGGATTCTGATGTGAGGGGGAATTTTAAAGTAATGAGTAGGGATGATCGAACGGTTCGGGTCAATCATCGGTTCGACCCGAACATTGGCTGTTCGAAATTCGGCCGAATTCCGAACTTTTTGCGGTAAAAGTTCGGAATTCGGCAACCAGAAGCGCCCAAAATGCAATGGGACAGGAACTGGGCTTTAAAAGCCTGTGATTGGACCAGAAACGTCAGGAAAAGCCAATTGAGGGGGCAGGAGTATGCTAGGAATGTGATTGGAGTGACTAGGGGGTCCAGAGGCCAATCAGTAGTGAATACGCCCCCCAGTATATAACATAGCCCCTCCAAATCTCTAGCACTGTAATACAGGGGTTGTGGAAGAGAGTGGAAGCAGTTCTGTTACTCCTGCTGCAAAAGTGTCATTTAGCAATTATTAGTGTGAGGAAAGGGATATCTAGTGTAGTTAGGGTACTATATACCACTATAGTTAGATTCAAAAATCTAGTTTCTGTAGGGAAAGTGTTAAGTGTCAGGGTGACCGTAATGTAGTTTAGGGTGAACTGACTCTGACTGCTATGCCAGGGTGCCAAACTCATCCATGTCAGGGTGACTGCCAGAAGAGAAAGATCATTTGTCTTAGAATTATTAATATAGCAGGGTTGTGGCTCCGCCTCCTGTCACACCTGGGCGTTTTTGTTTCAGGCGTTTATTGGGCTTTTTTGTGGACGTCTTTGGAGGCAGGCATGACATCTGAACTTCTGTGTAGGGGTATATATACACACACACATATATGTGTATATACAGTGGGTACGGAAAGTATTCAGACCCCCTTACATTTTTCACTCTTTGTTATATTGCAGCCATTTGCTAAAATCATTTAAGTTCATTCTTCTTCCTCATGAATGTACACATAGCACCCCATACTGACAGAAAAACACAGAATTGTTTACATTGTTGCAGATTTATTAAAAAAGAAACTGAAATATCACATGGTCCTAAGTATTCAGACCCTTTGCTCAGTATTTAGTAGAAGCCCCCTTTTGATCTAATACAGCCAGGAGTCTTTTTGGGAAAGATGCAACAAGTCTTTCACACCTGGATTTGGGGATCCTCTGCCATTCCTCCTTGCAGATCCTCTCCAGTTCTGTCAGGTTGGATGGTAAACGTTGGTGGACAGCCATTTTTAGGTCTCTCCAGAGATGCTCAATTGGGTTTAAGTCAGGGCTCTGGCTGGGCCATTCAAGAACAGTCACGGAGTTGTTGTGAAGCCACTCCTTTGTTATTTTAGCTGTGTGCTTAGGGTCATTGTCTTGTTGGAAGGTAAACCTTCGGCCCAGTCTGAGGTCCAGAGCACTCTGGAGAAGGTTTTTGTCCAGGATATCCCTGTACTTGGCCGCATTCATCTTTCCCTCGATTGCAACCAGTTGTCCTGTCCATGCAGCTGAAAAACACCCCCACAGCATGATGCTGCCACCACCATGCTTCACTGTTGGGACTGTATTGGACAGGCGATGAGTAGTGCCTGGTTTTCTCCACACATACCGCTTAGAATTAAGGCCAAAAAGTTCTATTTTGGTCTCATCAGACCAGAGAATTGTATTTCTCACCATCTTGGAGTCCTTCAGGTGTTTTTTAGCAAACTCCATGTGGGCTTTCATGTGTCTTACACTGAGGAGAGGCTTCTGTCTGGCCACTCTGCCATAAAGCCCCGACTGGTGGAGGGCTGCAGTGATGGTTGACTTTCTACAACTTTCTCCCATCTCCTGACTGCATCTCTGGAGCTCAGCCACAGTGATCTTTGGGTTCTTCTTTACCTCTCTCACCAAGGCTCTTCTCCCCCGATAGTTCAGTTTGGCCAGACGGCCAGCTCTAGGAAGGGTTCTGGTCGTCCCAAACGTCTTCCATTTGAGGATTATGGAGGCCACTGTGCTCTTAGGAAACTTAAGTGCAGCAGAAATCTTTTTGTAACCTTGGCCAGATGTGTGCCTTGCCACAATTCTGTCTCTGAGCTCTTCAGGCAGTTCCTTTGACCTCATGATTCTCATTTGCTCTGACATGCATTGTGATCTGGAAGGTCTTATATAGACAGGTGTGTGGCTTTCCTAATCAAGTCCAATCAGTATAATCAAACACAGCTGGACTCAAATGAAGGTGTAGAACCATCTCAAGGATGATCAGAAGAAATGGAAAGCACCTGAGTTAAATATATGAGTGTCACAGCAAAGGGTCTGAATACTTAGGACCACGTGATATTTCAGTTTTTCTTTTTTAATAAATCTGCAACAATGTCAACAATTCTGTGTTTTTCTGTCAGTATGGGGTGCTATGTGTACATTCATGAGGAAGAAGAATGAACTTAAATGATTTTAGCAAATGGCTGCAATATAACAAAGAGTGAAAAATGTAAGGGGGTCTGAATACTTTCCGTACCCACTGTATACACATACACACATATAGGTTTTAAAAGGAGCGGAACCCCATCCATGCGCTAATTAAATAATTTGCAGGGATAGGGTTCCGCTCCTTTCACACCTATATGTGTGCATGTGTATATATATATATATATATATATATACATATATGTGTGTGTGTGTATATATACCCCTACACAGAAGTTCAGATGTCATGCCTGCCTCCAAAGACGCCCAAAAAATGCCCAATAAACGCCTGAAAAAAACACACCTGGGCGTTTTTGTTGCAGGCGTTTATTGGGCATTTTTTGGGCATCTTTGGAGGCAGGCATGACATCTGAACTTCTGTGTAGGGGTATATATACACACACACACATATATATGTATATATACACATACACACATATAGGTGTGAAAGGAGCAGAACCATATCCCTGAAAATTATTTAATTAGCGTATGGATAGGGTTCAGCTCCTTTTAAAACCTATATGTGTGTATCTGTATATATACATATATGTGTGTGTGTATATATACCCCTACACAGAAGTTCAGATGTCATGCCTGCCTCCAAAGACGCCCAAAAAATGCCCAATAAACGCCTCAAACAAAAACGCCCAGGTGTGAAAGGAGCGGAGCCACATCCCTGCTCTACTAAAAATTCTAAGAAAAATTATCTTTATTTTTCTGGTTCTGGACATGCTACAGAGCTGAAACTTCACAGGTGCACTTTTTAGACCCCCCCCCAGACACTAAATCCAAAGAAATCTCTTTTTTTTTTCAATAATTTTTTCAATAATTGGCTCTCTATCAAAAACGACAATTTTTAAGAACTTTTTTTGTGTGATTAATAGTCCCTGGGGCATGACCCAGAACCCTAGGCACTTTTTAGGGGGCAATTATTGGGTTTTAGGGCTTCAAAATGGTGTTTTTTGATTACTGAAGTTCGGGTCCCATTGATTTCAATGGGGTTCTGGAATCCGGACCCGAACTTTCGGGAAGTTCGGGTGTTCTGGTCGAACCAAACTTTTCAAAAGTTTGATCATCCCTAGTAATGAGGTGCTCTGAAGCAGGGGGACATTGATACCATATAATAATATTTTAAAAAAATAAAATTGTAAAAAATCATAAACTACCGACACTGTCCTCCTCTAATAGGTAAGAGGGTAGGATTGTGGGGCTGGTTGCGGGCTTTGAAAGGAAACTTCTTTTGCTACTGCAGGGTAAGAGAGTAAAATTTGGGTAAGTATATAGTTCCTCTTAGAATGCAGTGTTTCAAACAACCTAATTTCTTTTACTCCTTCCTGAGGTGATTGTAGCCATATCACTGCACTTTCAACCAAAACAACTGCTTATTGTCTGTGATACTTTTTTTTTTATATGAACATTCATATTTTCAACACAAACTTTCAGAGTTTACCCCCATCTTCTAAGGTCCAAGCAGTACGAATACACAAAGTTACAGAAGAATGTTAACATTCTCAGTACTCAATTTTGCTATACAGCAGACCAGACCACCCAAGTACTTAGTCTTAAGTAAACTACCTCTAGATTCACATGCATACCCTCCAGATCTGATAGGTCTCAGCACAGGGGTCACATATGTTCCCCCCTCCAAAGGGAAACACTATTATGAGTCTCCTCACTGCCATACACAACCTAGTCACAGGGCTTGTTGGGCGTGCAGTGGAATCCCATTACCAGCCAAACTGGTTTGCGAGGAGTGCTTTGCAAAACTTACTAGAACTCAGGAGACAGAAAGCAGAGAAGTGTTCTCATCTCATTCTCATAGTCATTCACTAGATTGTCAAGGAGTCAGTGGTGGCTTCATCATCAAAACAACCTGCTGACACAACAGGCTTGACCCCTGAATTACAATCTTCAGAGCAGGATAATGATGCATTATCAGATGAGGCAATGGCTACAAATATAGCCTTTTTGGGCTTTGATTTCACCCTAGTAACTGCACTCATTACTGCGATTAAAAAAGCAGTTCGTATGGAAGATCCAGTGAAAGCCCCAGAGAAGAAAACAAACAGCTTCTTTTCCTCTAAAGAATGAAATTAGCGATCTGATGCACAAACAGTACACAAAAGTGGCTAAGAAGTCAGCACTCTGAAATAGCCTGTCTAAACTATATCCTTTGAAGAAGTCAGACATCCTAGACTAATCTCCGATCAAGCAAAAGGGGGCAATTGTAGCCCAGTCATAGCATTGGCCTTTGTTTCAAAATCTCTAAGAGCCTGGACAGAAAACATCAAAGCCACTCTAACCAACCTAGTACATGCCAACCAGATAATTTCTGCTCTTGAGGAACTCAAATTAGCAGAGAACCTTTTGGCATTGGCTTCTATAGACACAATAGGATGGTCAGCTAGAGCAATGTCACACAGGAGTTGTTTCAAGCTTGTTTCAAGCTTGATTACTACACAGATGTGGAAAAAATACACAAAGGACACTATGGGTTGTAGGTATAAAACATTTTTTAGAGCTGGTCTTTCTGTGAAACTGCATGTACAATTATTCTGTGTGACTGGGGACAAATACAAATGCTATTAGACTATTTTCACTCTAGGTCAAATGTTATTCTTCATACAGAACACAAAATAGAGTGAATCCAGAAAATACCACATTATAGCCATTAATAGAGTGGATGGTCATGGTAAATAAGCATTTGTTTAACTCAACTTAAGGCCTAACTCCAGCGTTGCTATCAGTTTGAATACCTTAAGCCAAATTGGCTTAAACACAATATTACCTTTACTAAGAATTGTACTAACTGTTAGTGCTTTATTAACTGTATGTAGCATTAGCTACATACAATATACTGTGCTGTGATCTGACAGCTGCACAGGGACGTCCTGTCCTGTTTCCTGAACAAAATTGAGGCAGACTTTTCTTTTTGTACAATCAATATCAGTTGTATCAATCAGTACCTGGCTTCCTCGGACTGAGGTAGAGAGGCAGGCAGATGGCATCACAATCTTCACCTTAGCCAATCAAAGGAAGACTTGTATTTCTTCATAAATACAAGGCTTCTTGTCAATTGCTAAGCAGAACTTTTGTTCCAGGAGACAGGACGGGAAGTCCTGCTGTCGAAACACAGCATCGTATGCTGTATTTAGATATTGCCAGATACAGTTTAAGACTCCATTCACACTAGCGCGACTTGTCAGGCGACCTGGTCGCCTGACAAGTCGCGGTCGGTCGCCCGCCATTGAATAGTACAGGACCCGTTCTAATAGGAGCGACACAAGTCGCTCCGACTTAGAAAAAGGGTCCTGTACTACTTTGGGGCGACCTGGAGGCGACTTGCATTGACTTCAATTATATGAAGTCCGTGCAAGTTGCGCCGAGGTCGCGGTGCACTTCACAGGTCGCCCCAGCAAGTCGTGTCGCCCCTGTCTGAATGGGGTCTAAACAGCACTAACAGCAGATGCATCTATTAGTAAAGTCAATAGCTTGTTTGAGCCAGGTTGGCCCAAATAAACTATTTAAAATCTGGAGTTAGGCTTTAAAGGAACAAGCTCCAAATGTTTTATTATTTTTCTGCATTTCAAGAATAAAGGGAAAAATCCTTTCCTTTTATTAAAGAAAAACTAAATCCAAGAACAAATGTGTAATATTCAGAAGCTTACTAGTCCACAGATGTGGTATCTGCATTTTCTTTTTTTAGGCAAGTTTTTTTTTTGTTTTTTAGAAAGTAAAGAAAATACCTGCTATTCCTGCTGTTAATACAGTGTGTTTGTTTTGTTTTCTGTTGAGCTGACAGAAATTGACCATTTCTCTTTTTTTTCTGTTAAACTACAAATTCCATCATTCTCCATGGAGATGAACAAAGGTAGACATGTTTAAAGTTTAGCCTCCAAGAACAGGAAGTATGTTATTCACAGTATTACAAAGTAAATATAAAGGAAAAAAAAAATGAATAAAGAAAGCTAATGCAGCCACCAAATCGAAGGAATATATTACAGTTTTGTGTTTAGATATGTTTTCCCTCTTCAGTTGATCCATTGCTACAGATCAGGTACATGGCAACAGGAATTTTGCACACAACACGTCATGAGATTTCAGCTTAACTTTTTTAGCCTGGGTATCAAAATAAATGGAACAAATTAATTGACTTCAATAGGCAAGAACTATACAGTGGGGAAAATAAATATTTGATCCCCTGCAGATTTTGTAAGTTTGCCCACTTACAAAGAAATGAAGGGTCTATCATTTTCATCATAGGTGTATTTTAAATGATAGAGGCAGAACATCAACCAAAAATCCAGAAAAAAACACAATACAAATATTATAAATTGAGTTGCAGTTCAGTGAGTAAAATAAGTATTTGATCCCCCCCCCCCCCCAAAAAAAAAAAAACACTTGGTGGAGAAACCCTTGTTGGAAAGCACAGGGGTAAGTTGTTTCTTGTAGTTGGTTTGCACATGTCTCAGGAGGGATTTTGATCCACTCTCCCTTACAGATCTGTAAATCCTTCAGGTTTCTTGGCTGTCTCTTGGCAACACAAAGTTCCCGCTCCCTTCATTAATTTTCTATAGGATTAAGGTCTAGAGACTGGCTAGGCCACTCCATGACCTTAATGTGATCTTAAGCCACTCTTTTTTTGCCTTGGTGGTATGTTTTGGGTCATTGTCATGCTGAAAGACCCATCCGTGACCCATCTTCAGTGTTCTGGTTAAGGGAAGAAGGTTCTCATCCATGATTTTACAATACATGGCCCCGTCCATTGGCCCCTCAATGTGGCAAAGTCGGCATGTACCTTTAGCAGAGAAACCGCTCCAAAGCATAATGTTTCCATCTCCGTGCTTGACTGTAGGGATAGCATTCTTAGGGTCATAGTCCGCATTTTTCTTACTCCAAACACGGTGAGTCAAGTTAATGCCAAAGAGCTCAATTTTGTTCTCATCTGACTACAGCACTTTCTCCCAATCCTTCCCTGAATCATTTAGATGTTTATTGGCAAGCTTCAGACAGGCCTGTACATGTGCCTTCTTGAGGAGGAGGACCTTGTGGGTGCTGCAGGATTTCAATACATGGTGGCATATTGTCTTGCCAATGGTTTGTTTAGTGACTGTGATCCCAACTGTCTTGAGATCATTCACAAGCTCCTCCCGTACAGTTCTGGGCTTATCCCTAATTTTTCTCTTGATCATCCTTACCCCATGAGGCGAAATCTTGCATGGAAATCCAGACCGAGGGCGATCGATGGGTATTTTGTATTTTTTCTATTTGCAAATAACCACTCCAACAGTTGTCTCCTTCTCACCAAGCTTCTTGATGATGGTCTTGTAGCCCATTCCAGCCTTGTGCAGGTGTATAATCTTTGGTCTTGCCCATGATGGGGAGGTTTGAATGGAGGAAAGGTTCCGTGGACAGGTGTCTTTTATACACGTAACAAGTTGTTGTTAGGAGCACCTTCCTAAATTGACAGGACTAATCTGTGTACCACATGAGCACATACTGTAGCCAGTCTGTTGGAGCCAGAATTATTTTTGGTTGATAGGGAATCAAACACTTTTTTGTACATACCGTACTTATTTTACTCACTGAACTGCAACTCAATTTATAAAATTTGTGTCGTGTTTTTTTTCTGGATATTTGGTTTATATTCTGTCTCTATCATTTAAAATACACCTATGACAACAGTTATAGACTCTTCATTTCTTTGTAAGTGGGCAAACTTACAAAATCTGCGTGAGATTAAATAATTATTTTCGCTACTGTACTTCTGCTTCATGTACATGTAAGCGCTCACACATGGAGCTTTGTCAACAGACAAAGCTCCGCAGGGAAGAAAGAAATGAGGGGAGCGATCAACAATGATAAAATAATTCAATAGAGTATCTAAAGCAGAACACAAATGTAACAAGAGAGACAATATACAAAGAACAGCAAACTATCAAGGTGACCTGACAGAGTTAAAGAAACCACATCTAAACCACTAGTCAGTGGGTCTAAATACAGTTAGCCAGCAATAGGGCCCTGCATCTCCTACTTGAGTGCTAACTCTTCCACACGAGAAAGAAAAAAGTAAAGGGTGCAAGGCCGACTCTCTCCACAGAAACTTTAAACTCCAATACCATCAGCAGGGTCATTATTAAACAAGTGGTCAAAGGGCCTCATCACTACCAATGATCCTGATGCGTCTTCTTAAAGCCTGGCGAGGGGGTAAGGTTATACGCACAGGGGTGTTAGAAAAAAACTGCAGCTTTCTCCCTTCCTGGAGTCCATAGCAGTAGCATCGCAAAGTACCTTTGGTGACGCAGTCTCTGGCAGGCACAATGCAGCAACAGCCACTGATGAGCACAACACAGCAATTTTACTCCTGGTGGTTATATTTTTCCCCTTCTTGCTCTGCCCCCTCACTTTTGGCACCCTGGAAAATTATGTTTTTTGCTCTCCTGCTGCTCCTTCCCAGGAAGCTGTGTCAGTGTGAAGACTACATCTCCTATCAGCCCCAGTTCCTCCCAGTAGGCTGGATTTTGTCATTGCCAAGAGGCACAGAAATCCATATCCTCTTCCTCTGTGTCCCCCAGGTGGTAGGTGGGGCTTAATCTGGCTGTGCACAGGCCTCTAGTGACAGTGAGGGAAGAACAAAGACAATGTAATCAGGACTACACACAGATTGTGATTAACTGTACCTGGGCGTGAGGATTTCTTTGTACTGAAGTTTCTCCAATTTATTAGGTGCCACCAGATTCATGGGAATAACAATGTTATCAATGTCATATGAACTCCCGCTTCTAAGTCTTCGTCTTGTCCCACTGACCACAATACTTGGGTGCCGGGTCTGCAATATAAAGTGCAAAAACAAAACTAGGTTTGTGTTTGTACCTAAAGAGATTTTAGAAAAAATTATTGCTGTGTTTTGAATCATATGCCATACCTCTCAACAGTCTCAGATTGTGCAGGAAAGTCCTGCTTTGCTTTTAACCCTAAATCCTCCAGTCCTATGTACAGAAGTTGTGTTCCGCATCAAACTGCTTTGCGGTTACTTTAATTACTGCAGCAGATCCCTGCCGTTTGAGCTCCACCCACTCTGTGCACTGGGGGGGGGGTAACTATGTGTTACAGCAGTCCTGCCCAGTCATGGCTTGGTGGGAGGAGATACACAGGGTGAGCCAACTGGTCCTGTCTTGCCTGTGACTGGTTCACTGCATACAACTCCTCCCACTAAGCCAGGAACGGGAGGGCCAACTGTAACACAAGTTAGGCTTTATGTACACTACCATGTCCTATCAGCACAGAGCACTGCTGCAGCCAACGCATGCTGAAGTTTGTAACTATGGTGGTCAGTGTTGGGGGTAACCAGTCAAAAAGTAACTGATTACAGTAACTACATTACTTTTTTTGGTAACGAAGTAAAGTAACTAGTTACAATACTAATATTGGTAACTACACTACTTTACTAGGCTATAGGAGGTAACTACACTACTTTATTAGGCTATAGGAACGCGCTTTCCTGCGTTACCCAAGCCGTGCGATACAATCGTTATTTCGAAGAATAGAGAGGGATGAAGTTTAGGACTTTTTGTTGCACTTTATGTTTTATTCTGTTTTTTCAGGTTTTGTTCTCATGTTTCCCAAAGCCTGTGTTTATACAATAAACTCTATGCAGAAAGAGTGTCATGTATCTTCTTCTACACGGTCAATTAAGAAAGAGTAAAGTAAAGTAATAAGTAGTGAAGTTACTTTTCAAATGCAGTAACTAGTAAAGTAATCTCATTACAATTTACAGAAGTAACTAGTAACTAGTTACATTTTTTGAGTAACTACCCCAACACTGATGGTGGTGAATTGAAGCTGAACTCCAGGTATGATCTTTATTGCAAAGTTATATTGTTCCATCTTGGCACAATGTAAGTGTGGATACCCCATTACCGGGGGGCACACAGCCAATTAGGTATGCTGCATGCAAATGCAAATCTATGAAGTGAATTTACTGGCTGAAATGTTTTAGACCTTTTGGTCTCAACATAGAATGGAATGTGAATGTTTTCATCAATAATGGGTAATGTCTATTTATTTTGTTTTTTAAATTGAATATTTATATGGTTTATACCTGTTTCTCATTCTTGAATTTAATTCTGGACATAAATTGTATATTCCCCTTTTTATTTTTTATTTATTTAAATTTTATTTTTTTAAAGTTTTGATCTAATCATTATGTATTATATATATTGAGATCAGTCTTGACTATAGTACAGGTGGTTTCTGGCCACAAGATGTCGCTATTGTGATTTGACTTCCGTTGCTGATGTTTTTTAATATAACTATTTTAATATTCACCTAGATTTGGTCAGCTCTATCAATTATTATATTTTTTGGTGCATATTATTGTCTTTTCATGCAGCCCAATTTGGGTTATGAATTACTCATTATGTTTACATAGCGTGGGCGAATGTGATTTCCCAATCGGTAGTTGTTGGTTCAGCTGCTTTTTCATTTGGAATGCATTTTTCAGGAGGCCGATTCATTTCCGGCCCCAATCATATATAAAGACATTGTACGCATGCAGAACCATGCTCCTGATGATGTCTGTATGATGAAATGCTTTCGGAGGAGTCGGTTTTGCATGCACAGAGGTCGGCCATTTTGTGGGTCTGAAACATTTCCATTGTATTGCGGTTTACAGGCGATATTTGCTGTCCGATTGCTGAGTGTTATTCTGTGATTATCAATAAATTGTGAACTAACTTACTACACTATGAGGCTCTCCTGCGGATTTATTTTGATCCCTATGTGCCAAAACTTTGGATGTGGATGAGCATATATTGATTATGATTGATCCAGATCTAAGGCTGTGTGATCCTTGTTAAATCACACAATGAGCATTTGACCATTATGGAAATAGTGGTCCACCTTATGTGGTAAGGGTCAGTGTGTTCATCAGTGTAGGTGGAGGATTGGATTTGGCACCTTAATGTGAATCATACATCTTGGTGGAGGATCTAGTCTGGCATTTTGATATGAACTTTACACCTTTGGACTTTTTACTTTTCCTATTTTTCCTATATGGATTTCTTTTGAAGCGCTGCATTTTGCAATATATAGTAGGTGTAGACTGCTTTCCCTAGTATAATGGAATCAGAGATTTTCCTGTGTTTAATAAGTTTGGGGTCAGAGTTGTTCTATACTGACCTATTCCGTACAGTGGAATAGAAATGTAAATAGTTCAAGTCTAATTTCTTCCCCCTTTATCAGAGAGATCAACTTTGCCACTTCCTCCCAAAACAGGCAGATCTTAGGGCAAGAACACCATATATGCCCATGTGTTTCTCGATCTCCACAATCTCTCCAGCAGAGGGTTGAGTTTGACGTGAACATCGCATGCAATTTTACTGCTGTATAATACCATAGAGTAAAGAGTTTAAAATTTACCTCCGCTATTCTGCATTAAGTGGCGGACATGTAAGAGAGTTGTATAGCCTTCTCTTTTTGTTTATCTGCAAGTCTAATTTGCAAGTCTGTTTCCCAACGGGCTTTATAATCTGGGAAGCGCGGATTTTGCAGTGGAGCTTTATAAAAAAAAGTGAAATACAGTGCTGTGGTGGGTCTTTATGTTGCATAATTGCTTCGATAGGGTTCAATCCATTTAAGCTGTATACACACTATACAACTTTTATTGTTAGATTTCCTTTAAATTTACCTTCAATTATGTAGTGCAAGGGCCTGCCTGATTGCATACAAATTGAAAGTGTTTAGGTTTGACCTCATATTATATGGTTTGGTAAATCTAAAGGAAAAAATCCCACCCACCGATAATGGGGTACTTTGACGCAGTGGTGGGCTTGAGCACGATATGGCCATATGGTGGAACTAAATCCCCATTTTTATTTATGGATGGTCTCCATATTTGATAGTCATTTCTTTTACATGGTTGCGCTATTCTTTTTTAATATACATGTTGCTTGGTCCATAGCTCCACCGGCTTTAGATATACATGTTCAGGGTTTGTTCCCCCAATTTTTTGCTTGTTTATTATGTAGTGCAAGGGCCTGCCTGATTGCATACAAATTGAAAGTGTTTAGGTTTGACCTCATATTATATGGTTTGGTAAATCTAAAGGAAAAAATCTAAAGACAATTGTATAGTGTGTATGGCCCTTAAGAGAGCGAATAGGTTGCGGAAGACTCTGAATAAACTGAGACAGCTGTGCATATCTCCATTGAGCTATAAATGTTGGCCGATCTACTTTGCATATGGACCTTAATGGTTTAATCTTGCAGTCCTTTATCCACCATCCTAGTTAACCAGTGTTGTTGCTTCAGACCTCTGCTTCCTGACGTCACTTATTTTATAAAGAAGAAAGGAGTGTCTGGGGATGAACTGTAAAAGCCTTATTTGTGTTAGAAGTTGAGCTACTGGACTTGGTATTACACAAGCCATGTTCCAAATAAGCGGCCTTCCATTGAAAATATGTGCAACAGTTTTGGGACAGAAGGGGGGGGTGGTAATTTAAGAACATTTACTAAAACTGGAGAAGACTGAATCTTGAGCAGCTGTGCATTGTATCCAATCTGAGAGAAAGAGGAAAAAAAGTGCTGTAAATTAGGAATGCTTTTTTTTTTTTTTTTTTTTTAGGAATAGAAGTGCTGCTAGTTTATTTTTATCAATTAACAAAATGGAAAGTAAATGAACAGACGGGAATCCAATGGACTGATGAGTTCAAATTTGAATTATTTGGCTGTAGCAAAAGGCAGTTTGTTCATGAAGCGCCGGAGAGTGGCACAATAATGAATGTCTGCAGGAAACAGTGAAGCACGGTGGAGGTTCCTTGCACAGTTGGGACTGCATTTCTGCAAATACAGTTGAAGACTTGGATCAATGATGTCCTCAATGCTGAGAAATACAGGCAGATACTTCCATCACGCCATACCATCAGGGAGGCCTGCGATTTGCCCCAAATCTCTTCTGCAGCAGGGCAACAACCCCAAACATACAGCCAATGTCATTAGGAACTATCTTCAGTGTAAAGAACAAGGAATCATGGAAGTGATGGTTTGGCCCCCACAGAGCCCTGATCTCAACATCATCAAGTCTGTCTGGGATTTCATGAAGAGACAGAAGGATTTGAGGCAGCCTACATCCATAGATGATCTGTGGTTAGTTCTCCAAGATGTTTGGAACAACCTACTTGTGGAGTTCTTTCAAAAACTGTGTGCAAGTGTACTTAGAAGAATTGATGCTGTTTTGAAGGCAAAGGGTGAAATCCAAATCAAACATTAATTTGGTTTGGATTTCTCTTTTGTTCATTTACTTTCCATTTTGTTCATTTATAAAAAATAAACTTAACACGTCTATATTTCTGAAAGCATTCCTAATTTACAGCATTTTTTCACACAGTACTGTGTGTGTATATGTATATATATATATATATATATATATATATACAGTGGGTACGGAAAGTATTCAGACCCCCTTAAATTTTTCACTCTTTGTTATATTGCAGCCATTTGCTAAAATCATTTAAGTTCATTCTTCTTCCTCATGAATGTACACATAGCACCCCATACTGACAGAAAAACACAGAATTGTTGACATTGTTGCAGATTTATTAAAAAAGAAAAACTGAAATATCACATGGTCCTAAGTATTCAGACCCTTTGCTCAGTATTTAGTAGAAGCCCCCTTTTGATCTAATACAGCCAGGAGTCTTTTTGGGAAAGATGCAACAAGTCTTTCACACCTGGATTTGGGGATCCTCTGCCATTCCTCCTTGCAGATCCTCTCCAGTTCTGTCAGGTTGGATGGTAAACGTTGGTGGACAGCCATTTTTAGGTCTCTCCAGAGATGCTCAATTGGGTTTAAGTCAGGGCTCTGGCTGGGCCATTCAAGAACAGTCACGGAGTTGTTGTGAAGCCACTCCTTCGTTATTTTAGCTGTGTGCTTAGGGTCATTGTCTTGTTGGAAGGTAAACCTTCGGCCCAGTCTGAGGTCCAGAGCACTATGGAGAAGGTTTTTGTCCAGGATATCCCTGTACTTGGCCGCATTCATCTTTCCTTCGATTGCAACCAGTCGTCCTGTCCCTGCAGCTGAAAAACACCCCCACAGCATGATGCTGCCACCACCATGCTTCACTGTTGGGACTGTATTGGACAGGTGATGAGCAGTGCCTGGTTTTCTCCACACATACCGCTTAGAATTAAGGCCAAAAAGTTTTATTTTGGTCTCATCAGACCAGAGAATCTTATTTCTCACCATCTTGGAGTCCTTCAGGTGTTTTTTAGCAAACTCCATGCGGCTTTCAAGTGTCTTACACTGAGGAGAGGCTTCCGTCGGGCCACTCTGCCATAAAGCCCCGACTGGTGGAGGGCTGCAGTGATGGTTGACTTTCTACAACTTTCTCCCATCTCCTGACTGCATCTCTGGAGCTCAGCCACAGTGATCTTTGGGTTCTTCTTTACCTCTCTCACCAAGGCTCTTCTCCCCAGATAGCTCAGTTTGGCCGGACGGCCAGCTCTAGGAAGGGTTCTGGTCGTCCCAAACGTCTTCCATTTGAGGATTATGGAGGCCACTGTGCTCTTAGGAACCTTAAGTGCAGCAGAAATCTTTTTGTAACCTTGGCCAGATCTGTGCCTTGCCACAATTCTGTCTCTGAGCTCTTCAGGCAGTTCCTTTGACCTCATGATTCTCATTTGCTCTGACATGCATTGTGATCTGGAAGGTCTTATATAGACAGGTGTGTGGCTTTCCTAATCAAGTCCAATCAGTATAATCAAACACAGCTGGACTCAAGTGGAGGTGTAGAACCATCTCAAGGATGATCAGAAGAAATGGAAAGCACCTGAGTTAAATATATGAGTGTCACAGCAAAGGGTCTGAATACTTAGGACCATGTGATATTTCAGTTTTTCTTTTTTAATAAATCTGCAACAATGTCAACAATTCTGTGTTTTTCTGTCAGTATGGGGTGCTATGTGTACATTCATGAGGAAGAAGAATAAACTTAAATGATTTTAGCAAATGGCTGCAATATAACAAAGAGTGAAAAATGTAAGGGGGTCTGAAAACTTTCCGTACCCACTGTATATATACAGTGGGTACGGAAAGTATTCATACCCCCTTAAATTTTTCACTCTTTGTTATATTGCAGCCATTTGCTAAAATCATTTAAGTTCATTCTTCTTCCTCATGAATGTACACATAGCACCCCATACTGACAGAAAAACACAGAATTGTTGACATTGTTGCAGATTTATTAAAAAAGAAAAACTGAAATATCACATGGTCCTAAGTATTCAGACCCTTTGCTCAGTATTTAGTAGAAGCCCCCTTTTGATCTAATACAGCCAGGAGTCTTTTTGGGAAAGATGCAACAAGTCTTTCACACCTGGATTTGGGGATCCTCTGCCATTCCTTCTTGCAGATCCTCTCCAGTTCTGTCAGGTTGGATGGTAAACGTTGGTGGACAGCCATTTTTAGGTCTCTCCAGAGATGCTCAATTGGGTTTAAGTCAGGGCTCTGGCTGGGCCATTCAAGAACAGTCACGAAGTTGTTGTGAAGCCACTCCTTCGTTATTTTAGCTGTGTCCTTAGGGTCATTGTCTTGTTGGAAGGTAAACCTTCGGCCCAGTCTGAGGTCCAGAGCACTCTGGAGAAGGTTTTTGTCCAGGATATCCCTGTACTTGGCCGCATTCATCTTTCCCTCGATTGCAACCAGTCATCCTGTCCCTGCAGCTGAAAAACACCCCCACAGCATGATGCTGCCACCACCATGCTTCACTGTTGGGACTGTATTGGACAGGTGATGAGCAGTGCCTGGTTTTCTCCACACATACCACTTAGAATTAAGGCCAAAAAGTTCTATTTTGGTCTCATCAGACCAGAGAATCTTATTTCTCACCATCTTGGAGTCCTTCAGGTGTTTTTTAGCAAACTCCATGCGGGCTTTCATGTGTCTTACACTGAGGAGAGGCTTCCGTCGGGCCACTCTGCCATAAAGCCCCGACTGGTGGAGGGCTGCAGTGATGGTTGACTTTCTACAACTTTCTCCCATCTCCTGACTGCATCTCTGGAGCTCAGCCACAGTGATCTTTGGGTTCTTCTTTTCCTCTCTCACCAAGGCTCTTCTCCCCCGATAGCTCAGTTTGGCCGGACGGCCAGCTCTAGGAAGGGTTCTGGTCATCCCAAACATCTTCCATTTGAGGATTATGGAGGCCACTGTGCTCTTAGGAACCTTAAGTGCAGCAGAAATCTTTTTGTAACCTTGGCCAGATCTGTGCCTTGCCACAATTCTGTCTCTGAGCTCTTCAGGCAGTTCCTTTGACCTCATGATTCTCATTTGCTCTGACATGCATTGTGATCTGGAAGGTCTTATATAGACAGGTGTGTGGCTTTCCTAATCAAGTCCAATCAGTATAATCAAACACAGCTGGACTCAAATGAAGGTGTAGAACCATCTCAAGGATGATCAGAAGAAATGGAAAGCACCTGAGTTAAATATACGAGTGTCACAGAAAAGGGTCTGAATACTTAGGACCATGTGATATTTCAGTTTTTCTGTCAGTATGGGGTGCTATGTGTACATTCATGAGGAAGAAAAATGAACTTAAATGATTTTAGCAAATGGCTGCAATATAACAAAGAGTGAAAAATTTAAGGGGGTCTGAATACTTTCCGTACCCACTGTATATATATATATATATATATATATATATATATATATATATATATATATACACACACACACACACACACACACACACACACACACACACACACACACACACACACACACACACACACACACACACACACACACACACACACACACAGAGTGTATGAACATATACACACACACACAGATAAAAAGACTATCTCTATAGGAGGAAATAAAGACTGTATGTGCGTAGGCCCCAATAAAAGATGGTTTCCACTGGGTATAACTTATAGCCCCTCAAATACTAGAATACAAACAATGCCTTAAAGGGGTTTTATACTTTTTACTCTGTTAAAATTTCAGCTTTGGACTCTGCATAACCTATGTAATAAATCCTTTACTACCTGCAATGAAAACACATTCAGTGGTTGTCAAGAGAATTACCTGTGAGGAAGATTTCTGAGACGTTGGTGTCATACTGATATCTTCAGAGGAGGAAAGACTTGTGAAGTCCTTAAACTGGCTAGAAAACCCCTGAAAATAGATAGAGTTGTTCTTTCTTTAAGAATGTGGAGGTATCTTACATAAAACTAGAGTTCTGCTTTAACCTTTTCAATGCCACAAACATAATACATGTGTCCACAGTAGCGGGAGTTGTGCACGTACTACATGTAAATTTCACAAGTTGACTGCTGACTGTACAGGATTGTTTCTACGTATACCCCCAAAGTGGGCATTGTGTTCCATTAGCTTCAGAATGTTCACAGCAAAATGCTATCACATAGGAGGCTTGGCTTTGCCCCCCCCCCAAAAATAAAAACACCTCCACTCCACATCCATGTAAAGAAACGCATCAAGGTTTGGGGGCGCCTAGTAGGGAAAAAAAAAAAAGCTTGTGCTAGCCACTAACACTGGAGTGAGAGCAATAATTCTAGAAACATAACTTATGTTTAAAGTATGGGTAAAGGTAGTTATACCTTTATGTCAGTGACAGGGATAAAGTATAACTGCCCCTACCCTTAGCCTCCCCCCCCCCTATCTCTCTATTCTCCTCTCTCTCCTCCTGTTACTTCTTTCCTCCTCGTTTGCCCCCCCCCCCCTTCGACCTTTCTTTCATCTTTCTTATTTCACCTCCATAAAAGCAAGCGAGGGAAGTGCTGGACCTGTTATTAACATGCTGTTGGTGTATACAATAATGCTTTCTTCTATGTTTCTGTTTGTTTTGACATTTACACTACTTGTGTATTGTTCGAGATGTCTCCCTTTCCCTGCTTCAATAAAAACTTATATTTGAAAAAAAAGTGTAACTGCACCCTTATAGCAGACTACACACCCTATAGAACTGAATAGAGAGAGTATACTTTGCATGCGTGGACCCCATTGGAAGGTGCAACCCACTAGGTATACTTTGGGGTGGTATACTTTTATAATTTTTTTTCTATGGTGATTTCAGCTTTAGACCCTGCGTGAACCGTGTGTTCAACTTTTTATTATTTGCAGTGAAACACTGGTGGTATTGCTGATAATACTCACATTCAAAAACTGTCAAGGGGATTACCTGCAAGGAAGATTTCTGAGAAATTGGTGTTGTCGTACTTGTATGATTATCTTCAGCTTGTGCAGCATTGTTAAAGGTGTTTAAAGTCACTGTGTTATGAAAAAAAATAGACAGCGGTTTAATTTATGAAATGTTCTATATTCAGACTAGACTTTTTGTGCTCCTATACTCCCCACATATTAATTTTCTTTAAATTCTACAAACCCACACAGTCTATAACTATGATAGGCTGTGCTACTGACCAGTAGGAATGGTGGAAAGGGTGGGCAACTTTAAGGTTCTACTGCTCTCTACTGTTAGCTGCTAGTATCACAGTGTTATGTATAATTATGTATTAGCACTTAGCAGAAGAGAATGGACTTGTAAAATCACCAGCCTGCCCATAAGACCCATAAAAAAAAAAAAAAAAAAAAAAAAGAATACAAGTGCAACTGCACCAAACATTATACTTATCCATAGTGAGAAAAATAGGAATTTCAACTTACTGGTAAATTCCTTATCTTGGAGTGTGGTGCAGGATACAGGACTGATATTCATAAACCATTGTTTCGATTCTGCTACCTTCAGGTGATCGGACACTTGCAACAACTTTTGCTAGGGTCAACCCTAGCGCATGTCCATTTAACCCTGCCTACCCTGTGAGGCTCCAGTTTTTTAGAAAACAATAAGGAGTAATCAAAACTCAGAGGGGTGGGACCTATGTCCTGTGCTGTACTCAAAGATAAGGAATTTATAGGTAAGTCAACAATCCTATTATCTTAATTGTACAAGACCGGTATTCATAGACCCTGGGACGTACCCAAGCAATAAAAATGAGGGATGGGCAACAACATAGCAATATAAAACTGCCAACAGGCCCACAAACAACATAAGGGTTTTATAATGTTTAGGATTAAATGTTTAAGGGTTAAGGGTTTAATGTTTGAGTATAACCTCACATCAAACATCCCAGTATATGCTGGAGTGACAATCTTCCATGATACAGATAATCTAAGCCTATGATTTCCAGCCCAAGGTCCAATGTTAAAGATACAATCTGATGGCTATCAGTTCCTGAATGTTCATGGGGGGGATCCTGTAGGGACCATGTCCCCTGAACAGTCAGGGGTCAGTCAAGTTGTAAGCTCTGCAAGACACCCATCTTTTCTGTGAAGGAATGCTTTTCTCAAATCCAGGGCATTACTGGAGATCTGCCATGCTAGGGATATCTTTACTTGCCTGGATATAAGCATTGGGTGACCAAAAAATATATATGCCTATTCCATGTCTTAAGGGTGTTGGCTTGATGGGTTCTAGTGTAAAACTGGGTAGAGGGAACTGCTTCAAAGGCGGTCATTATGAAGCCCAGAACCCTGATGCAGAAGAAAATTGAGGTGTGTTTTCTCCTCAATTTTCTTTACTCAAGATTGAGGAAGGCAATTTTCTCCTGAGGTAGGAAGGTTCTGGATTGGGCTGTGTCCAAGACTAGGCCCAGGTAATCCAGACAATGTGAGGGCTAGAGAGCAGACTTGAAAATGTTGATTATCCAGTCAAAGGTATGAAGGAACTTAATAGTCTTCTGCACTTTGGCAGACAAAGTTGCAACTGAGGATTCCTTCAGTGGGAGGTCATCCTGGTAACCTGTGACATGAATGCACTGAGCAAATAAGGCCTTTACGAGGGCTTCAAAATGCCTGTGAGCCAAATCCTTAAAGGAGGGAACATCCTTAATAGGAACTGTAAGGTGTTCACTGAGAACTGAAATGGTAGAATCCACAACTGGGATAGACTATTTATTTTTTAAATCCTTTTCCAGCTTAGGAGTATAACCCTTTGTAGGATTAAGTCAGTCCCAAAGTGCACTCTGTGCTTGTATTAGAAAAGTCATTTTAGACTTGTCCAGCCTCTTAGTAGCCATAGGGGTTGTTAGGATAGTATGCATCAATTAGTGTGTCCACTTTGGAAAGCATGAGATGCAAAGCCATAACCTGTAGCTTATAAGCTTTTGGGGAACATAAATCCTCCACTGCCACCACAACAGAAACATGTCCTTAGTAATTTCCTCTATATCTTCAGGTAAGGAGGTTCTACCACTGAATCCTAAACGGTCAGAAAAAAAAGGAGGACGTGTAGCATTTCAGACCTATGGAAAACTAAGGTTCTAGAAGTGCCACAAAATACAAATATAGTGACAGAGAAATCTGCTTTTGTCACACAGGCTTCATGGTGTGTAGCTGATAGGGAGCCAGAGTCAGATGACGGGAGTGGTTTCATAATAGGATATTGCTTTGGGATACCGGTGTTCTGTGTTTCCTGTAGGCTGTGGAAAGCAATTTGGCCCTTTTGTCCCAGCTTGCTTGCACCTGTGAGCCTTCATTACTGTTAGGGGATCCCCAGTGTTTTTTTTTATGTTTAGAGAAGAAGCTACTATATGCCAGGCGTTGACCGAGTTCCTGTGGCTGTGTTTCTATAGAAGATGGCTGTGGGAATGCAGCATTTTCCTGCGTGTGTTCACAGCAGAACAGGTGAGAAACACATCATCTGATTTAAGAGGCACGAGGCAATTATCTCATCCTTCTGAGGCTTAGTCCAGATAGGAGGGGGGAAAAAAGCTAATTTTAATAGGGCTTGTTAGTTTAATAGTGTTAGAGACAAAATGTTAGTGGTTGTCACAATAAAGTTAAAAACACAGAAAACCTCTACCTGCTAAACCGCATAGTGTGCTATGCCCTGCAGACAGTGTTGATTAATTCCAGGAAACAGAATCTATAAACAGGGAAACCCTTTCTTACTTTATTCTTGAAGCTGAATCTTTTAGGGTCCAGGCTTTGCTCATCACAGTGGGCATACCCCCGAAGGGGTCTTCGGGGTCTGGGAACCATACAAATGAATTATGGCCCTGGACCTGTATAACACCCTGCAGTTAACTTCAAACATTGCACTTCTTTCTTGCCAAGGTAAAGGACTAACATCCCTATCGCCCAAAGCAAACATTACAGGATGTCCTCACAGAATGAGGTTCAAGTATGGTCCCTGAAGTACACACCAAGGGCGACAGATCTTGAAATGGCTTGGTAGCTCAAGGCAATAAGCAATGAGATTGTTGATAAAAAATTCAGATAAAAAAACTTCAACAGTTAACCTCCCTGGCGGTATGATTGTTTCGGATTTTAGGTGCTGAAAGCAGTACCATTATTTTGCATGTAATTCTTAATGATGAGCAGCCCAAACCAACTATTTATATATGTTTTTTTTTTTTACTGTGCGTTCTTCTTTATAACAACTTGGTTATGATAAAGTTTGAAACACAAAATCATAAATTATAATATAATAAATAAGTTAAAGTATGTATAATAAATAACTATAAATAAGTTAAAGTATGTATGTATATATAGAAATATGTATACATATATTTTATATATATATATATATACACACACATATACATATATATATATATATATATATATAC
This sequence comes from Pelophylax lessonae, assembly GCF_965119305.1. NCBI lineage: Eukaryota > Metazoa > Chordata > Amphibia > Anura > Ranidae > Pelophylax > Pelophylax lessonae. The sequence goes on from NC_138773.1 coordinate 216,217,057, forward strand.
ATATATATATATATATATATATATATATATATATATATATATATATATATATATACATACATACATACACACATATATATATATATATATATATATATATATATATATATATATATATATATATATATATATATATATATATATATTATATAAAGTACAGTAAAACTGCAGGAAAGGGCACTTGGGGGCAAACTAATGTCAATTTATTTTATTTTGTATTGTAATCAGTGTGTTTGTGTGTATAACTTTTTGAATTTGTCGCCGGTTCCACCCCCTGCGAGCGTCACGTCGCAGGAGACGGAAGCCGGGGCTCACAAGCATCGGGCGGAAGATCCGGCCGCCGCACACTGCCAGGATACATCGCTGGATCCCAGGGACAAGGTAAGTAACCCCTCTTTCAGGATCCAGCGATGCTCCTGGCGGTACCCCGAGTGTGGCTCGGGGTTACCGCTAATTGCACTGAAATTTAACCCCGAGCCACACTTGGGAATACCGCTAAGGAGGTTAAAAAAAATCCTATTTATAATCACCTAAGGACATTAGAAAAAAACTGTAGCCTCACCGAGTTAGCGTGGTTATATAGGTATGCTCTAGGGGTGGCCTGAGCAAAAGTTTTTTCCAGTGTCCAATCACCTGAAGGTAACAGCATATAACCCATGATCTATGAAGACCAGTTCTGTGTCCTTTACTGTACAATTAAGATAAAAACTTTGCCTTTGGCTCTACTTTAAGAATGAATTATTCCAAAATGTCTGCAGCTACATTAATTAGAGAGAGCTTATTTTATATTTGATATAATAATTTTAAAATTATGCAAACACTTTAATTTCCATAGCCTGGCTACAGATTCTCTTTAACCCCTTCACACTGACCTAACATATACACCCTCATGGAAGTGGGCTTTTTTCTGTGGGGTCACATATATGCGTATCTCCCTTTCAGAGACCAGGGTCTCACTGAGAGCTCCGGGCACCGTACTTACGATCGGGACCCAAAACTCCTGATTTCCAGGTCAACTGATCACTGTGGTAGCCTCTGATTGGCTACCACAGTGGTCAGTCAATGTGAAGCCCGCCCCTGTGTTTCTCTCTCTATGAATAGAGGAGAGAGATACATAGTATCTCTTTCTCCTTGCAGAGAGAAAAAAAAGTTGGTGTAAAATTAATAAATAAATTAAAAAAAAAAAACATAAGGAAAAAATACCTAGTCAAAGTTTGATCTACAGTGGGTCAGTGCCAGGGTTAGTGGTTGGGTCAAAGGTCAGGGTCATTATATTTTTTAATTAGTATCAGTGTCAGTGTGTTTTAGGTAGGACAAAAAAAAGGAAAGAAGCAAAACGCGCACTATTTTTTCTGAGCTATACTACGTGTACAAACCACAAATAACATACACATTTTTGGTATCACTGCGATCATTTGGAGCAGGAGAATTAGGTTTGGATTGTTCTTTGGTGGTAGGTTATGGTAGTAACCAGAAATATACAGCTAAATACATTTTTTTTCTATAATGAGCCAGTTTTCCTTGATTAAAAAAAAAAAAAATCAGGAGCTATCCATAACCATTTACCACCAAAGGAAAGCCCAATTTGTCCTGGAAAAAAATAAACAAGGTATAATCCACCTGGATGTACATATAGTTGTGATGATCTGTACGATTTTACTAACACATGTCAAAGTTGCAAAATTGTGCTTAGGCTTTAAGATTTGTTTTACCCTTAGGCGTGAAGGGGTTAATGTTACATTGCTTATGCTTAGGAAAGTACAAAGTTATTTTTTTTTTTTATTTTTTTTTGGTGCAGTGCTTGTTGAATCCCCTGTGAACAAAGTGAACCGTGAAATCACAGCACACATAAAAGTGCAAAGTATGTAAAAATGGCCAGAGATGTATAGTAACGAAGTAGAACTACTTAAGTACTGTACTTAAGTACCGAAATGCGGTATCTGTACTTTCCTAGAGTAGAATTTTTTTCTCCTACTTCTACTTTACTACATTTTTTCGATGATTTCGATACTTCTACTCCGATATTTTTTTTTTGTGCTGCATCGTTACTTTTCTCTGCCTTTCCCTTTTTCTTTTTTGTTTGGTTTCCCTCCTTACTGCTCTCTCCTACTCTTTCAATTATCCTCCCAATACTGCCTTCCCCCCTCCCCTCCCCTTTTCTATAGGAAGGCAAAGGTAAAGATACCCCCCTTTTTCATGGGTACCTGGTCTCTGGCCATTTGGGTAGCGTTGTTCAGCTCCAGGCTTCTGCTGGGCCAGCGTGGAGTGCTCCCACATGCGCCTCTCGGCGCTCTGACATGTGTGGCGGCCTTTGGCCACTCCGCTCCTCCCCTCCTTGTCTCCATTCGCTGACGTCTCAGCGCTGGGAGGCGGGGATTCTGGTGGCCGCGCAGTAGAGGCACGTGCGCATGCGCAGTGCGATCGAGGCACTGGCGGCCATCTTGGTTAAGGGAAACATGGGGGGGTCTCTGATGTAAGGGGGGGCTTTGTGTGGGCGGTCTCTGATGTAAGGGGGCTCTGTGTGGGGGGTCTCTGATGTAAGGGGGGTCTCTGATGTAAGGGGGGCTCTGTGTGGGAGGGCTCTGATGTAAGGGGGACTCTGTGTGGGAGGGCTCTGATGTGGGAGGCTCTGATGTAAGGGGAGCTCTGTGTGGAGGGGCTCTGATGTAGGGGGAGCTCTGTGGGGGGCTCTATGGGGGGGGCTCTGATGTAAGGGGGCTCTGTGGGGATGGTCTCTGATGTAAGGGGGCTCTGTGTTGGGGTCTCTGGATGTAAGGGGGGCTTTGTGTGAGGGGTCTCTAAAGTAAGGGGGCTTTGTGTGTGGGGTCTCTGATGTAAGGGGGGCTCTGTGTGGGGGGTCTCTGATGTAAAGGGGCTTTGTGTGGGGGGTCTTTGATGTAAGGGGGTTCTGTATGGGGGGTCTCTGATGTAAGGGGGTGCTGTGTGGGGGGTCTTTGATGTAAGGAGGCTCTGTGTGGGGGGTCTCTGGTGTAAGGGGGCTCTGTGTGGGGGTCCTGATGTAAGGGGGCTCTGTGTGGGGGTCTCTGATGTAAGGGGTCTCTGTGTGGGGGATCTCTGATGTGTGGGGGTCTCTGATGTAAGGGGGCTCTGTGTGGGGGGGTCTCTGATGTAAGGGGGACTCTGTGTGGGAGGGCTCTGATGTGGGGGGCTCTGATGTAAGGGTAGCTCTGTGTGGAGGGGCTCTGATGTAAGGGGAGCTCTGTGTGGAGGGGCTCTATGGGGGGGGGGCTCTGATGTAAGGGGGGCTCTGTGGGGATGGTCTCTGATGTAAGGGGGCTCTGTGTTGGGGTCTCTGATGTAAGGGGGGCTTTGTGTGAGGGGTCTCTAAAGTAAGGGGGCTTTGTGTGGGGATGGTCTCTGATATAAGGGGGCTCTGTGTTGGGGTCCCTGATGTAAGGGGGGCTTTGTGTGGGGGGCTCTGATGTAAGGGGGCTCTGTGGGGGGGGGGTCTCTGATGTAAGGGGAGCTCTGTGTGGGGGGGGTCTCTGATGTAAGCGGGCTCTGTGTGGGGGGTCTTTGATGTAAGGGGGGCTCTGTGTGGGGGGTCTCTGATGTAAAGGGGGGCTCTTTGTGGGGGCTGGGGGGTCTCTGCTGTAAGGGTGCTCTGTGTGGGGGGTCTCTGATGTAAGTGGGGCCTCTGTGGGGGGTTTCTGTTGTAAGGGGGCTCCGTTGGGGGTTTTCTGTTGTAAGAGGGGCTCCGTTGGGGGGTCTCTGATGTAAGGGGGGTCTCTAATGTAAGGGGGGCTAAGTTTGTAGTGATCATAAAAAAGAAAAGTCAAATGAAGTGCAAAAAAAGTGCAAGAAAAAATGTGCAGGGCGCTGTTTTGTCACATATATATATTTGCAGATTCACAATATTTTGAACTTTTTATTGACTTAGATTTCATACACTCTTCCTTTATTTCATTATTGGAATATATTGTTGTATATCACATTGGTTTATATATGATTTTGCGCACCAATAAGCTGTGGAGAAAAAAAAAAAAACAGGCAGGGAAGAGAAGGAGGGATGCTTTAAAAGGGGAAGGGAGGGACATACTTTATCTGTTTTTTGTTTACAAAAAGTTACAGCCTAAGGAATTGTGATTGTCCTTTAGGTTAATCATTTGAATAAATCATTTGAAATAATAAAAAACAAAATGATGTTCAAACTTTTGACTTCTTTCTTTAATAACTACATAACACAGTACTTCTACTTCTACTTTCAGTACTTGAGTAGAATTTTTTTGTTTCAAAACTACTGGTACTTTTTACTTTTAGTACTTAAGTAGCAATTTTTTTGAAAAAACTACTTGCAATACTTAAGTAAAAAAAATGTTGAATACTTTAGTACTTCCACTTAAGTAACTTTTTCTGCGAGCACTTCCACTTCTACTTAAGTCACTTTTTGATCGAGCACTTGTACTTTTACTCAGGTAGAAATTTCGAGTACTTTATACAAGTCTGGAAATGGCCTTCTCGCCCTAATCTCGCTGGGGTGCAAGGCTCCTGACAAAGTACTCCATGGTCTCCCTAGCCCTTGTTTGTACTTGTTGAGGGGCTCTTTTGAAGAGAGACCCCTCCAGTTGGGGAGAGGTAAATGACCTGAAGGCCACAGAACTTCGCCCTGGGAACCTGCACTCTCCATGTCTCTATGCATAATATGCATCAACAACAAACGCATACGCAGTATAAAGTGCTCACGATTAATAGTTAAAAGTTGCCTTTACAGATAAATGCTACATCTATGACAACACAGTAATAGAAATATTTACCCAAATCATTCACCCTTGCACTGCTCCTTTCATCCTTAAGCGGGTCATAGAAAGACTCTGGAGTAGCACTAGCTGGAGAACAATTGTTCGTATCTAGAGGCAAAATCAAATAAATAGGAGACAGAAAAGAAGAAAAATTCTGGTACAGGCATGCACCAGGCACATTCTGTATACCGGTATTCCATTGTACACTGGGATAATTCAAATATGCCCTGCAGAAACCAATTAAATGCATCATGTGTAACCTTAACCTACTGCCTTGTGTTTGTCTTTGAACGTCATTACCCAAAGAAATGATACTCCCTTTAAGGTTCAGTGAACCTAGCTAGTAATCATAACTTACAGGCACATGAACTTTAATGGCATCCCAGTCTTAGTCCATAGGTTCAATATTGAGTTGGCCCACCCCTTGCAGCTATAACAGCTTCAACTCTTCTGAGAAGGCTGTCCACAAGGTTTAGGAGTGTGTCTATGGGAATGTTTGACCATTCTTCCAGAAGCGTATTTGTGAGGTCAGGCACTGATGTGGATGAGAAGGCCTGGCTTGCAGTGTCCTCTCTAATACATCTCAAAGGTGTTCTATCAGGTTGAAGTCAGGACACTATGCAGGCCAGTCAGTTCCCCCACCCCAAACTCGCTCATCCATGTCTTTATGGACCTTGCTTTGTGTACGGGTCGAAATTATTTGGTGGAGAGGGGATTATGATGTGGGGTTGTTTTTCAGGGGTTTGGCTTGGACCCCTAGTTCCAGTGAAGGAAACTCTTAAGGTGTCAGCCTACCAAGACATTTTGGACAATTTCATGCTCCCAACTTGTGGGAACAGTTTTGGGATGGCCCCTTCCTTTTTCCACGTGACTGTGCACCAGTGAACAAAGCAAGATCCATAAAGACATGGATGAGCGAGTTTGGGGTGGAGGAACTTGACTGGCCTGTACAGAGTCCTGACCTCAACCCGATAGAACACCTTTGGGATAATATAGTGTGGAGACTGCGAGACAGGCCTTCTCATCCAACATCAGTGCCTGACCTCACAAATGCGCTTCTGGAAGAATAGCCAAACATTCCCGTAGACACACTCCTAAACCTTGTAGACAGCCTTCCCAGATGAGCTGAAGCTTTTATAGCTGCAAAGAGTGGGCCAACTGAATATTGAACCCTACGGACTAAGACTGGGGTGGCTTTAAAGTTCATGTGCGTGTAAAGGCGGGCATCCCGATGCTTTTGACAATATAATGCATACAGATACTATAAAACAATTCACAGAACTGGTTCCAAAATAATTATAATTATTATTCAATATCCTATTGAATTCATTAGTTTAATACACTGGCAAAATGGTTGAACCAGCAGAAGAGTAGTGATAGGTGCCAAGCAAACCAAATCAAAAGTGTATGAAGCAGCTTTGAGGGACCTCATGAAAGATGATTAGAGGGACCTCATGAAAGATTCATGGAAGCTGCCATTGATGAACTCTCCTTTTGAGAATGCTAGTTCCCTGGCAGTTATGGTGTTATTTTGGCTTTGTGGCTGTTTGAGTTGCTTACCCAGAGCAAGGCCAGAGATGAAGATTATTTGATATTTTTCTGACACTTAGTCACAGCATGCTTGCTCTGGGTCTAATGCAAAAGTACTTAAAATTGTATTACACCCAAAACCAAAAATGTTATATATTGCATCTCATCAATCACTAGATGTGGTGGCAGCATTCGTTTTTTATTTATTAGGCTAGGCGCACATATATGCGGGTACAGGAATGTGTAAACATCCCACACATTCCTGCACCCGTAGGCAAAACGCACTGCTATATTTTTCTGGTTGGGTAATGTAGTATGGCACATGAGAGAAGAGGCCCACACTATTATCGGTTGCCGGTTTCCTTCCTCTGCAGACTTGCCAATTAACATCATATGCCTCATATTTCGCATGTGCCATACTGGAGGGGGACACAGAGTGCAGAGATTGGGGAAACTGTGTTAGAAGGAGGTAGGTAAGTCTTTTAATTTTAATAAAGCTCCCCACAACACAAACACAAACGCACGGATCTGATGCACACTGTACAAGAATGACGACACTAACACATATTAGATTCATTCTGGTTATATTCAAGATATTATAAAGTTTAAAGGAGAAATAAGGCCTATAGTATGGGCCCTACTTCCCCTATGGGTCATGGGAGTGTACTTCATTGTGCACTCTGTGACTCGTTTTCAGCAGACAGCAGGCTATCTTCGCTGTCAGCTGACATTACTCAACTGGTCTAGGCTGTGGATCCAACCCAACTTTAATGTCGGGTTCCACCTAGATGCCTGAATCGGAAGTTGGCTCAGCCTTGTCAGCGAGCTGCAGGGAGACTAAGCCAGCTGCCCCTGCCCCCTGCACAGCCCAGTGCTTCAGTCACCGGCTCTCTGCTCATTGAAGATTGAGAACTGAGTGATCAGCAGGGTTCAATCCCTCAGTTCCCTGTATTAGAGGTGGCGGGGGACAGATGCAGCATTGAACCAATGCTAGCTACATCCACCTAGGTGGGTATAATGGTTTGTTTATTTCAATTCCTAAACTAAGTAAAATAAATCTGACTGCACAAACTCCTTAAGATCTATATCAATCATGTACTGCCAGGGCCTGCTTGACTGGAAACGAATTGGATAGTTTAGGAAGTTCCACATATTACACAATTTTGGTAGATCTAAAGAAGATTGCAACATATACGGTAAGCTTTATAGGTGAGGGGATGCGGTTAAGAAGCTCTAACACCAGTCCCACTGCTGTAACATTGTGTGTTACAAAATCTGAGGTTTGGTACTTCACTAAGCAAAGCACTGGTGATGGTACATGTAAATCTTTGGCTTTGAGCTTTTTTTTCTGTGGTTATTGTAAGCCAGCTCCATCCCCTTTGTAATGTGTAGAAGTAAAGCTATGACCTTTCATATAAGCATCTGAGGACACAACCAAAAGCAGCAGGCACCTTACAAGCTTCCCCCAACCAGATGTTTGCCCCTGCAAGATGCAATGATGTCCCCTCCACTTATATTGCCCCACAGGGATGCAGACTGTATACTATATTGACTAATTTGTGGTGACAACTTATCCGGACTCCTGACTGGTCCCTAAAAACAAAACCAATTACCCCAAGGTAACTGACTCTGCAATTGGACCGGTGGCCTGAAGTGGCCTTGTTTGCCATAGAAATGTCAACTAGCCAAACCTTCAGCGTCTTTGCAGGAATATTATTTAGTATGGCAGGTGGCATCTTTACAGAAAAACGCATCAGATTGCTGTTCACAAGCGATGAGAGGCTGACATTCATCAAAATGAAATACTGGATAACCCATGACTTTCTAATGCCGAGCTGAGGCTCTGTGCATTCATTCAGACACGGAACTGCTGTTCTACCCTGCCCCCTCTCTCTCCCGATTGGCTAACTGAGTTTGATTGACAGCAGCAGGAGCCAATGGCGCCGCTGCTGTGTCTCAGCCAATCAGGAGAGAGTCCCAGATGGACATCGCTGGATAGAGAGGGGGGCTCAGGTAAGTATTAAGGGGGCTGAGAGGGGCTTCTGCACACAGAAGGCTTTTTATCTTAATGCATTAAGATAAAAATTATTCTGACTTTACAACCCCTTTAACCGCTTGCCGACCGCCGCAAGTAGATATACTGCGGCGGTCAGCCCCGGCCAGGCAAAGTGACGTATATATACGTCACTAGCCTGTGACCGGCTTGTGAGCCAATAGCAGGCCCGGCTCGTTCACTGAGGAGTCCGTGCGTGTGACCGGCGGACCCGATGTCCGCCGGTCACACTACGATCGTCGGTAGAGAGGGAGAAAGGCGAGCGGCTTATGTAAACAAGCCGCCTGTCATTCTCCCCTGTGTAAAAATGGAGATCAGACGGTTCTACTATGTAGAACCGTTTATCTCTGTTTTTACAATAGTAGACATGTCCCATCACAGTTAGAAGCACGCCCCTAGGACACACTTAACCCCTCCCTCTCCAATACAGTTAACCCCTTCCCTGCCAGTGTAATTTTTACAGTAACAGTGCATATGTATAGCACTGATTACTGCAGTAATCTCACTGGTAACCCCAAAAGTGTCAAAAATGTCAGTCAAGGGTCCGATCTGTCCGCCGCAATGTCGCAGTCCCGCAAAAAAAAAAAAATCGCAGATCGCCGCCATTACTCGTTAAAAAAAAAAACACCAAAAATGACAAAAATCTTTCCCTTTGTTAGTAAACGCAATAACTTTTGCGCAAACAAATCAAAATACGCTTTTTGTGATTTTTTTTACCAAACATATGTAGCATAAAACAAATTGGCCTAAAATGTTAAAAAATTTTGATTTTTACATTTATTTTTTTGGGAATTTCATTTAAAAAAAATGTGAAAAATATTGTTATTTTTGCAAAATTTACGCTCTTTTTTTGTTTATAGCGCATGATCAAAAAATCGCACAGGTGATCAAATACCACCAAAAGAAAGCTCTGTTTGTGGGAAAAAAAGGACGTCAAATTAGTTTAGGTACAGCGTCGCACGACCGCGCAATTGTCCGTTAAAGTCACGCAGTATAAAAACGCAAAAAAAACCCTGGTCAGGAAGGGGGTAAAATCTTCCGGGGCTTAAGTGGTTAAGAAAAAGACAAAAAGACCATAGCCACTACCACCAAATGTTTCTGCAAATGCTCTTACAGCTAAAACACTCCATTACCTTCATTTTATCATCTTCACAATGTACTAGTCTAGGCACAATCCAGAAAACATGCAGAATGTTGAGAGATTGAAAAGTTCTAATCCTTTTCCCACCTACTATGCTCCCCCACACACAGAAATCACAGAAAAGTCTGCAAAACCAAATTTTTGTGAAATCTGCAATTTGTGGGTTGAATATCCTCTTGAGCTAAATGTGTCAGAGCAACTGTTTGCTCTATGGCATTCCTTCAATTATTACTAGTTAATAAAAAATGGGCTTGTCATGTATTCTTCACAGTTTACACTTGTAAAAGGAAATCTGTTAAATTAATTTAATGTAGAAAACCCTTATTCATTGTAGTGCAGGAGGCCATTCACACTAAATTCCCAGAAATCAGCTGAATGACAGTTGCTCAAAGACCAAAGTTTACTGCGATTTACCTTTCTCTTGTTAAACAAAAACCCAACACAGTGCATGCATTGTTTTCTAAGTGGCACAGCTGAGTGCTGGGGAGTTTTCTTGTGTTGTGCACTTACGGTCAAATGGCCCTCTCACATGACATTTCTTGGTTATATATTGACTGAGTCATTTGCCAGCATTTCTCTTTGCAGTGTTTGGTCTTAGCTGTCCTGAGTGAACTTGTACAGAGGACAAGGTTAACGTCCAGACAGTGGCGGAGCTAGACTTTTAAAACAGGGGTGGCAAAGGGGGGGCAAGGTATTATTTTGGGGGGTCAATATATAAAGTGTCGTTTAGTGTCAGATTTGTCCACCGCAATGTCGCAGTCCCTCTAATAATCGCTGATCGCTGCCATTACTAGTAAAAACAAATTTAAAAAATAAAAAGTTCCATAGTTTGTAGATGTAATAACTTTTTTGCAAACCAATCAAAATACACTTTTACAAAAAATATGTGGCAGAATACATATTAGCCTAAATCTATGAAAATAGGGGGAGCTGTAAAGCACTGTGGGGAGCTGAAGAGTCCTGGGGGAGGGGGGGGGGGCTAAAGAGCACTGGTGGGGGGGGGGGGCCTGAAGAGCTCTGGGGGGTACTGGAAAGGGGGGTGTAAAGTATGCATTTATTAGATACAGAGCAGAAAAATACATCCACATCAGCAGTTCTATGGCACATCATTCTTTGTCAGTTAAACACTCTGACCTATACATATCTGTGAACACTTGCAGATTAATATGTGCACAATGTTCTAGGTATATTGGGGACAGTGGCGGCTGGTGCTCAAAAATGTTAGGGGGGCGCAAACAGAAAAATGTAATAGGCATTGCTTTGCGGCAAAAAACGCTGTAAAAAATTGCGTGACTTTGAGGTCGCAAAAGTGAGAAACGGGCCTTCAGTAATTAAGGTATAGTGTGCCCCCTTTCAATGCAGTGACCAGCGTACATGCCCCCTTCAATGCAGTGACCAGCGTACATGCCCCCTTCAATGCAGTGACCAGCGTACATGCCCCCTTCAATGCAGAGACCAGCAGACATGCCCCCTTCAATGCAGAGATCAGCGTATATGCCCCCTTCAATGCAGAGATCAGTGTATATGCCCCCTTCAATGCAGAGATCAGCATACATGCCCTGAATGCAGTGACCAGCATACATGCCCCCAATGCAGAGACCAGCATACATGCCCCCTTCAATGCAGTGACCAGCGTACATGCCCCCTTCAATGCAGTGACCAGCGTACATGCCCCCTTCAATGCAGTGACCAGCGTACATTCCCCCTTCAATGCAGAGATCAGCGTACATGCCCCCTTCAATGCAGAGATCAGCGTACATGCCCCCTTCAATGCAGAGATCAGCGTACATGCCCCCTTCAATGCAGTGACCAGCGTACATTCCCCCTTCAATGCAGTTACCAGCGTACATGCCCCCTTCAATGCAGAGATCAGCGTACATGCCCCCTTCAATGCAGAGATCAGCGTACATGCCCCCTTCAATGCAGTGACCAGCGTACATTCCCCCTTCAATGCAGTGACCAGCGTACATGCCCCCTTCAATGCAGAGATCAGCGTACATGCCTCCTTCAATGCAGAGATCAGCATACATGCCCCCAATGCAGAGACCAGCATACATGCCCCCAATGCAGTGACCAGCATACATGCCCGCAATGCAGTGACCAGCATACATGCCCCCAATGCAGCGACCAGCATACATGCCCCCAATGCAGCGACCAGCATACATGCCCCCAATGCAGCGACCAGCATACATGCCCCCAATGCAGCGACCAGCGTACATGCCCCCAATGCAGTGACCAGCGTACATGCCCCCAATGCAGTGACCAGCGTACATGCCCCCAATGCAGAGATCAGCGTGCGTGCCCCCTTACCTACCTGGAGCGGCAGCGGGCGGCTTCTTCTCAGTCCCGGTGACCGGCGGCGCGTCTCCACGAGTCCTTCCAGCAGCAGCGGCTTCTTCTGAGTACCGGTGACCGGCGGCGCGTCTCCATGAGTCCTTCCGCCTCCTCCTCGGCTAATGGCAAGGGGTTTGTCTTGTGGCCAATCAAGAAGCGCGTATCGGAAGCGCTTCCTGATTGGCCAGGAGTTGGATCGGTGTGAAAATAGCGAATTTTCATTCGCTATTGTCACGCAATGGGTGGGCTCGGGATGCACTGCTCTGCGCCCCGGGTCCACCCTTTGCATCGCCCTATTAGAGCCTCTGGCTCTAATCAGGTGATGCAAAAAAAAAAATCCTATTGAACGCCCCTGCATGCAGATTAGGGGGCTGGACGCATGGATGGGGGGGGGCGGCGCCCCTGCGCCCCCCTCAGGCACTAACCTTCTTCCTCCTCCCCCCTCAGGCACTAACCTTCTTCCTCCTCCTTCCCCCCCCCCTCGGGCACTCACCTTCTTCTTCCCCCCCCTCTCAGGCACTCACCTTCTTCCTCCTCCCCCCCCTCAGGCACTCACCTTCTTACTCCTCCCCCCCCCCCCTCAGGCACTCACCTTCTTCTCCCCCCCCCCTCAGGCACTCACCTTCTTCTCCCCCCCCTCAGGCACTCACCTTCTTCTTCCTCCCCCCTCTCAGGCACTCACCTTCTTCTCCCCCCCCCCTCAGGCACTCACCTTCTTCTCCCCCCCCTCAGGCACTCACCTTCTTCTTCTTCCTCCCCCCCCATCAGGCACTCACCTTCTTCCTCCCCCCCCTCCGGCACTCACCTTCTTCCTCCTCCCTCCCCCTCAGGCACTCACATTCTCCCCCCCCCCTCGGGCACTCACATTCTTCCTCCTCCCTCCCCCTCAGGCACTCACATCCCCCCCCCCTCGGGCACTCACATTCTTCCTTCTTTCCCCCCCTCCCCCCTCAGGCACTCACATTCTTCTTCCTTCGGCTCTCAGCTGAGCTGAGCAGCGCTGCAGCCAGAAGAAGACGGAGGGGGGTGGAGGCGGAGCCAATGCTAGGCGGCAAGGGGAGGAATTTGAAATCCTCCTCCGCTCGTCATGTGACAGCAGAAGAGGTTCTCGGAGCGGAGGAGGATTTCAAATTCCTCTCCTTGCCGCCTAGCATTGGCTCCGCCTCCACCCCCCTCCGTCTTCTTCTGGCTGCAGCGCTGCTCAGCTCAGCTGAGAGCCGAAGGAAGTAGGAGCAATGCAATGGCATATTTGACACTCGGGGCGGGGGCAGGCAAATAACTTAAAACGATGACGATCCACACACGAGACCCGGGACTTTTTGGTTGGCACACTCGGGGCTGAAGCTCCGTTCAGCCCCCCCTGCCGACACCACTGGCTGTGTAAGTGGCAGGAGTCCGGTCTTCCCTGCTCTCCATCCGCCTCCCTCCGCAGCTCCCGGCCGTACGGCGATCCCCTGCCCTGTGATTCCTCCGCTGCCATGCACCCGGCCACCCGCCCAGGATTGGGGTGGCAACAGGGGTGGCAAGGACTTCTTCTGGGGTGACAATTGCCACCCCAGCTAACCCTCTGGCTCCGCCACTGCGTCCAGACAAACATTTTTCTAAATGTAGTCATTTATTCATAGGTACTAGTGTGCCTCTTTCTACCGTTTAGAGTTGGAACCACACTTCCATAGGATAACTTTATACAAGTCAAAAATTGTGACTGTGCTATGCATAATAAATAGAAAGCAGCCTTTATCAACCAGGGTGCCCAAGCACCCTGGGGCCCATTGAGGTATCTTCAGGTGTGCCTTAGCAAAAGGTCTAAAAGTTGCCTAAAAATTGTATAAAAGCCTGCGAGTGGAACAAGCCTGTCTTTTAGTTACACAAAGCCACAGATTTTTATTGTGCACCATTACGAATGTCTAGCAACAGGCGTCCTATCAACCAATGACATAATCAGTAAATAAGCAGAATGATGGTTGCCTGCTCAGCATCCTTGTTTGACCCTCCCCTGCCTCTCTCCATCAGCGCTGGGGTCACATTAGCCGAGTGATGGAGAAAAACCGAGGGAGAAGAGAAACATCGGACTACTAGTTAGTACCAGTGTTCAAAAGTATATTTGCTTTGGTAGAATAAATCACCTCTAAGGCTGGGTGTGCTACGTGTGTGGATGTTGCTGCATTATGTAAAACTATTCGAATTTTTTTTAAATTTTTGAATGGTGTGCCCTGAGACTGTCCATAATTTTAAAAGATGCCTTGACTGAAAAAAAGATTGAGAAACACTGCCCTAAAGAACAGTTCTTACATGATCCAATATAAAAATTCATATACTTTTTAACCGAACCGCCGACCCACACTGTACTTGTGGTCTTCCGTCAGTATACTGCTTCCGTGCAGTCATGAACATATTTCCCAGATTTTCCCAGCCACCCTCATACAAAGCTAGCCAACAACCTAGCTTGTTCAAGTTTTGGAGCCTTCTCCTTTATTGAACAGTTTCACACTCAATTTATACACACATGAGCACACCCACTCCTGATCAAATTACTACACACAGGTCAGGGGTTGCCTGATTACATTATTCTATGCAGATGAAGTTGTATACAGAAACAGAATTAACCTGAACTAATTATCTGGCCATCTGGACAGAACAATGTGAGGTCATTAACATTTAACAATGGGACAGGCAGACTTAACACAATCCACATTCCATCTCAATAGATAGACAATAGGACAAGACTGCCAATGACAGTCTGTCCGTCTACATTGAAACACATGGAATACACATCTAGGTGTCATACACTCCATGGCAACAAACCACAGGTCTCACAGTGCAAAGTGGGATCAAATCTCCACATTTCTTGAGAGACACCGTTGACAAATATCACTCTCCCATCTGAAGACATCTAAACCATTCTCTCAGCGTCCGCCAAGTATCTGTCCCTCACTCCCAGTGACAGCGAACATCGTCACATACTTCATATGTGCTATTTCATCCAAAAACACAGCAGTCATAACAAATATCAATAAGGTGAAAAAAATAAAAATTTGAGGCACAACTGGAATTATTTTATTCACCTTATTTATGGATGTGGGAACACATACTGTCTGCAGCCACCCGCACATTTATTATTTTTAGATTGTAGCGTGGTTTATAGAACTGTTTTCACTTCAATTGAACAAATATCAAAACTCAATATTCCAAAAGAATTAAATAAATAATAATACATTGCGGTCGGTAAAGTGTACGGTGTTATCGAAATTTCATAATATATATTAAAGTGTCCAATGCAGTAAAAGTCCATCCACAAAGCGCTTTAATCAAAGTGTATAATCTTCCCATCCACTTTATATTATTTATTTATTCTTTGGGAATATAGAGTATTGATATTTGTTATTAATTTTGGGGTTTTGGGATGAATAAGCAAATATGTAGCATATAAACTTATTTAATGGATCATGCAAGAGCTGTCCTTTAGGGTTATTAAGCATAGCAGGGTCACAATTTTTCCTTATACGTTTTTGGGAGCACTATTTACTTTTAATGACTCAGCTATGGATTACATTAAGATAAGGTTTTTGATTTTCCATGTGGCACAGACTTAAAGTAGAACTATAGGCAAAACTTTTTTTTTTTTCATTTTAGATAGAACAAGGGAGGGTTATAATCCAGTGCAGAATTTTTTTTCGGCATCTGGGTCCCACTGCGGAGATTTCCCTTCACTTCCTGTCCCACAGCCAAACAGGAAGTAAGAAGAAATCTCTGCAAATTAAGATAATTCCTTGGGGGCCCCCAGGTCACCATAATTAGTGTCCTCATTGGAAGATTTCCCTCTATTACTTTTCTGGGGACAACCTAAAATTTGAGATTTTCTTTTAACTTTCACTTTCAATGATAATGGTAAACAGGACAAATAGAGAGGGGGACACAGACAGCAGTAAAGACTAACAAGTGTTCTAATCCATAAAGTTTTAGTTATACTTTAATTTGAGTATTTGATAACTTTATGTGACTTCCAAATACATTTATCAATGCAGTACCTTTAAAGTGGTAGTAAACTCTGTACTACTACTTGTACCTACAGGTAAGCCTATAATAAGGCTTACCTGTAGGTACTGTGAACGTGCACAGTTTAGGAGATATTCAGTGTGCATGCAGCTGTAGACACCGGTGCCGGACCTTCAGAGCCTGTGCTGGAAACGGCGGTTCCCGCATGCATGTGCGGGTGTGACATCATTACGCCCCTGGCCACTCATGTAGCTGGAGGCTGTAGCTGGAGGCCACGAACCCAGAAGGAAGACAGGGGGAAGATGTCAGCCATCTCATTGTTGACATTTCGGCGCTGGAGAGCTTCGCTCTAAGGTAAGTTTCTCATAATGTGCTAGTATGCTATTTTTTAGATCATTAGTGGTTTACCGCTTTAAGAACAGCTACAGCTAAATGGCAGGCAAAACTTTGGCACTACCACATAGAGCTGAAGCTTGCCTGACGAGGCAACCCATCACACGGATAAGCCAAATGGGAATTGGAGAGAGTGGAACATAGACGCAAGCTTTGACACTACCCGGAAGCAGAGTTTCGACTGTTAGTCCATATCTACAAGCTACATTTTTCTTAAGCCGCTACAGGTGCCTGCACTTTTTATCCATTTCAAAATAACTAAGGAAAGTTGTGAAAGGTTTTAAAAAGTTAAACCATTTTAAAATGAGAAAGAAAATTAGGATCCATCTAAATAAAATGAAATATCTGAGCAGACTTACAGTAAGGGTGGTGAGTGGTGTCCACATCATCTCCTCTAATTTCTCTGTTCTTCAGCAAAGCACCAAGGTATAAATGAAGAGGAAGGTCTGGAAGACAAATTATTTTACTTAAACAAAAAAAATACACATGCATCTTTACCATCACAAAACATAAAAGTAGAACTACGGCCTCCCATTAAAAAGTGTACTTGAGCACCTAAGTATATAGACATTTACAGTTTTCTCTTAGTCCCAGAAATACTTGTTAAGCTCTGCCAATAAAGTCCACCTAACGCAGCTTCCTGTGATGGTGTGGCAACAATGCTGCACTGCTCCTAAATTCAGAGCAGCGTTGTCCCTCTCATGTAGGCTGTTCCTGCTTTTACTACAGTGGGTTTAAAAATTGTTGCAGGGGGCGTAGCCATCAATATGGACACTGCTGATTCACAAGTCTGTAGCTTGTCATTTGCACCTGGCCACACCTAGTCCTGCCCATTGCTTTCTGGATATTGTTCAATAAAGTGGATGTTAACTTCCATCACTGACTTTTACCTATAGGTAAACCTATAATAAGGTTTACCTATAGGTAGTGTTAATATCTTCTAAATGTGCACTGTTTAGGAGATATTTACTGTACATGCAGCCAGTGACATCACTGGAGCATGAGCTCTGAAGGAATGGCCATCCGTGCTGTTCCTTCAGAGCCCTGTGCCATAAATGGCAGCTCCGGTGTGCATGCGCGGCAATGCATACTAGCACATTGCAGATTTATCTTGCAGGATAAAAAAAAAGCATTCAGCAGTTTACATCTGCTTTAAATCCATTCTTATTCCTGAATTTCTCCTTTTTCCCCTATCTTCCATTTGTTTGGAACGAACAGTGCACGTTAGTTGTGGTTATAGGCACTATACACACTATAAATCCCCAAAGTTCATAGTTCTAGTCCATCTCGGGAGTGAAAAAAAAAGAGAGTGGCTACGTTTCTAAATATAGTGGGACCATGGACAACAAACAATGGCACCCTCTAACAGGAAGACCAATCACATTCGCAAAAAAAAAAAAAAAAAAAAAAAGGAATTTGGAGAAGGCTGAAAGAAATAGAAGATACTTTTCTGAGTTAGGAATACAGACTTGAATACAGGTTTGTTTGTTTTTTTTAATTTTAAAGGTGCCCGTGTATCACATAGTAACTGGATTTGTTAGTCGTTTGGACTGTCTGGAGCCTTTAGTTTCATTTTAAACTGGGCATATACAATATCTCACAAACGTGAGTACACCCCTCACATTTTTGTAAATATTTTATTATATCTTTTCATGTGACAACACTGAAGAAATGACACTTTGCTACAATCTAAAGTAGTGAGTGTACAGCTTGTATAACAGTGTAAATTTGCTGTCCCATCAAAATAACTCAACACACAGCCATTAATGTCTAAACCACTGGCAACAAAAGTGAGTACACCCCTAAGTGTCCAAATTGGGCCCAAAGTGTCAATATTTTGTGTGGCCACCATTATTTTCCAGCACTGCCTTAACCCTCTTGGGCATGGAGTTCACCAAAGCTTCACAGGTTGTCACTGGAATCCTCTTCTACTCCTCCATGACAACATCACAGAGCTGGTGGATGTTAGAGACCTTGTGCTCCTCCACTTTCAGTTTGAGGATGCCCCACAGATGCTCAATAGGGTTTAGGTCTGGAGACATGCTTGGCCAATCCATCACCTTTACCCTCAGCTTCTTTAGCAAGGAAGTGGTCGTCTTGGAGGTGTTTTTGGGGTTGTTATTATGTTGAAATACTGCCCTGCGGGCCAGTCTCCGAAGGGAGGGGATCATGCTCTGCTTCAGTATGTCACAGTACATGTTGGCATTCATGGTTCCCTCAATAAACTGTAGCTCCCCAGTCAGGGCCGGACTGGCCTATCGGGATACCGGGAAATTTCCCGATGGGCCGCCGGCCATGGGGCCGCTTTAAGACCCGGCCGCCCGCAGCGCCGCTTTAAGACCAGGCTGCCCGCAGCGCCGCTTTAAGACCCGGCTGCCCGCAGCGCTGCTTTAAGACCCGGCTGCCCGCAGCGCCGCTTTAAGCATTGGCGGCCGCTGCATTGATTGGGGCCGCTCGCCGGTCGCCGGCGCCGCTGACAATGGTTGGCCACTGCAGGCATGCACTGCCCCGCCCCCCGCTGGGCTCCATCTCTCCTACGTCAGCTGCTGTGAGCGGCGTGACGTCACGAGGCGGCTGCCCCTGCGCGGCGGATCGGCGGCGGTGCATGAGCTGAGGCGAGCTGTGGCTGGCGCGGCTGCTGAAGAATGTCTCTCACGGCGCCGACAAGGATGGTCCATCCTCCTGTGAAACAGACGAGACGTCATGCGCCACATGTGATGTGATCGCAGGTGAGGGGGCTTACTAAGGGGTCTGTAGTGGGAGGGGCTTACTAAGGGGTCTGTAGTGGGAGGGGCTTATTAAGGGGTCTGTAGTGGGAGGGGCTTACTAAGGGGTCTGTAGTGGGAGGGGCTTACTGAGGGGTCTGTACTGGGAGGGGGGCTTACTAAGGGGTCTGTAGTGGGAGCGGGGCTTACTAGGGGGTCTGTACTGGTAGGGGGGCTTACTGGGGGGTCTGTACTGGGAGGGGGGCTTACTGGGGGGTCTGTAGTGGGAGGGGGGCATGTACTGGTAGGGGGGCTTACTAAGGGGTCTGTAGTGGGAGGGGGGCTTACTGGGGGGTCTGTAGTGGGAGGGGGGCTTACTGGGGGGTCTGTACTGGGAGGGGGGCTTACTAAGGGGTCTGTTTGTACTGGGAGGGAGGCTTACTAAGGGGTCTGTACTGGGAGGGGGGCTTACTAAGGGGTCTGTAGTGGAGGGGCTTACTAAGGGGTCTGTAGTGGAGGGGCTTACTAAGGGGTCTGTAGTGGGAGGGGGGCTTACTGGGGGGTCTGTACTGGGAGGGGGGCTTACTGAGGGGTCTGTACTGGGAGGGGGGCTTACTGAGGGGTCTGTACTGGGAGGGGGGCTTACTGAGGGGTCTGTACTGGGAGGGGGACTTACTGAGGGGTCTGTACTGGGAGGGGGGCTTACTGGGGGGTCTGTACTGGGAGGGGGCTTACTGAGGGGTCTGTACTGAGAGGGGGGCTTGCTGGGGGGTCTGTACTGAGAGGGGGGCTTGCTGGGGGGTCTGTACTGAGAGGGGGGCTTGCTGGGGGTCTGTAGTGGGAGGGGGGCTTGCTGGGGGGGTCTGTACTGGGAGGGGGACTTACTGAGGGGTCTGTACTGGGAGGGGGGCTTACTGAGGGGTCTGTACTGGGAGGGGGGCTTACTGGGGGGTCTGTACTGGGTGGGGGCTTACTGAGGGGTCTGTACTGGGAGGGGGGCTTGCTGGGGGGTCTGTACTGGGAGGGGGGCTTACTGGGGGGTCTGTACTGGGAGGGGGGCTTGCTGGGGGGTCTGTACTGGGAGGGGGGCTTGCTGGGGGGTCTGTACTGGGAGGGGGGCTTACTGGGGGGTCTGTACTGGGAGGGGGGCTTGCTGACGGGTCTGTATTGTATTAGGGATAGGGGGGAAAGAGCATTGTATTAGGGGGAGGGGGGGGTCAGCATTTTATAAGGGGGAGGGGCCGGGGGAACAGCATTTTATTAGGGGGAGGGAGGGTCAGCATTGTATTAGGGGGAGGGACGTTGCGCTGAAAATGATGTTGCGCTGAAAATGACGTTGCGCTGGTATAATGACGCAATGCTATGGTGCTGGTATGTCTTTTTTTCCAGTGCTGGTTTTCATACCCAGTCCGGCCCTGTCCCCAGTGCCGGCAGCACTCATGCAGCCCCAGACCATGACACTCCCACCCCCATGCTTGACTGTAGGCAAGACACACTTGTGTTTGTGCTCCTCACCTGTTTGCCGGCACATAGGCTTGACACTATCTGAACCAAATAAGTTTATCTTGGTCTCATCAGACCACAGGACATATAGTTCCAGTAATCCATGTCTTTAGTCTGCTTGTCTTCAGCAATCTGTTTGCAGGCTTTCTTGTGCATCATCTTTAGAAGAGGCTTCCTTCTGGGAAGACAGCCATGCAGACCAATTTGATGCACTGTGCAGCGTATGGTCTAAGCACTGACAGGCTAACCCCTCCACCCCTTCAACCTCTGCAGCAATGCTGGCAGCACTCATACATCTATTTCCCAAAGACAACATCTGGATATGGCGAGACATGTTCTGAGTGCAACCTCTCCTGTTAATTCTCTGCATGGTCTTGGCCACTGTGCTGCAGCTCAGTTTCAGGGTCTTGGCAAACTTCTCATAGCCTGGGGCAGTGGTGGCGAACCTTGGCACCCCAGATGTTTTGGAACTACATTTCCCATGATGCTCATGCACTCTGTAGTGTAGTTGAGCATCATGGGGAATTTAGTTTCAAAACATCTGGGGTGCCAATGTTCTCCATCACTGGCCTAGGGCATCTTTATGTAGAGAAAAATGTATTTTTCTTAGATCGTTTAGAGAGTGCTTTGCAATGAGGTGCCATGTTGAACTTCCAGTGACCAGTATGAGAGAGTGAGAGTGATAACACCAAATTTAACACACCTGCTCCCCATTCACACCTGAGACCTTGTAACACTAACGAGTCACATGACACCGGGGAGGAAAAAAAGGCTAAGGTGTACTTACTTTTGTTGCCAGAGGTTTAGACATTAATGGCTGTGTGTTGAGTTATTTTGAGGGGACAGCAAATTTACACTGTTATACAAGCTATAAACTCACTACTTTACATTGTAGCAAAGTGTCATTTCTTCAGTGTTGTCACATGAAAAGATATTATAAAATATTTACAAAAATGTGAGGGGTGTACTCACTTTTGTGAAATACTGTAAATTAGTGAATTATCAGATGAACAGATACTATTCAACTGCCTCGCAATGTATTTTGGTCCTGTTTTCCCCCTAAACAGGAGAGCCTTATCCTAGGTTCACATCTCTACGTTTTGTGCTGGTGCGTTAGTGCAGGTAAAGCAGGCCCTTAATTTACACCGATGGGAAACACGGGAAAAAGCCCTTGACCCTTTTTCCAAAACGCACCAGCAGGGCAGGTGCATGAAACCAAAACACTTTAAGATTTCCAATGTGCGGGGGTGCCTTTTAAAATTAATAGCAGCCCTGCGGGTCAGGAACCTGGCATCCAGTGTTCCTGGGCACATCTCCAGTTTTATTATTTTTAAAGAAGTTTATCATTGTGGGAAGCACACTTACTTGGGACTATGGCTGTCATGTGTTCTTTTCTCAAAGCTTCTTTGTTTCCCTACAAAACTGTGTGAAAGCATTTTTCATACAGAGAACATCCGTGCTTTTCAGAAGCATAACGGTGCCGAAACATCACCTCACATTGTCCTGAGGGGTTTGATAGAACTATATTTCCCATGACCACTTGCAAGGAGGAGCAAGTGAGGTTGAGAAGCAGATAGCCACAACTAAGGGATGAGATTCAATGTCTCTGTCCCACCTAGTCAGGAGCAGTTAGGGAGATGAGAGCACAGTGCTGATTGGCACATTGTTCTGTAGTCCACATGTGGGGCAGCCAGCTGGGACAGCCCATTACTAGTTATTACATTAACCTCCATGGCAGTATGATTATGTCAGGAATTATGTACCAAAAGCGGTACAATTTTTTGATATTTATAATTTATAATATATATATTATAAAATATAAATATTATATTAATAATAAATATATTATAAATTATATTATAAATTATAATTTCTTATAATATATATATAATATATATATAATATATATAATATAATTGACCATTTATAATATTTGATATTTTTCTGATACTAAGGTGATACAGTGTAATCCTCTCAGATTACATTGTATCACCTCCTTTTTATGTGTCTGTGTTGGTTCAACATTTGAATTTCCCTCCCAGTTCCGCTCCCATGCACCATTGCTGCTGCAGGGAACGGAACCAGGAAGTCATCAGAGCGACGGACGGCGCGGTGGGGATCTCGGTGGCGATCACAGCAATGGGAGATCATCGCTGGATCGCCAGGAGAAGGTAAGGAACCCTGCTGCAGGCTCTGCACATCTACCCCGACCGTGACTCGGGGATACCGATCCTAGCATGAAAAAACCACCCCGAGTCACGCTCGGGGTTACCGCTAAGGGAGTTAAGGCTGTATTTATGGCAGGTTCACTAGGTCTTTTTTTAAAACAGGAATATGGCTTCGTTCACATGTGGCACATTACATCATACACTAATGCAAAGCCGCATTTACCCACATATGGTGTACCCGAGATCAGTGCATCCCCATGCAGGCAGTCCTATTCATGTCAATTGAGACGCAACGTCTGTGCAGCCACTGCATTCCAAATGACGTCAACCTGAACTGCCTGCAGAGGGATGCACAGAACACTTGTGTACCCCATGTGGGTAAACATGGCCTTCGCACAGGAATACACCCCATGTGAGCAAGGCCTAACGGTTAGGGAGGAAATTACAGGGGGCATATTGAGGCTGATTTACGAAAACTGGAGAATGCAAAATCTGGTGCAGCTCTGCATAGAAAGCAATTAGCTTCCAGGTCTTTATGTCAAAGCTTAACCACTTTACCGCTGAGTACCGTAGTACTACTGCGGCAAAGTGGCTCTTGTAGGTCTGACGACGTAGACCTATGTCGCCAGACTCCTCCCCCTGTAGGCGGCGCTCGCGCGCCGCCGGAGGCGCGCTCCCACTGTTTTCATTCACAGCGGGAGTCGGGCCAGGGGAGGAGCGGCGGCGATCGCCGCTGCTCTGCCCCGATCGTCGGGGAATCCAGTTTGGAGATCCGCCCGCCTGTGTAAACAGAGCGGGCGGATCTCCTAAGTGACAGGGAGTGACAGATCGGAGTGTTCAGCATAGCTGAACATCCGATCTGTCCCTGGCTCACTCAGTCACCTCCCCCCCCACACGTTAGTAAGCACCAGGCATACATTAACCCCTCCCTCTCCAATAAAATTAACCCCTTCCCTGCCAGTGTCATTTTTACAGTAACAGTGCATATTTATAGCACTGATTACTGCAGTAATGTCACTGGTACCCCCAAAAGTGTCAAAAATGTCAGTCAAGGGTCCGATCTGTCCACCGCAATGTTGCAGTCCCGCAAAAAAAAATCGCAGATCGCCGCCATTACTCGTTAAAAAAAAAAACACCAAAAATGACATAAATCTTTCCCTTAGTTAGTAAACGCAATAACTTTTGCGCAAACCAATCAAAATACGCTTATTGCAATTTTTTTTACCAAACATGGGTAACAGAAAACAAATTGGCCAAAAATTAAAAAAAAAATTGGTTTTTACATCTTTTTTGGGGGGAATTTCATATAAAAAAATGTTAAAAATATTGTTATTTTTTCAAAATAAACGCTATTTTTTTGTTTATAGCGCAAAAAGTAAAAATCGCACAGGTGATCAAACACCACCAAAAGAAAGCTCTGTTTGTGGGAAAAGAAGGACGTAAATTTCGTTTGGGTACGGCGTAGCATGACCGCGCAATTGTCAGTTAAATTCGCACAGCGCCGAATCGCAAAAAGTGGCCCAGACGTAAGACAGCAAAATGCTCTAGTGGTAAAGTGGTTAATTGAACAAGCTGAAGTTAGAAGCTGATTGGCTACAATGCAGAGCTGCACCAGATTTTTCACTCTCCAGTTATAGTGAAACACATATTTTATATAGATGCGTTACACACAGAGTGATATATTTCAAGCATTTCTTTCTTTTATATTTGATGATTATGGCTTACAGCTAGTGAAAACCCAAAATTCAGTATCTCAGAAAATTAGAATATTACATAAGACCAATAGAAAAACGATTTTTAATACAGTTGGCTTTCTAAAAAGTATGTCCATGTACAGTATAGTATGCACTCTTAATAATACTTGGCCAAGGCTCTTTTTGCATGAATTACTGCATCAATGCGGTGTGGCATGGAGGAGATCAGCCTGTGGCACTGCTGAGCTGTTATGGAAGCCCAGGTGGCTTTGATAGTTCGTCTGTATTGTTGGGTCTGGTGTCTCTCATTTTCCTATTGACAATACCCCACAGATTCTCTATGGGGTTTAGGTCAAGCAAGTTTGCTGGCCAGTCAAGCACAGTGATACCATGATCATTAAACCAGGTATTGGTACTTTTGACAGTGTAGGCAGGTGCCAAGTCCTGCTGAAAAATGAAATCAGTATCTCCACAAAGCTGGTCATTTTGCTTTTTAAATGTTTTGCTTTTTAATTCTATTTTAAACTGAATAGGTTGCTTTACAAGGTGAGGGTTTACATATACTTTAAATTAAAGTGGATGTAAACCCTCACATATACCCAGTGAAGTGAATAGCCTCAGATGATACACAGAGATGAAACAAATCTCCCTACATACGTTTTACATGTATATCTGCTGTCTTCAGCTTGCTATATTCTTTAGAAAGTGCACATTGTGTTAGAGATTTTTTCTTTGTGTTCAGCACTGGGTGTGGAGTCTTGACATACACTGTGTGACAGCTGATTGGAGAAAAGAAACACCCCCCTCCATATAGGCAAAGGAAGGAAGGAATGTGCAGAGCTGTGCTGTGAATAGACCAGCTCTCTGCTAATCTTTTTAGAGCGCCATCCCCAACACAAATGTCAGGCTGGTTTTATCTTGGTTGTCGGAGAACTTGTCAGAAGTGATCATGCTCATAACAAAAGAAAGGAGCAGCAGAAAGACACAGGACTTAGGGCTTTGGAGAGAGATAAGAAAACACTAGAGATATATGTGCCCAGGTTAAATTTCATAAAATCAGGTTTATATCTACTTGAAATTAAGTTAATTAAAAAAAACTGACAAGGAAGGCATTTAAAAAAATAAAAAACTGTAAATGGGTAGCAGGGGTGGGAAAATTTTACACGCTCGGAATGCATACAGAATGAATTGCTCATATAAACATCTCTGCTAGTTCTAAACTGAGCTGTTGGCCTTTGTTCTTTTATTTTTACACATCAGTGTTAGATCTCTGACATATACAGTAGATCATTACATTTTCTCCATACTGAAGGGAACAACCTGCAATAGAAATATGAAAGTGTTCTTACCAGATGGCAATGACAAGACGGGATGGAAATGCGGTTCTATCTCACACACATTGCTTTTCACTAATACAGGTTTCTGCAGCTTGTCACAACAGGTCCAGGTAGAGTGGTGGTTTGAGGTTTGCAGTGACTCATTACAACAATAAACAGCTTTGTGGGAGAGCATAGCCTGCAGCAATCAGATCGTAACCACGTTAGCTTCAGGGAAACATGCAACCAACATAATCTAAACAGTCAAAACCACTTAAATGTTTAAACTAAATGGAACATTTTAAAGTATCTCCAGAAGTTAGAAGCAGATAAACAATGTTATACGATACATTCAGCACCACACTCCAAATCTGAGTCGTTAAACATAACTATAAAAAAATAAAGTAAAAGTAATCCGGTCACAATTCTAAGCATAGGATGAAAAAATGCATTCGTGGGGATACCTTTAATAAAAACTGCATTTCAAAATTATCAGTAGATCCAGATATATAGAAAGCTGAACTTTACGCACTTTTCCTGTAAAAGTTTAGGTTGGCCCTGCCTAAGCAAAAAAGAAGATATAACTGGTACCTTCATCATGCTATACAGCATGGATGGATAATTCTCCTGCTGCAGCCATTGTATTTGCACAGCCGGCACCAGTCAGAATGCCCAAACAGCTGCTGTAACTGACTGGATGCAGCCACTGTTCAGCCAAAGTGTTGTTGTTCAGCTCCTTCGATTTTTTATTTCAAAGAATGTTGCACTGGAGGGTGGCAAATGGTCCACCCAAGGAGCTAACTCAGGCTGGTTGATCAGGAACCACGTATAGCTAGCTTAAATTGATTGTAAAGGCACACGCTTTTTTACCTTCATGGATTCCATCCATGAAGGTAAAAAACGTTCTGTTTGCATCAGCCTCACCTAATACTTACCCAAGCCCCCTCTCCATCCAGTGCTGTCCACAAGAGCCTTGCCTCTCTGGGGACTCACACTCCCGATTGGCTATTGGCAGCAGCGGGAGCCAATGGCTGTCAATCAGAAGGAGGGGGTGGGGCCAAACTGCGGCTCTGTGTGTGAATGGACACACAGAGCAGCGTCTTGATGCGGTGCCCCCATAGCAAGCTACTTGCTGTGGGGGCACCCAACAGGAGAGAGGAGCCAGGAGCGCTGGCGTGGGACCCGATAAGACGAGGATCCAGGCTGTTCTGTGCAAAACCACTGCACAGAGCAGGTAAGTATAACATGCTTATGATTTTTTTGGGAAAAAAAAGCGTTACAAATCACTTTAAAGCTGAAATTTAGGTATGGTTTGTTTAGCTTAGTTAAACTGGTCAAGCATGATGGACCTATGTAATTATGCATATACCATACCGGTGGGATTCCCGTGGAAGCTGGAAAAACCTGAAGTGGTGCTGTTACTACAGCGATTGCCACCAAGCAGCTGTACTGCTGCATAGTAACCACAGGGGGTCACCTGGGTTGCATGCATACAGAACGCCTTGCATTTTTCTCAATGAATGTAAGGAGTTCTCTGATTAAATGAGGTGGAGAGGCGGGGAGGTGACCTAACAATCTCCACCTCGTCTATTCAGAGAATGCTTTGCAATCATTGTGAAAAATGCAAGGAGTACTGTGAATGGTTCCCTTGCCAAGCAAGTGACTCCCTGTGTTCACTATGTAGTGGGGCAGTCGCTCAGCAAGGGACCCAAATATGACAACAAACATTGCAGTAGCAGCACCTACTACAATGATCTCCAGTTCCAATAGGCATCTCACAGGTATGGCACATACATACTTACATTGGTCCAAGCTGGAAAATCTAGACATGGGATTTGGCTTTAATTGATCCACTGGCAGGCACCGAGCACAGAATTGGGCTTTAAATCAATTTATTATTTATATTCATATCTAAATAGCTCCTATAACAACTCAAGAAACGTCACATTTTTCACTGCTGAAAAAAACGTGATTGCAGATTTTCAGTTACTGCACAGGAATTGTGATACGTATGTGGCCTCCCGTACTCACAAATTACAGCTAAATATAGAAACAATGAGGGAATTTATAAAGTAGAGTGAATCAGTTATTTGTTCAGGTTAAACTGTGAATCATTTATCAATGTATTTTCAGCATTTCCCGGATCTGCACCATAGGCTCAAGCCTTTTATCCCAAAGTTCAGAACATTGAAGCATTTCTGCATATATCTGCAGTATCACAGCACCTGTCATTTTATTCTCTTTATACTATTTATATCCACCGGGGGGGGGGGGGGGGGGTGCATCTTAAAAACTTAAGACAGTATTACAGAATGTCGTTTATCAGCAACCATATTAATCAACATTTCCCTAAGGGATGGTTGCACATTAAAAAAAAAAGTTCCAACTGTTTTTCTTTACTTCTGCATAAACTGTGTAGAGGTCCTTTATGAACTATACAAGTTGAAGCCAAACTCCTGGAGTTAGAAAAAAAAATACCCTTACAGTTCCCCCCCTGCATTGGAAGGTTTAAAATGCCCTTTAAGTCTAAGGAGGAGATGAAACAGCTCTAATACTTACCATACCCACAGCTCTGGCTGGCTCAAGCGCTGTCCTCTTTCTCTGCCTGGTACTCTGGGTGGTCCCTCAATGTCATCACCTACAATGCAGGGCTATTAACCCTGTATTGTATGTGGTGGGGGCGAGCATGTGTCAACAGCGTAAGCGGCTTAGAGAGGCATCTCCGGGGAACTGATCACAATGCTGAAGCGCAGAATAAAGCAAGTATTTCTCCTTATTCCTGTACCCCCAGACCAGCGTTGCCAACCTACTAGAATTAAATATACTGACATGACACCCAGGTTTCAGTAAATTTTTACTGGCACTGCTACATTTTTACTGCCATTTCTAAAAGTTACAAAAATGGGATTTTTGACTTACCGTAAAATCCATTTCTCTAAAGTTCATTGACAGACACAGCTCCTGATCTTCTTAACCATTGGGTTATACTGCCCCCAACGGGAGTAGGACACTAGGCAGAAAAAAGTCTGACTACGCCTATAGGCAGTCCCAGGGGATATACTCCCTCTCTACTATAGGTAATCAGTTTTGTTACAAGCAGTGTCAGAGGAATTACAACTCCACAGCGTGGTGGGTGCAGTGTCCATTAATAAACATCAGAGAAAGGATTTTACAGTAAATCAAATATCCCATTTTCTCTTTCGTCCATTGACAAGCACAGCTCCTGATCTTCTTAACCACTGGGATGTCCAAAAGCAGTGTTAAACATGCGGGGTGGGAACAACGAAAAAGAAACTCCCAAGGCTGACTATAGCCAACCAGGTAAACAGGTGCTCAACCAAAACAACTGGGGCTCACCTGAAAAAAACAATACATCCTCAAAGAGGACACAATCCTAAACAGCAGCCTGCAAAAACCTTGCGGCCAAAGGAAGCATCCGCAGATGCCAACGCATCCACTTTATAGAACTTTGTGAAAGTGTGCACCGACGACCAGGTGTCTGCCTTGCAAACCTGCGTCATTGACGCCTGATGACGTAAGGCCAGGAGGCACTATGCGCCTAAGTAGAATGTGCCTTGACAGAGAGAGATGAGGAACCTGACACTTGATAGAATAGACCTGAACCACCGTTTGTTCGATTCATCTGGAAATGGTCACAGAGGAAGAGGACAACCCTTTCCAAGGCCCATCTGTGAGCACAAATAGTGAGTCTGACTTCCTAAAAGACTCTGTAGCTGCCGAGTACAACCTAATTGCCCAGACCACATCCAAAGCATGCAAAGCAATTTTCTTCGGATGTTTTGGCCTGGGACACAGAGAAGGCAACACAAAGTTTTTATGCAAATGAAAATAAGAGACAACTTGAGGAAGGAATGATGGACAGTGGCGAAGAACCACCTTTTCTCTGTGAACCACCAAGGTGAACGACAGGATAACACTGCCAATTCCGACACCCTGCGTGCAGAGGTGAAAGCCACCAAAAAGGCCACCTTCAGGGACAATGTAAGCAGGGGAATCGCTGGAAGATTCTCTAAAGGAGGCTTCTGGAAGACAGAGCACCAAATTGAGGTCCCAAGGCAGCAACAGAGTCCGCACTGGAGGGGTCAAGTGCCTAACTCCCTGAACAAAAGTATGTACCAGGGAGTATGTGGCCAAGGACCATTAAAAGAAGACAGCTAAGGCTGAGACCTGACCCTTGATAGTACTTAAGGCCAGTTTCTGCTCAACCCCCCCCCCCCCCCCATTGAAGGAGGGTCAAGATCCGAGCCACCGAAAAAGAGCAAGGATGAACCCCAAGAGCCACACAATGTTCGTCTTCCTTGTACGATGGTAGATCTTCCTAGAAGTAGATTTCTTAGCTTTTACCAGCGTTGGAATCACAGACTCAGTCAAAACCTCTATCCAACAGCACCTGGAGTTCAACAGCCAAGTCGTCAAAGTCAGCCACTGTAAAGAGGATGGAAGATTGGTACTTGGGACAGCAGATTCCCCCTGAGAGGAAGCTTCCAAGGAACGTTGGCGACCAGCCACACAAGATCGGCGTACCAAGCCCGGCGAGGCCAGTCCAGGGCCACTAAGATGACCGGAATACCTTCTGCCTCGATCCTGCCTTGGCAGAAGCTTGGGAGGAGGGAAGGCATAAATCAGATGATACTGACCCCACGGGGCCACCAGCGCATCTGTGGAGTCCACCAGAGAATCCCTTCACGAGCCACTAACCCCTGCACCTTTCTGTTGAGCCAAGACGCCAACAGATCCACCTTGGGGATGCCCCAATGGAGACACAACTGATATAACACCTCTGAATGAAGGGACCACTCCCCTTGCTCCAACGCCTGCCGACTGAGGTAATCCGCCTGCCAGTTTTCCACCTCTGGAATGTGTACAGCGTTGAGGGCTGGAACAAACCAGTCTGCCCACTTTAGAATACCGGCTACCTCCAGAGCGGCCAGGACACTTCTATAACCCCCTGGTTATTGACATAAGCCACGGCCGTGGCATTGTCCGATTGAATGTGCACTGACATCTCTGAAGACAGTCTGATCGCTCAGAGTTCCAAGACATTGTTGAGTAGTCTGGACTCTTCCAGTGTCCAGATCCCCTGAACAGAATTTTTGCAGAGGACACCTTCCCAGCAAGGGAAGAAAGGATTTGCCCAGCCGAAGCGCCGGAGAACTAAGCAACCATATCAAGGACTCTTTTGTTCCTCAAGCTCAGCCAGGTCTGATTGTCCAGAGACTGCAATTTCTTGTCCCATTTAGCCAGAATCTCCCTTGCAGGGGCCTTGTATGGAACTGTGCATACGGAACATCCTTGAAGGTAGACACCATCAGGCCCAGCACCCGCAGGCAAGTCCGGAGGGATGACCATCTGCTGGACAGCAGGAGACAAATTGCAGCCTGCAGTTTCTGGGAGTTTGTCCAGAGGAAGGAGCACTCTGGCTAAGGCCGAGTCCAAAGTCAGACCCAGGTAGTCCAGCTTTGTGGACGGAACCAGAGCAGAATCCTGAAAATTTAGAATCCAGCCAAACGCCCTCAAAGTTCATATGGTGATTTCCAGGTTTTCCACCAGAGCAGGTTACAAGTAAACAGGTTGGAGTAAAAACTCCTGAAAACTTTCCAAAGTCGGAACCGGGACAATCATCCTTTGAAGTAAAAGGTCTTGCACCGCCCCAAAAAGAACCTGTAAGGAGACTGGGGACAGTCGCACGTTTGAAGGAAGAACCTTACCGCAGAGTAAAAACGAAACTCAATCTTGTAGCAGGACCGTATGACCTCGTGGACCTACTTGTCTTGTACCAGGGAAGTCCACGGGTCTGGGAACGAACCAGCGAAGACATCCCCCACCCCATATACGGGTGAGGGCGCACCTTTCAGCTGAAGGGGCCTTGTCCGCTGGTCTGGAGAAGCCCGCTCTTGACTTGCCAGACCAAGTTCACTTGGATCCTGCAGAGGAGGCCCCAAAGAGCTTCGATCCCTTGTCAATCGACCCTGAGGGGCGAAAAAACTTCTTATGACCCGAGAAGGGCCCGCATCTACGACGAAGGTCCTTGCCCTTAGTAAACAGAACAGGATATATGGTAATCCGTAGTGGGCCTCAAAAGTACTGGAACATATTATATGCCTAGTCACCCAATTGTGTATGGTGGCACAGCTAGGACTAGAGAAAAAGCATAGAGTAACCGTTGGTATATATAATAATGCAAAAACAAAAATTGTGGTAGTGATCCAACATGGAGCACTCCCACGGAAAGCCAACTAAGGATACTCGAGCAAGGAAATTAGTGCAAAACGGTAAATTTTATTTAGGCACTTGTGCCAATAAAAAATGAGAAAAAAAGATTAAATACAAGGCAATGGAGAGATACACTGTTTGGACATTGTTAAAAAAAACATGTAATAAAAAGTGGCATAAGACACATGTAACAGTAGAGACTGGAGCCGGTCAATACCGGATGAGGATGATCTAGTAATATTTCTGGACTGGCTAATACACTCAAGGGTGAATAAAGACAAGAAAACCAGATACTAGTATATATCTCATACGTGACCTCACATACCACCAGACATGTATCGAACAATGAGCTCGGTACGGTTGCCAGGTGGTATGTAATGACCTATGGATGCATCGAATAGCACAATGGAAAACGTACTTGGATGGAAATTGATGAAAGTAAATGACCCACTGTTACTGGGTGAAACTCACAGCACATCCATGTGGGTATATACACGGGGCACGGAAGATTGTGCAGTCCTCTCAAAACGGAGATGTGTGTGCCCTTAGTAGCCTGCGGAAGAAAGGTACTCACCCCCCCTGTGAGACCTTTATTGATGTCATCCAGGGTAGCACCAAACAGGCGATCTCCTTGAAAGATTTTTTAGAAGTCTGGTCCGCAGACCAGCATTTGAGCCAAAAGGCATGCCAAAGGACTGCTGCCGAAACAGACAGCCGAGCCACTAGGGGAGCAGCATCCAAAGTGACATCACAGATAAACTGCAGCCCCGAGACCAGCTGGTCCGCCATTTCAGCAAAGGCAGGGGTGAGCTACATCCCCTCTAGGTCACAACGCAAAAGCTTAGCCCATTTGGTCTGCGACACCAGGGCAATGGTGAATATCAGCCTCAATCCTGAACCAGTCAGGGTGTACATATTGTGGGCCACAGCCTCCGCCTTCCTGTCAGCCAGGTCCGTAAAGACCAGGGGCTCTTCAACTGGAATCATGGTTGCCTTGTTTAATCTGGAAACCGGAGGGTCCACCACCGGTGGAACAGTCTACTTCTTAAGAAGGGACTACTCATTGGGGTATCGCCTAGCAACTCACTCAGGGGCCCCAAGGGGATGCTTTGGTCAACCATTCTGTCAAAGTAGGAGGAGAAAGGGAAATCCTTTGCCGCTCTGGATGGCTTTAGAGTGCAAAAGGGAACCTGCACCTCCGTTGCAGCTGCGTCCTCCAACTTTAAGCCTCAAGTACAGATACAATCAATGCGTCCACCAGCGCCTTTTCATGCGCAGTTGCAGAAGTGGAGGATTCAGGGCACGTGGTCGCAGATCCAGCAGGGTGACCCACGTCCATGGCGGCCGAATAAGATTCAGGAGCTGAAGAGACAGATGAAGCAGGGAAAGGCGGGGTGCTTTATGCCAGCCCATCACCCAAAAGCCACCTCTACCCGGGATACAAAAGACTCCAGGAGTCAGCACCAGGGGATGAGGAGGGGCTCCCACGGCCAAAAAAACTCCGCCCAGAAGGCTCCATAGACAGGGCCCCTGCTGTTTTCTATGGCAGACCACCGCAAAATGGGCACTAGACTACACAAACATGGCCGCCGTGCATTGGCATTTTGGCTACTACAAAATGGCGGCCAGACGAGGCACCACAAGCCTCCCAGGGACCCAGGCCTGAAGGACAGGCCCAGGCAGGACGAGGGACCCTGGCAGAACCCCCACCAGGTATAGCCCCCCCCGCACAGCCAATTGTCCGGTCACCGGTGGCGCACCCCCCCACCCCATTGCCAGCATAGAGCCCTGCCTCCACCCCAGAAGGTGGACCAGTCCACCCACACAGCCCCAGCATAAGTGGATTGGGGAACAGATGAAGGGGGTGCCTGACGGGAAGGAGGGGAAGCTGGGGGTCCGACTGTCCCATGGAGGGGCCCACATCCACCCCAAAACCCTCCAGGGGGAGAGGGAGGGACAGCTACTCATCATATCAGGAACCAGGCAGGCAGCGCTCCAGACAGAACCCCTCGCCATCGAAATGGGTGGCTGTTGGCCAGTGTTGGGGCAGTTACTCAAAAAAATGTAACTAGTTACTAGTTGTTAGTTACTTCTGTAAATTGTAACGAGATTACTTTACTAGTTACTGCATTTGAAAAGTAACTTCACTACTTATTACTTTACCTTCCTTTTTCCTAATTGACCGTGTAGAAGAAGATACATGACACTATTTCTGCATAGAGTTTATTGTATAAACACAGGCTTTGAGAAACATGAGAACAAAACCTGAAAAAACAGAATAAAACATAAAGTGCAACATAAAGTCATAAACTTCATCCCTCTCTATTCTTTGAAATAACAATTGTATCGCACGGCTTGGGTAACGCACGAAAGCGCTTTCCTATAGCCTAGTAAAGTAGTGTAGTTACCTCCTATAGCCTAGTAAAGTAGTGTAGTTACCAATATTAATATTGTAACTAGTTACGTTACTTCGTTACCAAAAAAATTATTGTAGCTACTGTAATCCGTTACTTTGTAACTCGTTACCCCAACACTGCTGTTGGCCAGGAGGAACGCTGCGACTCGGGCCAAGACTCGTATGCAACCTCGCACGACATTTAACTCGAGGGCCAGCCCCCGTCCGGTAAGGCTATGACTCAGCCGCATAGCGCGGAGCTGAGGTCTGGGTGCGCTCCCTGGTCAGACTGGGATGACCATTGGATCTAGATTATCCAGCCCATCGCCCAGTCTGGCACTTGATTGTAGATCTCACAGGAAAAAAACAGGAAAAAAAAATCTATCTAAAAAGAAAAAAATTGCCAGGACCAGAGATCCCAGCAAGGAACTAGGTCCTTACTCCTGACTAGGCAGAAAAAAACTGAGTACCTATAGCAGAGAGAGGGAGTATACCCCCTGGGACTGCCCAAAGGCATGGTCAGATTTTTTTTCTGCCTAGTGTCCTACTCCTGTAGGGGGCAGTATAACCCAATGGTTAAGAAGATCAGGAGCGGTGTCCGTCAATGAATGGAAGAGTAATTACAGTTTTAAATGCAAATTTCAGTATGTAGGCTACAAACAAGTATGCAATCAGAATGTGATTTAAGTTAGATATTAACAAAAAAAACTTTTTTTTTTTTTTTTTTTCGATATAGTAAGTAAGAAGCTTAGGCACAAGACTCTGAAGGACAAGAAATTAGAATGGGCAGGCACACACAAATGGCTCCCTTGCACCATGACATCACATGACACCTCCGCCAGACCCACCTCTTGCCGGTGCTGCCTGAACACACTGTAGCAGGCATGAATGGTCTTGGCCGGCTTTGGACTGGAACTGTGTATGTGCAGTTCCGAGCCGAGCATCACACCATATTTTTTTACTGGCAACCTTTTCCTGCTACTGGCATTTACTGGGAAAAAAAGTGCCCTTTTTTACTGGCTGCCAGTAAAAATACTGACGGTTGGCAACACTGCCCTAGACACAATGAGCATTTACACCTGCAATATGAAGGGGCCCACTACCTAACTAGGTATTTTCACTCCTGGTGGGAATGGAGCAGAAAAGGAGTGAAGGGGAGGGGAGTATAAGCTGCTGCAGGGACAGGCACTAAAGTGAACCTGGTGTTTGTCCTGCAGGAGCAAAAGCACAAGCTCATTTTAATGTTAAAACAAGATAATGAACTGTTGGATAGATGAACTAAGGAATGAGCGTTTGTATCTAGAGAAACTACAGTGACAGAATTTAATTTGTATGGTGGAAGAATTTGTAAAGTGGCTAAGCATAGTTGAGGCTTGTAAGTAGGAGACCTGGCAGACATAAAATGTAAAGTGTCCCCGGCATTAGAACAAGAAGATTAAAAAATGTTGGGTTATGAATATTTATACCCTGCACTCAAACCACTAGGAGCTTTATAGCCAGGGGGGTGGGCTGGGAGAGGATATATTTGAGTGTAACCTTGTGAAGCTCTCCTCCCCCCCAGGCCCCTGCCTTGGGGAGGGTATATGTTGGATGTCTAGACCTTTTAGGCCTGCTGCCTAAGGCAACCATGTGCTGCAACAGGCCAGAGTCCAGGGCCTAGGCTCACAATGTCTAACTGAATAAGGTCATGCCTGGGGGAGAGGAACTCTGCCTGAAAAAATTAACCATGGAGTAACTTTGGCTGGGATAGTTGGGACCTCGTCTCCAGTATATTGTCTTGTCTGAGAGTTTTCTACATCAGCTACTCTACAGCCAGGAGTTTGAACTCACAAGATGCCCAGCTGACTTAAAGCTTCTTTACCTGTGAAGGCTGACAGTATGTTTCATCCCTTTTTTTTCCACAATTACCAGAATGTTCTGTGACCTCAGGGGTTTCCTGTGCCCTAACCTTCTCTCCCCCCAAGCTGCTAAAAAAAATTATCTGTGAGCAAAGGATCAATTGTGTCAATTAACTCAATTCATTGGTCACCATAGCTGGGTAGGTAGGTGCTATGGGACAACTAAGGAACTGTTTAAGTCTTGACAGTCTAGGAGGACAGATACAATCAGCAGCTACTTCGAGGGTGAGCACTACACTTAGGAGAGTTCATACCCTTATTATGGCATGTGCAGGCCCATATCAGAAAATTTTGACAATCAGTTCATTGGCTTCATGGGTGATCTCTCACTGGCTTCTTCTTCTAAAAAAACACATCTGCCCTGGAAATCAGCATCATCTGAGCCAGGAAGAAAAGACATCATGGATATGGTAGCCTGGCATTCTAAAAGATGACCGATAGATCACCTCCAATTACGATAAACTCCAGTCTGCACTTAAATTTACTCTGGTTGCACTATAGACTATTCTAGTTGTTCGGTGTGGGTAGAATAGGCTTCTCTGTAGAGGAGGGTTTTAGGGATCGTCTAAAAGCTAATAGAGTAGGAGATAATCAGACAGATCAGGGTAAGGAGTTCCATAGGATTGGGGAGGCTCTGGTAAAGTCCTGGAGGTGAGCATGGGAGGAGGTGACGAGGGAGTAGAGAGCAGGAGGTTTTGAGAGGAACGAAGAGAGCGATTAGCCTGGATCACTTTTAGCAGATGCCAAATAGTCCACAAGAAAAAAACTATATAGGTGGGTTATGGCAGCTAGCTGTGTGCTGTCTCTATGGAAAACCCACAGTGCTCTGGGAATCCTATGTTAATAATGAATGCTGTATTATTCGTAAAACAATTTTATATAAATAGTGTAAAAACAAATGCGAAATACAGATTTAAAATCTTATTTAAAAATAAGCCTAGTTCAGACTTACTGTGCATCCAGAGCCAAGCCTATAAAGATTTCTCTTGTAATACAGTTGTAGAGGTCTGGTACGGGCTGAACTGCCCCCAAAAGTGGAGGGAGCTTTGGCATAGATACTCTTCCTTTCCTTTTTCGCCTGCTTCTGACCGAGTCCATTGAACAAAGATTCTGGCTTGTGCACTGGTGTTCTGAAAGAAAAGAAACCCTTGTGAAAATAAGAATGCAAAAATGCACCTTAAATATGAAGCTTACTTCACGAGATTGTCTTTTTCATACATGATAATTTGTTGAAATAATGCAAACCTGCTAGCTCTTGGAAATGCAGCTGCTCCATATTCACGGTTGGGAGATTTAACACAGGGCTTAGGAGATAGAGTGACTGGGAAAGAGGTCATCAGACTACTAACCATTTCTGTCAGCTGAGCACTCTGCAAGACAAGGAGAAGATAAATAATCATTGGCTGCGTCATTTGCTTGCAAGGGGTCATCATTTTTTTGCTGTTGCGTTAGATACAGTTTAAAAAAATCAGATGGGCTCCACAGGGACACAAGGACTGATAGGAAGAATAAAGCTGATCACACAATAGTGGAATTTCGAAGGAAGGTTCATACAAAAAGTCTTTACACTTGATGACTTGATAAATGTTGTTTGAAAGTTCTTCAACATTCCATTTGCTTTTAATTATTCATTTTCTAATGAATATAATTTGCTTTTAATTATTAATTTTGTAATGAATATAATTTCCCAAACAAAAATCACATTCACTGTTAGAAATTCGTTCAAATTTTTTTTCCTCTTGTTTGTTCCAATATTATTATTTTACTATTATTATACAGGATTTATATAGCGCCAACAGTTTGCGCATCGCTTTACAATATGAAGGAAGACAATACAGTTACAATACAATTCAATACAGGAGGAATTAGAGGGCCCTGCTCGTTAGAGCTTACAATCTAGAAAGGAGGGTCAAGTGAAACAAAAGGCAATAACTGGGGGATGAGCTGATGGAGAAAATGGAAGTACAGTTGTTAGGTGCGGGTAGGATAGGCTTCTCTGAAGAGGAGGGTTTTCAGGGATCATCTAAAAGTTAATAGAGTAGGAGATTATCGGACAGATTGGGGAAAGGAGTTCCAAAGGATTGGAGAGGCTCTGGAAAAGTCCTGGAGGCAAGCATGGGAGGATGTGACGAGGGAGCTAGAGAGCAGGAGGTCTTGAGAGGAACGAAGAGAGTGATTAGGTTGGTATTTTGAGACTATGCTAGTGATGTAGCTGGGGGCTAAATTGTGGACAGCTTTGCAAGTTGTTGTTAGGATTTTGAATTTAATTAGTTGGGTGAGCGGAAGCCAGTGGAGGGATTGACAGAGAGGAGTAGCGGACACTGAGCAATTGGTAAGATGGATGAGTCTGGCGGCAGCATTCATGATGGATTGAAGGGGGGATAGCCTGTGTAGAGGTAAGCCAATGAGAAGGGAATTGCAGTAGTCGAGGCGTGAGATGACCAGGGAGTGAACTAGGAGCTTTGTTGTGTCATTGGTTAGTGCAGAATATTTTCCTCACTGTGGTCGAAAACAGACATTGATTGGACCCCACTAACGATTCGAAAATCGAATGAATGAAGGTTTTTGAACAAAAATTCTTCTAGTGTATGGCTGCTTCTGCTCTGTTGTTACCTTTGAAATTTTTAGGCTAGAACACAGTAGAAAGCGTATTGTGTGCAGGAACCAATAACGTTCAAGTCTCAAATAACCTTTTTTAGCAATCATAGCTAGCATTGACATAACAAATCTCTTTGCACTGCTTCTGAATAAACATGCAAACTATGCAATTCCATATGCAGCAAATTATCTATAACAAGAAAGAAGCAATGTTCTATTTTGGTGAAAATCACAGTCTAAAGCAAAATCTGCTGTGTGACCACTGACGGAGTGAAGTAAATGGAAATACACACACACTAAATATAGCGCAGTAATTGTGACCACACACAAACTCTCTACCCTTTTCCTTGTGCCAACTCCACTTGCCAGCTCTTGTCTGTTATAGAAGTTTTTAACAGGCATGCATTTTTTTTTTCTTTATCTTGACCTTTTTATCTCTCAAAGAAAAAATGCTACATTTGAAATTAGCCGTTTTTGTGTTCTATTATGTTTAAGAGAAAATACTGGGTTTTCCTTTAGCACACATTTCAATGTGAACTTGAGCTTTACCCATGTAGGAACAGTTATCACCTTTAATAGCCAAAAAAAAGCCTCCTCTGTGTGCCTTTCTGGTGTTACTAAACCCAGGAGCCTGCATTCACTATGTCTGGTCTCCCAAAGTACACAGAACATTGAAATGCAATAGATTTAGAAAATACAAACTACTCAATACCTTTTCTTATCAGCAGTTAGAGCAGTCTTGTGACCTCTATTAGTTTCTGATTAAAGCTTGCAGGAGGAGATTTCATTGTCCTGTGATTGTCCTATAAAACTGCAGGACCCCTGACCCTCTGTCGGGACAGTGCTGATTGGCCCTCTGCTGATGCACTCCGCCCAACAAAAAAAAAAAAAACACCAAACTGAGCATGTGCAGCTTATCCCCTGGCCTATGTTCTATCAGGAGATGGTTTAGAGATGTTGAAAGAAGGGGAGGAACAGAGAAGACAGGATTAAACAACCTTTTTGCACAATGCAGTGGATTAAGCCCTTAGGTTCCACATGGAGTATAACAAGCATGCTTTACTGCATATACATATAGACTGATTTAACTGTTGTGGGTTTAGTAACACTTCAACTTTGTTATAATGACTTAATTTAACATACCAGGGCAGTTTGCGGCAGTTCACTACAGTGTGCTATATTGTACGTTTTATTGCTCATGAGCATACATTAAGGCAGCCCTGCGAACCAAAAATCAGACCTGCAGCAAGTTTGGTCAATACAGCTCACTGCAACCTGCAGTATTGTGCTACATTGCAGCAGTATTGGAAATTTGCATTGGGGTGCTAGTCACTATGAGTGGTACCACAGTCCACCAACATATGCAGCACGCGTTTCCATGTGAACCATTTACAAAAACTTGGAGCAACGCTCAAAACACGTCAAGACTGCAGTCCAAAGCACAGGTCAGGTGCCGACGTTCAAACAAACTCATCTATCCTAGCTGAATGCAATTGTAAGGCAGAAGGTGGAAACACCACACACACTGGTAACCCAGCCACTATATATAGAAAGAAAGATATAGCTTAAGCCTAAATTCCTCCTGGCTATGCTCCACTGACATGTCTCGCCCTGCCTACAGGGCTTATTCATAGAGATCTCTTGAAATTTTAAGTGGCTGACTGGTGAAAAGCATCCTTCTAGGATGGCCTCAGTGCTGCCAGTAACTGAAAGATATCCGATTTTTTTTGTGGAACAGTTCAGCTGAGGAGGACAAGGCACAGAGATCTCCAAAGTGCTCATGACTGTAGGTTTAGGTTTCTTCATCAGGCATGGTAAATAAGTGTGGACAGATTAAAAAAAAAACACATTTCATTTATTTTAGA
This sequence comes from Pelophylax lessonae, assembly GCF_965119305.1. NCBI lineage: Eukaryota > Metazoa > Chordata > Amphibia > Anura > Ranidae > Pelophylax > Pelophylax lessonae. The sequence continues at coordinate 216,257,640 of NC_138773.1, forward strand.
TTGTAAGCTCTCATGGCAGGGCCCTCCTAACCCTCTTGTGTTGAATTTTATTGTAAGTATGCTCTCTCTCTTTATTTTGTAAAACGCTGCAAAAACTGTTAGTGCAGTTCTGAATACTAATATTAATATTAAAACATTTGGGTTTATTACAAACTCTTGAATGTAATTTTAAACAGTTCATCAATCTGTCTTTGTACTAACCTCCTGTAATCCCCCCCCCCCACCCATTCAGCATTCAAACTGTGAGAGAAATGGGCATCACTATTAGCCAATCAGACTTTACTACATCGGTGTGAATCCAACAAGCTTAACTTACTGATTGGAGGAAGCATAGAACTGATTTCAACAGTGATCTGTGGGTTTTTCCCTATGAAATCAAAACTCGCGTTGCTCTAATTACAACTACAAAAGCTTGTGTTGCTCTAATTACATTGAGGAAATTTAAATAGTCAACTCCTTGTGTACTGTCTGGAAGCCTGTTTTACAGTGAGTTGAAAAAGTATTCATAACCCTTAAAATGTTCCACGTTTTGTCATGTTACAACCAAAACGTAAATGAATTTTATTGGGATTTTGTGTGTATTCAACCCCCTTACTCTGATACCCCTAACTAAATTCTATATACATATATATATATATATATATATATATATATATATATATATATATATATATATAATATAGTGGAACAATTGCCTTCAGAGGTCACCTAATTAGTAAAAAGGGTCCACCTGTGTGAAGCCCTCAGAGGTTTGTTAGAGAACCTTAGAGAACAAACAGCTTCATGAAGGCCAAGGACCACACCAGACAGGTCAGATAAAGAAGTTTAAAGCAGGGTTAGGTTATAAAAAAAATATCCCAAGGTTTGAACATCTCATGGAGCACTGTTCAATCCATCATCTGAAAATGGAATGATTATGGCACAACTGCAAACCTACCAAGACATGGCCATCCACCTAAACAGGCCAGGCAAGGAGAGCATTAATCAGAGAAGCAGCCAAAAAGGCCCATGGTAACTCTGAAGGCTTTGCAGAGATCCACAGCTCAGGTGGGAGAAACAGTCCACAGGAAACCTATTAGTGGTGCACTCCACAAACTTGGCCTTTATGGAAGAGCGGCAAGAAGAAGGCCATTGTTGAAAGAAAGCCATAAGATGTCCGGTTTGCAGTTTGCGAGAAGCCATGTGGGGGACACAGCAAACATGTTGAAGAAGGTGCTCTGGTACGATGAGACCAAAATTGAACTTTTTGGCCTAATAGCAAAACGCTATGTGTGGTGGAAAACTAACACGGCACATAACCCTAAACACACCACCCCCACCCACCGAGAAACATGGTGGTGACAGCATCATGTTGTGCGGATGCTTTTCTTGAGCAAGGACAGGGAAGCTAATCAAAGTTGGTGGGAAGATGGATGGAGCCAAATACATGGCAATCTTAAAAGAGAACCTGTTAGTGTCTGCAAAAGACTTGAGACTGGGGCGGAGATTCACCTAAAGCAAGACAACTGCCCTAAACACACAGCCAGAGCTACAATGGAATGGTTTAGATCAAAGCATATTCATGTGTTAGAGTGGCCCAGTCAATGTCCAGACCTAAATCCAAGTGAGAATCTGTGGTAAGACTTGAAAATTGCTGTCCGCAGACGCTCTCCATACAATCTTCGGAGCTTGAGCTATTTTGTAAACAAGAATGGGCAAAATTTTCAATCTCCAGATGTGCAAAGCTGATAAAGACATACCCAAAAAGATTTGCAGCTGTAATTGCAGTGAAAGGTGGTTCTACAAAGTATTGACTCAGGTAGGGTGAATACAAATGCACGCCACACTTTTCAGATATTTATTTGTAAAAAATTTCCTTCCACTTCACAATTATGTGCCACTTTGTGTTTTCTATCCCATAAAATCCCAATAAAATACATTTACGTTTTTGGTTGTAACATGACAAAATGTAGAAAATTTCAAGGGGTATAAATACTTTTTCAGGGCACTGTAGCTTATAAAATTGGCTGAACCAAATTACACATTTTTTTTTTCTTTTTAAAAGGAAACCAAAGAAAGAAGGGCAAAAAACGTATAGCGAGAGCACAGAAACCTGCTGGTTGCATCCCTGGGGCAGAATTTTATACATACACTATATTACCAAAAGTATTGGGGCGCCTGCCTTTACACGCACATAAAATGTAATGGCATCCCAGTCTTAGTCCATAGGGTTCAATATTGAGTTTGCCCACCCTTTTCAGTTATAACAGGTTCAGCTCTTCTGGGAAGGCTGTTCACAAAGTTTAGGAGTGTGTCTATGGGAATGTTTGACCATTTTTCCAGAAACGCATTTGTGAGGTCAGGCACTGATGTGGACGAGAAGGCCTGGCTCACAGTCGCCGGTCTAATGCATCCCAAGGTTGTTCTATCAGGTTGAGATCCGGGTGAGGACTGGACTCTGTGCAGGCCAGTCAGGTTTCTCCACCCCAAACTCGCTCATCCATGTCTTAATGGACCTTGCTTTGTGCACTGGTCCAAATCATTTGGTGGAGGAGGGATTATGGTGTGGGATTGTTTTTCAGGGGTTGGGCTTGGCCCCTTAGTTCCAGTGAAGGGAACGCTTAAGGCGTCAGCATACCAAGACATTTTGGACAATTTCATGCTCCCAACTTTGTGGGAACAGTTTGGGGATGGCCCCTTCCTGTTCCAACATGACTGCGCACCAGTGCACAAAGCAAGGTCGATAAAGACATGGTTGAGCGGGTTTGGAGTGGAGGAACTTGACTGGCCTGCACAGAGTCCTGACCTCAACCCAATAGAACACCTTTGAGATGAATTTGAGCAGAGACTGCGAGCCAGGCCTTCTCTGACCTTACAAATTCGCTTCTGGAAAAATGGTCAGAAATTCCCATAGACACACTCCTAAACCTTGTGGACAGCCTTCCCAGAAGAGTTGAAGCTAGTATAGCTGCAAGTGGTGGGCCAACTCAATATTGAACCCCATGGACTAAGACTGGGATGCCATTAAAGTTCATGTGCGTGTAAATGCAGGCGTCCCAATACATTTGGTAATATAGTGTTCATAACACACTCAGAACAAATAACTGGCTGCAAGGTCTTCTTTCTGGACAAGGTGCCTCAAATATTCCTGCTTCTATTATAGCCCCCAACATTATTTTCTTCCTAAGAATTTGTCACTTGGCAATTGACTTTTCTGTTAATTAACAACATAACTTTTGGCATGCATCATATACATTATACCAAAGGAAATGTATAACCGTAGAATTTATGAAGCAGATTTCAAAGCGGAAGAATCCAGTTATGAGTACCAGTTTAACCATTTTGCCCATTAGGAAACCCTGATGTAGATCTATGACCTGTGTAAATAAATGACATTCCTTGGTTCCACAGCATTGACTGGGAACAACTAACTCACTCAGCTCCTATTTGTAAGATCACTCAACTATAGCTACAAAGCTCAGCAAAAGGTCATTAATCTGCAAAACTAGTAATTCAGTGAAAACGCTCTGCTCTTGCCCCGGTAGTCTGCCAACCTGCACTTACTTTGAAACAGAATTTTTAAAAAATCAAAGGGAAATGTGAAATCCCCACACCACACTGCACATAGCAGATGGTTACGGCTCACCTCAAAACCCAGAGGTCACACTTCCAAGAAATATGGGGGAAAATAAAATAATGGTAGGACTGTCCCAATGTTGCACCTGTGTTCTCATTAAGTTGTCCTAAACTGTTTATTGAGCAGGTCACAAAAATACTGTTTCTTGACCACTAAAAAAAAAAAATAAAATAGATGCTTTTGTGTTAAAATGGACAACGTATACCACTGACACAAAATGAAATAGGATTAAAGATTAGCGTAGCCCTGGCCAGCAGCCCTTAAATAAGATGGAGCTACACAGTCTGGGCATTGTACCTGCACCTCATCGTGCCCCTCTGTCTCCCGATGCTGGATAGAACAGTGCTGTCTCGAGAAGCGCGCAGAAGGGAGGATCCCCCCACTGGACCACGGAGAATGGTGGCTGGAGGAGTGCTACAAAAAGGAAAGTGGGGAACTGGACTTTGCTGGTGTGGGGTATGAGGAGTTGAGAGCCTGTGATGAAGGGAACCATAAGGCAGCTGTGAGAGTGGACAGCACAGCTGCATAAAGATAGCACAGGTGAAAGGCAGAGCAACAAAAGACAACCACAAACAGACTGAAATACCACATCACAGAGAACCACAAAGGTTTCAGAAGATCTTGTGTTTTATTTTCAATATCAATATATTGGGACAATGTAAACTTTAAGGGCATTAGATCCCTTGCCATAGAAAGAGTGCCTCCAACTTAGCTATCCATTGGTACTGGCTATCCATTGTTCATTGGATCCATTTATCATCATGGCAACAGCATCAAGTCCAATCCTCGTGTCACTATGGCAATTGGGGAGAGATCCCTCTGTTGACTGCAACTAATCCCTCAATTGCCATGTATAAGGGACAGTGATCTTTCTAAGTTTTTGATCAGCATTGGGAGTTGAGATAATCCCTCCATCACAACAACATTTTGAAGGAAACTGGACCATGACCAGCTTCTTGATCACCAAGGCAAATTTATCAACCTCTCCATCACTATGGCAAGACCATTGACATCTCTTTTTGTCATAGTAATTGAACTAACTTTTTTTTTTTCTCTCCCCTGCCGTTGCCGAGATACAATGTCTTATCCCCACTCTCACTTTTCAGATGGTCCCCCACTTTGCAAGATCCCTGTGAGCATCCTCGGGGAAAAAATAGAGATGGGAGTGCCTGACAATCCCTAGTCACCCTAGATACTTGGAAATAGAGAGATCTTTCAAGTACCTTCACCATTAGAAGCTCCTTTGGTCACCATTCAGAACTGTCTAGACTGGTGCACCTGTGAAAATTCTTGTTTGTTCCTTGTTATGAGATGAAATAGAACACCTTAATTGAGACCGGTGCATACATAATCGTTGGCTGCAATTTTCTTTGGACACAGTCGCGTTGCGGTGAGTATGATGTGCAGTTGCCACTCTCCACATTATTTTAATGCATAATGCTTTTGTAACAATAAGTATGTACATGGATTGTTTGAAATGCACATTCCTCAATTTGATGTTATCTTATATCCATAATCATATCTTGCAGATGTAACTGTGGCTGGTGCATGCTCAATAAAATTACCCTGAAGAAGGAATCATTTCCAGATTCCGAAACATGTTGGGATGTTCTTTGCTGCATTGTTATTCAGTGGTTATACCCCAACACTGTCATACACGCGACAGACCTGAGCACAACCACCTACATTGTGCTATTATGTCACATGCTTTTATATATGTGTGTTGCCACCATATGTATAAAATGTTTGATGTACTATTTTAAAACTTTGTTTAAATAAATTATATATTTTTACCTTACTTTTCTCTCTACGTTTCATACTGACTGATCAGCTCTGTCCACCCAAATTCCCCAGGGACACTTTTCCTTTGTTTTTCCATAGCAATTGAACTAATACCAATCCTTCTATCTCCATGCCAAATGGGGCTAATGCCTCTGCTTCTTTGGCAGCCAAATGGTGACCGGTGCCTTTGCTGCCAAGACAAGGATAAACATCTCCCTTATTGCTATGGGAGTTTGACAAACCCCTCTACTGCTATGGCATCCCTGTTGAAACCTTGGTTTCCATGCCAAAATAGCTATGACCGATCCCTCATTGACCATAGCACTTGAACACTGACCAATCTCTCAATTACCATATCAAACAGAACTAAGACAAATCCCTCTGTTGCCATATCAACAGGGCGGGAGTGAATAACTACACTGCTAATGGCCAAATGCTTGCCTTTTTTTTTTTTTACTATGTTCATGTAATTTGTGCACTAAAAGCATTGTACAGAATATCTGGAGCCATGCTTTTTCTACCTATATCAGCAACCCCCAAAATGGACTTACACATTTCACAGGCATCAGTCACCATGGCAACAAATGAATGATCAATTCCTCTATCACAATTGCAATAGGGGCAGATCCCCTTGTCAAAAAAAAGACCAATCCCTCTATAGCCATGGCAATGAATCTGGGCCAGATTCCTACATCACCAAGGCACATGAACTGCAACTGATCCCTCTATTGGTGTGGAAATGGTGCTAATTTCTCTGTCACCATGGCAACAGTGCCATGACAAAGCCCTCTATCATCATGGCAATCATATGTATCCCATTCCATTACCATGGCAACCCTTCCATTCCTATAACAAAAGATGCAGCTTTCCCAATCACCATGTAGTTGTGCAAACACATCCATCCCTAAATTGAAGATCCCTCCATTGCCATAGCATGGGTCTAATCTGCTTTATTATCTTGTTGACAGAGGGACTAGTGGCAGTTCAACAGCCATGACAACAAAATAATTGTTCATGGTTTTGTTGGTATAGTAACAGAAGGCACAAACCCCTTCATTGGCATAGGCCCCATCACTCTGACGTTACTGCAAAGGCACTGTCACCATGCCAGGATAACACCACCATTCTATCACCACCAGTCTATCAGTTTCTCCATGTATATTATTATTAATAACCTACATCAAAATATATTAATACTGATCAAGAATAAAATAACCTGTAGGTATAAAGGTAGTTGTGAAAAAAAGAGAAACACAACAATTGTATATCTTATTCTTTTCTTCCTACATATTATTTAAACAAGATTGGAACTTCTTAGACTCTGAGACCACATAAAGCTACATCCTGTTTCCTAAGAGTGTTCAGTACACAAATCATAGCCCAGATCTGAGTGATTAGCCCTGACCTGTTGCTCACAGCTTAATTTATTTTACTGTTTTCTACCACTATTCCTATTTCTAATCGCTAGTCCACTTCCTGTGTGCTATAAAAAGAGATTGTGACTTCCATTTTAACGACTGAAGGATTCTGCTGTCAGGACTGAACATAGTGAGCTGCTGTATGCTCAACTTCCCAGATCTGGAATTTTGCACTGCATCTCTGACAGGTACCCAGCAAACACATGGTTCCTTTAGCAGTGCCCACATTGCTACACATTCTCTGCAGCCCTGTGTTGCAGTTTTCCTTTTCGATCCACAACCCGGCTATACTCACTGTTCCCTTGGTAGTGTCCACATCATTACATCAGTGTTAATTTTGGCAGCAAATTTCAATTTAGTTTTAGTCTTAGTCTTAGGATTAAAATGGCATTTTAGTTTTAGTCCCATTTTAGTCTTCTGCAAGTGTTTTCGTTTTAGTCGTATTTAGTCTACTAAAACTCGAGTACATTTTAGTCGACTAAAACATCTTACATTATAGTCGACTAAAACTCATTTTAGTCATCTAAATGGTCATGGTCAGGTCAGAGAGGAGGCATGTAATGCTGCTGCCTGCAGTCAGTGCAGTGAGTGCACACAGTGCTGCTCAGAGTGCTGGATGGGGGTCTCAGGTTTAAGGGTGGTCTCTGGTCTGACTCTGAACTGAAGTTGTTGAACAGGATGGGCCGGGCGGGCCTCAGCGGCCTATATGCACGCACACAGTCCTGGATGGATGGCGGAATCGGATGCCAGTGGTGACTGGTAAGTGGTCTGAGGGGACTCAGGGAGGCAGTAATAGCAGGCCAGACGCCACACAGGCGGAGCTCTGTGAAAACCGGAAGTTGGGTAAACGTCCCTGCCTCACATTCTCGTTTAGTTTTCGTTCATTAACGAAAACGGATTTGATTTTCGTCATAGTTGTCGTCATTTGACGAAAATGTGCTATACTTTGCGTCTCGTTTTCGTCAGTTGAAAAATGCCAGTGACGAAAGCGGTGACGAAAACGTTTTCGTTGACGAAATTAACACTGCTGTAAACACCATTGGCTGTAATGTCATTGCACATATTACCTGAATATATTACCAATATTAAATATTAGGGAAAAATATAAGAAAAGCCTTTTTCTTAATTGTTTAGTTTTCAGCAGCTTAGTAGATGCTCCTCACTTATGCGTATGCGGTGGTGCAATACATGTTTAAACTTTAATGTGCTGTTATTACATGCTTTGGATGAAATTGTGTTGCTGATATAGAAATGGCCAGCAGAGGAGTGTTAATTTTGATGATGTCAATTTCTTATTTAGTCGTATAGTTTAGTTTTAGTCGTATTTTAGTCTTAAGACTAAAATGCCATTTTAGTTTTAGTCGTATTTTAGTCATCTGAATTGTTTTAGTTTTAGTCGTATTTTAGTCGACTAAAATTGTGTTAATTTAGTTGACGAAAACGTATTAGTCGGTTTTAGTCGATGAAATTAACACTGCATTACATACTCTGTGCACCCCTAGATCTCAGCCGTCCCCATACAGTTTACACTGGCATCTGTTGTAGCTCTCTTAACACTATCTACAATTCCTTCTCTCAAAAGGTCCTAACCCACTGTCTATACTTTTTTCTTTGACAGCTTTTTACATACTGTTCACACCTTCTATTGCTCAGCCACCTCCTGGGTCTATAATATAGACTCCAAATGCCAGCACCGGTTCACATCCACCTCCACCCTAAACTCTCTCTAAAATAATTGTTTTCCACTTACTGTAAAATATTTTTCCTGAAATCTATTGAGGGACATAGGACATTTGGGTTATGCTGGCCCTTTAGGAGGTGTGGACAAAAAAAAAGGTTATGCCAGCACAACTCGCTTCCACACATTATGCTTCAGTTTTGCAGTTTAGCAGTACACAAGGCCATAACACAAAGAGACAGGACCTGTGTCCTCAATGGACGCCAAGACAAAGATTTTATATAAAGTACAAAAATCTTTTTTTTAATTGTCTATTGAAGAAGGTGGGAATTCTCAGACAAGGATGTGGAAATCCTACCACAAAGAGATATGAAGGAATCAATGCCTGCTAGAAAAAAAAAGTGAGAAAGCAAATATAAAAATGACCATGACCAGAAAACACACCGAGGCATAACCTGGTGTTCTCGATCAGGACAGTACCACTAAGAGAAAACTGCTACCTGAAAGGATGGTGGAAATTAACTAATACCATAGAGCACAACGAATCATCTACCATTCAGAAAACAGGTGCAGCAACAAACAAGAGAAAACATAGACCAACAGCTTTAGGTGGTCAACAAAATAGGATGTATACTGCCGTTTTGGGTTCTTTTTTTTATAATTTGGTTTTGTTTTGTTTTTTGATTTCTGTTTCATGTTATTTTGCCTTGTCTCAATTTATTTATAATTTTTGGTTTGTTCTGTTCTGCTGGCAGACTATGCAGTTTCTGGACATCCCCTCAATGACGTCATGTCTGGTTAGACCATTATATGGCTTCTGGATGTAGCATCAATCTTACAGGCTGACACATCTTCCAGACCTGGGCTGTCCGTGTCCAAGTGCCATCTTGGTGCCCCCTTGGGTGCTGATTGTTTAGACAATGGCAGTTGGAAAGGAAATGACCATGGGGAACGCTGTGGACATATTTTTTCTGGAACTAATTTCCGGCTCCGCCCACGGAATCAGGACGGTCCTCAAAAACACCCCAGGCACCATATTTAAACCCTATTCTGGAATTATTGGCATTTCAATGCCCTCAGTTCAAGGGGGACCACATTTTATCTGGTGATATATGACCCTAGGTGAGATATTTTTATAGGACATCTACTTTTGGGACTTATCTTGGGTAAAAATTTGGGGTTATCTGCATGAGACACATACTTTTTTTCTTTTGGTCGCTTCTTTCTAGATTTATTTTTTTATGCCCTGGATTGAATACATATATGCATTGTATATATTAATAGACATTTCTTAACCACTCTTTCTTTACAGGAGTGGATATTTATTGCCTCCAATCTTTTTGGATTTTTTTTTCTGAGTTAATAGGCGAAGTTTAGAGATATATACTGTATCTTTAGCTATTCCCCCATGTAGATCTTTATCATAAATTTAAGGGCGTATTAGTAAATATATATCCCATTATTTGTTTGAATTTATTGCAGTTACGCTTGGTGATTAGGCTCTCCAGGGGTACCTTTACCATGGGCTGCCAGGCGACAATGTCCTACCAGGACTGGATGGGGCATTTGCCACATTACGAAACGGTAAGGGATGGCTCGTGGTTTTTTTTTTCTTTTTTTTTTTTTTCTATGAGGACAGCAATTTTTTATGATTGTTATGGTTTTATTGGTTTATGTGTATGTATTAATGGCTGTAATTTTTTCCTTGTTCTTTTTTCTCTTTATAGTATGTATCATAATTTATTAGACAAATCTGATAATACATTTTTCTGATGAAGTGGGGTTCTGCGGAAAATCTACATTATGGCGGATGTATATCGCTGAATAAATTTTCAATCCCGTGCTTCTTAATGTGCGCTGACACTCGTGCATGAATACTTGAAGTTCCGGTTCCTATAAGGTTAGGGGTTGGAGCAGGGCAGGAGTGCAGAGAGCGGGAGCAGAAGAAGGAGGTGTCTTCTTTATGCATATGTCAGCACTGACCAGGCAGGAACACGTGGCTGAATCAAAAGGTGAGCACTTACAGCAGCTCTCTGCCTCCCCTCTGCACTGTGCTTCGGCGGCTCTATGTGAGTCTTGTAGCTGCAGCATTGCAGAGTGCTGGAGGGGCAGAGAGCTGCCAGAGCACGTGGCTGGAGGTCAGAGATGTGGCGGGTAAGGGGGGGGGGGGTGAACAGAGCTGGCGAGCTGGCAGGGGCACATGGCTCTATTCGGGCATGAGAGCTGCAGGAGGCACAGAGCTGGCATGGACATATAGCACATGGCTGAATCAGGAGGTGAGAGCTGCCAGCCAAAGCACATGGAGTTATGTCATGCCTGATAGCTGGATGGCTTGAGAGGGGAGACTTTTGAAGAGCACATGGCTGGATTAGGAGGGAAATGCCTTACAGCTGCAGTGAGATCCTCTGTATGTGTAAGGCAGCAGTGAATAATACAGATGGGGGGGAGGGGTTAAGAAGAGAGATGGAGCATGTGTCTGAAGCGACAGGTGGTGATGCAGAGAGGGGGGGGGGCACACAGCTGGATCAGACTGAATTTTGATCCCCCTTTTTGCATTCAGCACTGTCATACACACTCATACAGGATGTCACCTCCTGATCCAGCCACATGCTCCCCCTCTCTTCACTCCTCTCTGGTGCTGCCCTCTGATTTCACAGAAGCCACAACTACAGAGGAAGTATCAGGTTTCAATGGTTGCTGTCAGTGCATATTGAAAACTACATTGGGAAGATATGTAACCACCACAATAATGATTTGCGACGGAACCCCTGGGGACTTTTGCTAATGCTGTCAATTAGTGCACTGTTCCCCACTGGTCCTCGTCGCCTGTCTGAGTGCACGCAGTGGACAGAACAGCAACAACTCTTGCAAGTACTATGTTGACGTCAACCTCTTCTGCCCTGTACTGATTCCCTGTGCTCTGCCCTGGTGACCCCCCAAACAAAATGGCTCAAGGTCCAATGTGGCGTTTTGTGAGGAGAAGGAGTGAGGTACAAGAGGATAGTATACCTTCATCCACTACAGAAAATTCTGATAAGGCTACTGAGGAAGAATTACAACATTTTGAGTACTTTGCATGCACCAGCACAGTGCTTGACAACCCAAAAAGTCAGCCTTTACAGTGAAAGTTACCTAACTATGGGTTTACCATGGACAGGTGATCCATATTGTCCCATTCCATTGTGCATTATCTGTGGCAAACAACTTACAAATACAGCAATGGCTCCAACAAAACTGAAAATACACTTTACTACAAACCATGGCCATTTGGTATCTAAAGGTGCCGATTATTTCAAACAGCTATTGGAATCTCAAAACAAGCACAGATTTTGTTAAAAAAAAGTCTCTATTAGTAAAAAAGCACAGGAAGCAAGCTATTTGGTGGCAGAAATGATTGCCCAGAAAAGAAAAAAATCACACAGTTGGTAAAAATATAATAATGCCAGGACGTAACATTATTGTAAATCACATGCTAGGAGCAGCTGCAGTAAAGGAAATTGAAAAGGTTCCAGTCTCAGACAGTACAATAAGTTGGCATATTGATGACTTCACATGATGTTGACGAGGTCTTGTGTGATATCCTTAAAAAAAAAAAAACATCTTCTCTATCCAGGCTGATGAGTCCACTGATATCACCAATGCATGCCATCTTGTAGCATTTGTACGATTTAAAAATAGCGGTGAAATACTTTTTCTGCTGCAAAGAGCTGCCTGAAACAACCAAGGGTCAAGATATATTTCATATTTTGTCTGCCTATCTGGAATCACAAGGCCTGCCCTGGAATGGTTGTGTTGGAATCTGTACTGATGGTGCCCCATCAATGGTTGGCTCCATGAAAGGTGAACTTTATTAAACAAAGACTAGTTCACTCAAGAATGTTTCAAAAGCTTTGTGAAAGCATTAAGAAGGACCACGTAAATCTCCTGCTACATACAAAAATCAGGTGGCTTAGCAGAGGGCGAGTTCTCCACAGAGTGAGCTGAAAGAAGAACTAAAGGAGTACTTTCAAGAAAATAGGCCAGATTTTGCAGAGTGCTTTGAAGATAAAAAATGGCTGCAGAAACCGGCATACTTAGCTGACATTTTTAATCACATGAACCTGCTGAACAAGTCTCTGCAAGGTTCTGGAGAAAATATCCTGACTTCAAGTGACAAGATACTTGGATTCAAAAGTAAACTGAATCTTTGGAAAAGCCATGTTGCTAAAGGAAATCTGGAAATGTTTCCTCTGTTGCTTGGCCTTGGAAGTGAGGAAGGATACCAGCAAGTTTCAAGTCTAATTGAAAGCCACCTGGATGTACTGCAGAGCAAAATGGAATATCATTTTCCTTCTCTTTCAACACAAATTTATGATTGGGGGAGGAAACCTTTCTCTGAGTCTTCTATTCAGTTCGAGAACTTACATTTAAAAGAACAGGAAGAAATTTGTGATTTGCAGGCTGATCGTAGCCTGAGCATGAGGTTTGATAATGTATCCAAATCAAATTCTGGATTTTAGCCAAAGAAGAGTATCCTACCCTTTACAGAAAGGCATTGAATGTTTTGCTGCATCTTTCTACTTCCTACACGTGTGAGAAAACTATTTCCTGTTTAACAAGCATCAAGAGCAAGGAATGAAATTTTTTAATTTTAATTGAAGACGAAATTTCTGTGTGCTTATCTCAAGTTTGACCCAGAATTGAGCATCTGTGCAGAAAACAGCAAGCCCAGATTTTTTTTTTTTTTTTACAATATTTACTCTTTCAAATTATTTAATAGAATCTATTATTTGATACTGTTTTTTTTTTTTCTTAATTTTTTTTAGGGGTTCCCCGAGATCTCAAACTTTTTGCAAAGGGTTCCCCGAAGGCAAAAATGTTGAGAAACACTGCACAAGCAATGCAGCCCACTCCATCCCTCCTCCTCCATGCCCACTTACCCGCTAAACACAATGGGGGTGGATATTACATGTAGCCCAATGGAGGCTTCACCTCCCTCTTATTTTAAGACACCGGCTGGAGGGGCATGACACAGCCTCTAACTGGCCGAAATCCACCCACACCATGGTATTGCCAAAAAATAATACAGATTTTATTTTAAATATATATTTGTATGACAATTTAAAACAGTTTATTGAGAATTTATTTTTACTCTGCATTTTAAAGGCAGTTTTTTTATTTTGAACATGTGACCAGCAGCAGGGGACTAGAAGCTCCTCCTGCTTAGGTTTCCCTATAGAAAGGCTGTGAAAGATCTGGGTCATGTGACAGCTGTATATCAATTATGAAAACGGTACCTGATGTTTTTTTTTTTTATTAAAGAATTACAATGCCATCATCCATATACCAAAATAGAAAGGACAATGCAAATTAACAATTTGTGTTTAGTATCACTTTAACACTGCTTAGCAGAGGAAAAGTTTTGGAGTTTTAAGAAAAAGGCAAGTAAAATATAAGCAGCATTATTTTAGTTCTGCTATTTAAATGAGAACATGTAACAATTTTAAAGTAGGTGTGATGCCAATTTGGCTGCAAAAGTGAAAACACACTCTAAATGGAACTCCTTTAACCCTTAGTGCCGGTTCACACTACGTCGCTCCGACTTAGGGGGCGACCTGTGAAGTCGCGTGCAGCGCGACTTCGGCGCGACTTGCATGGACTTCATGAAATGAATGTCTATGCAAGTCGCCTCCAGGTCGCCCCGAAGTAGTACAGGACCCTTTTTCTAAGTCGGAGCGACTTGTGTCGCTCCTATTAGAACCGGTCCTGTACTACACTATGGGAGCGACGGTGCACGACTTGTCAGGCTGACCAAGTCGCCTGACAAGTTGTACCAGTGTGAATGGACACTAAGGAAAAGAAGATTAGATAAACAAGAAATGTTTAAGCAAAAGTATTCTGTTTACAATTGGAGGCTTAAGGAAACATCCTTAACCCTTGAGTCCAGGGAGAGGTCAGTCCATAATGTGAAGGGTTTACCTGGGGAAAAAGTCATCTCCCAAGATATATACAGGCATACGACAGTCCTCCAGCAGCATATGTATATGGAGAAGAGGAAGGAAGGTAGCAAACCTAAACCCCTATAAAGCCCCTTTCACACATACGGTCTGAAATGATGCCCCATGCAACTCTATGGGGCAGCGGATGTCAGTAGAGACATGTCAGCTGACATCCGATCCGATCCTGTCTGTCCAATCTGGACGGATGGAAACCCTATTTTCCATCCGTCTGGCGGATCGGATGAGAACGGACAGGTGGTCCGTTCTCATCCGATTCCCCCATAGAGAACAGCGGGGATCTGACACGTCCGTCTCTGCACACAGAGCGGAGATGGAGCTGTCATCCGCCTGCTCAGCGGGGATCGGCGGATCAATCCCCCGCTGAGCAGAACGGCTCCGTCGACGGAACGGAGCCATGTGAAAGGGGCCTAAAAGTTTAACTAAAGACAAAACCTTTTTTTTTTTTTTTTTTTTCGTTTTGGATACAACAGAGAGGGATTAGAACACCTGCCAGTTTGTTTACTTAACGCGTTTGTTACTCCAACACTTTATATTCCTGATATGTGGCTGCTGTACCATGTATGTGTATGAGAAAGTATCCTGTTCTCTTTATGTGAAATCCCTGATGTTCCTACCAGTCCCTCTGCTTTCCTGTTAAAAAACTAACCACACTAAGCAGGAGAACACACCATGGTCAGTTCTCTAGCTATGCTGGGAACTCTGTGTGCTCTCCAATGATCAGACTTGTCCTGACATCCCCCTACTACACAGTAATTCACTGGGAAGCTCGGTGTGCTGCTGCTTCTCCTGCTCCCAACTCTTATGCAGCTGAGAACAGAGGGAATGTGATCATTTTAAAAAAAATAAAAAAGGTATTTATAATGTATTTTTATATCAATTCAAAATAATGTTTTGCCTTTTATTTCTATTTTAAAATGAATGGGTTGTTTTACAAGGTGATCGTTTACAATCACTTTAAAGAATAAGAGTTTATTAGTTTTCAAATATAAAATACAGACACAGAGAGTGCTGGTTCACACTGCCGCTACCACTAAAGTAGCGTCGCTTCCAGCGCGACTTTGACGCGATTTTGACGCGACTTTGGCGCGACTTTGACGCGACTTTGGCGCGACTTAGCGCGACTTTGACGCGACCTAATCGCGAGGCAACTTTTTATTTGGCCAATCACAATCTGATGTCTTGTGACCTAATTTCCTTTTCCTGTGTTTTTTTTTTTACATATTTCCTTTTTCCCATGTGTGCAGTGTTGTGTGTCTCACATAGCTTTGTTTGTCTGTCCAGAAACGTAAAAAAAAAAAAAGAGCTTTTTTCCTATAATTTTTAAGAAGCACATGCCTCCAAAGACACCCAAAAAATGCCCGTAAAATGTCTGCAAGAAAAAAAGCCAGCCGCAGAGAAGCCGTATTCCTGAAAATATAGTAAAAATGCTGTTTTTTAGGGGTTCTGGACATGCTACAGAGCTGAAAATTGACAGGTACACTTTTTAGACCCCCCAGACACTAAATAAAAAAAATGACATGCCTGCCTAAAAAAATGCCCGCTAAATGCCTGCAAGAAAAAAAGACAGCTGGTAAGACACTACAAAAAATTATAAGAAAAATGATTTTTTTTTAGGGGTTCTGGACATGCTACATAGCTGAAACTTGACAGGGACACTTTTTTGACCCCCCAGACACTAAATCCAGAAAATGACATGCCTGCCTAAAAAAATGCCCGCTAAATGTCTGCAAGAAAAAAAGCCAGCCGCAGAGAAGCCGTATTCCTGAAAATATAGTAAAAATGCTGTTTTTTAGGGGTTCTGGACATGCTACAGAGCTGAAAATTGACAGGTACACTTTTTAGACCCCCCAGACACTAAATAAAAAAAATGACATGCCTGCCTAAAAAAATGCCCGCTAAATGCCTGCAAGAAAAAAAGACAGCTGGTAAGACACTACAAAAAATTAAAAGAAAAATGATTTTTTTTAAGGGTTCTGGACATGCTACAGAGCTGAAACTTGACAGGGACACTTTGTAGACCCCCCAGAAACGAAATCCAAAAAATGACATGCCTGCCTAAAAAAATGCCCGCTAAATGCCTGCAAGAAAAAAAGCCAGCCGCAGAGAAGCCGTATTCCTGAAAATATAGTAAAAATGCTGTTTTTTAGGGGTTCTGGACATGCTACAGAGCTGAAAATTGACAGGTACACTTTTTAGACCCCCCAGACACTAAATAAAAAAAATGACATGCCTGCCTAAAAAAATGCCCGCTAAATGCCTGCAAGAAAAAAAGACAGCTGGTAAGACACTACAAAAAATTAAAAGAAAAATGATTTTTTTTAAGGGTTCTGGACATGCTACAGAGCTGAAACTTGACAGGGACACTTTGTAGACCCCCCAGAAACGAAATCCAAAAAATGACATGCCTGCCTAAAAAAATGCCCGCTAAATGCCTGCAAGAAAAAAAGCCAGCCGCAGAGAAGCCGTATTCCTGAAAATATAGTAAAAATGCTGTTTTTTAGGGGTTCTGGACATGCTACAGAGCTGAAACTTGACAGGGACACTTTTTAGACCCCCCAGAAACGAAATCCCAAAAATGACATGCCTGCTTAAAAAAATGCCCGCTAAATGCCTGCAAGAAAAAAAGACAGCTGGTAAGACACTACAAAAAATTAAAAGAAAAATGTTTTTTTTTTAGGGGTTCTGGACATGCTACAGAGCTGAAACTTGACAGGGACACTTTTTAGACCCCCCAGAAACGAAATCCAAAAAATGACATGCCTGCCTAAAAAAATGACCGCTAATGCCTGCAAGAAAATTATGCTCTTTTCTTGTTCACTGCCATTTTTTAGCAAAGTCGGATGACAAGTCGGATTACAGGTCGCTTCAATTAAGATAAGGAGGCGACTCCCATTGAAGTATATGGGACAGGTCGGATCACTGGTCGCCTGAAAGTAGTACAGGACCCTTTTCTGAAGTCGGAGCGACCTTAATAGCGGCAATTAAGACGGCACTGATTCATTTACATTGGTTTGGTCATGTCAAGCGACCTGGGGCGACCTGGGGCGACACAAGTCGCCTCGTGAGTCGCCCTAGTGTGAATGGGGGCAGAAAGCTTCATATTGTCATAAATCCAGATAACATTCCCAGTTTGAAAAACAAAAGTGGTGAACTTGCTCCATGTTGGAATAAGACAGAAGGATAAAAAACCTGAAATTACATGACATAAATCTTCTGTCAAGGACCCGTGGCGGGTAAGCATGTTAGAGCTTGAGGTCTAGGCATATACTGGGTGTGTCACAGGGGTCTCCACCTGGGTCTTCGAGTGGGTGACAAACCCAATTCAATGGAATTGGGTTTGTCACCCATCCAGCTAGGCCTTTCCCATCCATTCAATGGATGGGAAAGGCCTAGCTGGAACCTCGTGCTGAAAGTTTCCGAAGTCAGGAGAACCGAGGAGAGTTTGGAACCAAGGAGAGTCCGAAAAGAATATCCAAGTACACCAGTTAGCCATGCATGTAGAAAATGTATCATGTTGTGCCAACAGCTCTTCCAGATGTATGCAAGCGAGAGAACACCTGTCAATTTTTATTTCTGTCTGTTTCCCTGTTAGGAAGATTTACTCTCTATTTGTGCTGTTTAACATTGTCATCAAAAGTTAAAGTAAAAACATCCCAAATTTTGGGTTGACATCAGAACAGCAACAGAGGAGAAATCTTCTAGTGGGGACACTAGTTTGGGTTGGTGACCCTGGTGATACCAGGATTCCCTCACTTTGAATAGATTTCCTCTTGCATCCTGTTTTGACTATGTGACTGGAAGTGAAGAGAAATCCCCCCATTGGAACACAGCTTGCACAAAAAATCCTGGCAGGAGTTATCTCTCCTTTACTCTCTCAAAAATAAAAAAATAAAAAATGGTGGTAGAATACGTGGCACAGTTTTGCATCTTCCTCCTGGGAACTGGATAGTTTTGTCCCAGTACCGCCTTAGCCTTACACTGTGGAGCTGTAAAGAACTCTGATGAAGATGACCCTATAGTAACAGGGGTCCCAGGGTCTATGTTGCAAGTGTCTGTCATTCTGGAAATACAGAGAACTCCATGTCAGCAATGGAGGAGTATGGGCTGAGGTAGCCTGATACAGCGGTATTGCCTTTTATGCGTCCACAAAAAGAGACATGTTGCACCTCGCACAAGGCCCAAAATGAGGCAAAGCCTTGCATACTCAAACTCAGGCAGCTGGTGCTGATGAAAGTCTCAGTGGGCTGGAGGTGACAAAGTCATTGTAGGTGGGCAGCAGAACTGAACCAGAGACTGGAAGGTCCACAAAGCTCTTCAAAAGTAGGAGCAGCAATGACAAGATGCTTCCTCTAGGTTGAGTGGAGAAAGTTCATGCGTGCGCAACACTCCACCTATTGAGTATTAAGCACACAGCTGGCCTTACAGTACTTCGGTCTGCAGAGACTGGTTGACACCAACATTTTTTACTACTGTTCTATACCTGGAGAACACTCTGCAGCTAACACAATACACTGAGTTATGTGAACAGTCCAGTGCCCATGTTACAGACAGCCAGGCGTGGTCGCCGTTATGTACCTGACATGGGATTTGAAGCTGTGTACTTTAACATTCTGTTCTGTTATCCTACCTCTGAGCCACACTTCAGCTCATATGGATCTAGTCCTGTTAATCTGGTATTGCCTGCTGCACTAGGGGGCTGGACTTCACCTGAGTATACTCCTGTCTCTCATTGTCCACCTGAAGCTAATTGCTCAATTAAGCAAGCTATTAAACACTGCCTCTCGCTTAGAGCAGTGTCAGTTCATTGCTGATCTTTGTTCCAGATTGTTCCTGTTTGACAGCCTTTGTTCCCGTGTTCCTGTTTCCCGAGCGTGTGTTCCAGACTGACTCCGGCTTCCATCCTTACCTTCGCTCCATGTTGTTTCTGCCACCTTACCTTCCTCTCATCTCCTGATCCTTATCCGGACTCGTGTCATCCAGTGACTACAGTTATCCCTGGACTTCCCTTCCCATTGTATTCCTGCCAGTCCTGCTTATTGAAGCACCTTCCCTGCCAAGCCCCCGTGCACAGATTCACAGCCCAGGTGGCTTTCTTACCTGGTCACCTTGGACTGTGGATATCTGCAAGGGTGAGCGTACATCTCTGCGTTACAGACTCCAACAAAGGTAAGCCCCATGACATAATGAACTGACCATATGGAGTCTGCAGATATGTGCAAGAAGCTCACCCAGCAGGTGTCCAGCCTGGCCCAGACTGTGTCAGAGTTGCAGCAAGAGGTGCTGATACTTAAAGGCACAGAACTCCCAGCCCTGGAACCTGCACATCCAGAACCCTATGTCTTGTTACCTGACAGATTTGATGGTTCCCGTTCCTCATTTACAACCTTCCGGATGGATTTTGAGCTCCTGTTTGTCCTTAAGCCCAGGACCTATTACAGTGACTTTATCAAAGATCATTCTGCTGTTAATCTGCTTTCTGGAAGGATGAAGACATGGGCATACCAGAAGCTGCAGGAGAAAAGTCCTATCTTGGACAATTGGGAATTTATTTATAACTGCCATGGACTCGCAGTGTCTCACCTCCCAGAAAGCTACTTCCAAGCCTGCTCCAGGTCCCCGCAGACCTCGGATACCTAGGGAAAAAGCAAACCCATACAAATATGACTCTGCCTAGTCACGGTACAAGCCTGCCTGCACCAGCCAGCCTGGTCACCCTGACACCACTCCAATATGCCTTGATCCTCCAGAGGTTAAAGAGGAGCCCATGGAGATCGGCGCCGTGCGCACCAGGCTGTCTTCCAAAGAAAGAGACCATAGGAGAAACAGTGGCCTTTGTTTCTATTGTGGAGAGGGAGGACATTTTATCACATTTTGCCCAACTCGTCCATCCAGGCCTGAGGCTCTTCCAGTGGATACCATGCAGATCCATCCTGTCTTCCCAGAAACACAGCCTGGAAACTGCCAAGGTTGCTGCCAGCCCTGTCCCCGTTCTGTGTCTGAAAAGGGCACCCAGACTATGGCAATCGTTGAAACCAATACCTCTGTGGAAGTCCCTCCTCCAGCTCCAGTATTGTCTGTACCTCTTTCCAAAGAAACTCCTGTTCTAGCAAGCACCTTCATTACTTCCTGCCCTGACAACGAAGTTCTTTCACCTGACTGCACATATGCTTCTAATGGTACTGTGGTACGTAAGGAGGACCTGAAGTTGTTTGAGGAAGTATTAAAAGCTGCGATTGCCTATCCTGTAAAAGACCTCTGCAAAGAACCTGTTCCTGTCCGGAGGGTGTCCTTAAAGGGGGGGTACTGTCACGGTTCTCGCCATGGCTTACAGACAGCCAGGCGTGGTCACCGTTAAGTACCTGACATGGGATTTGAACCTGTGTACTTTAACATTCTGTCCTGTTATCCTACCTCTGAGCCACACTTCAGCTCATATGGATCCAGTCCTGTTAATCTGGTATTGCCTGCTGCACTAGGGGGCTGGACTTCACCTGAGTATACTCCTGTCTCTCATTGTCCACCTGAAGCTAATTGCTCAATTAAGCAAGCTATTAAACACTGCCTCTCGCTTAGAGCAGTGTCAGTTCATTGCTGATCTTTGTTCCAGATTGTTCCTGTTTGACAGACTTTGTTCCTGTGTTCCTGTTTCCTGAGCGTGTGTTCCAGACTGACTCCGGCTTCCATCCTTACCTTCGCTCCATGTTGTTCCTGCGACCTTACCTTCCTCTCATCTCCTGATCCTTATCCGGACTCGTGTCATCCAGTGACTACAGTTATTCCTGGACTTCCCTTCCCATTGTATTCCTGCAGGTCCTGCTTATTGGAGCACCTTCCCTGCCAAGCCCCCACAGATTCACAGCCCAGGTGGCTTTCTAACCTGGTCACCTTGGACTGTGGATATCTGCAAGGGTGAGCGTACATCTCTGCGTTACAGACTCCAACAAAGGTAAGCCCTGTGACAGCCCAAAGGTCACATTATAGGCAAAATCCCACAATCTTCTAAACACCAGTCTAGTTCAGGCAGGATGGCCTTACTCCCAAAGAAGTCTTTAGAGGCTGGGTCACACCAGAAGCTGTGCCACAGCTCTGGATCTGGAGAGCACTCTGCAGCTAAGTAACAAAGTGCAACAAGGTTTGGAAAGAGCCACAACACAGAGCTCAGAAATAGGCATTTATCCTCCTAGGATACAAGCCCAAAATTTGAGGCATTACAGTTGGAGGTAGATTATACAAGGAGTTGATTTACAGATTTTTTTTTTGTGAGTGTCCAAACCTCCTGATGATGGAAGTATAACCCAAACATCTAAGAATGATTGCCTTACTCTGTCTCTCAGACAAAAACAAAATAATGTTTGCCGAATCCAGCACAGTACCTTTTCCACGCCCCTACGTTTTGTACCACAATGTAAATTAAAGTCCTTTGGCTGCTGCTATGTCACCATGTTTGTGCTCTGTTGTCTCCTACACTTTCTGCCTCATCTCCACAATGCTGTCCATTTTATAGTATGTTGTGCCATAGCAGAATCAAACCCCAAAAGTATATATTAAGTGGAAACTACTCCCCCCCCCCCCCCAACCTTTCTGCTATAACCACTACCACTATGCCTGCTCCATCCCTGGGTTATAATCAGGTCCAGACATACCTCCCATTTACAGACTGGCCTTAACGAGGCAACGTGGCTTTCATATATATCTGTAAACATGTGTAACCAAAAACTGTTTTTAATACAAATTGTTAGACAATGCCATTTTTGTTTTTTTGAAGGTTAGCTGGTAAGCATGCTGGGAAAATGTTTGTTTGTCCTGTGCATAAAAATTAGGTATCAATTGGGATGGTTGCCATTTTTGTATAGCTTGCTCCCTGGAACTGGCATAGGGATAAATTGAAGACCACTTCAGCTGCCACCATGCTCTTGCTTGGCTTCTTATGTCTCCCTGCTCACTTAAAGGGTAATGGCCTGCCTCCAGGCAACGCTAATTTATCCATTGCTATATACGCTTTAATATAGAGACTCCTAAATAGAACAGTTAGGACTAGGAATACATATGTGAATAAGTGAGCTTGCTAAGCCCAGGCAAATTACAGTCTCTGATAAAGGAAGCCAACTGGCTTCGAAATGCATCCCATGTCTACAACGCATGTCTCTACAATGACGTCGGAAATTCCAGTACTGAACTTCCATGCAGTCACAGCAGCTTCCGCCATCTTTAGCACACTTTATCCCCAGCCGATGGCCAAGACTGGTGGTTCTCTGGCTGCCCCTTGGACATTTCTGCCTCCCAAGTCACCTTCATGCCATGCCCTTCACAAATACTGTAGTTTTAAGAGTTTGGACAGCACCTTACAGTGGGGCATTGATGAGGCAGTGCAGCTTCCACATATATTTGCAAATGTGTGCAACTAAAACCTCTATTTTTAATGCAAATTGATAGACAGTGCTATTTATTTTTTTGCAGGCTAGCTGCTAAATGTGCTGGGAAAATGTTATGCAGCCTCCTATGTATCTGCAGACCATGAACAGCTACCTCTTTGCCTCTTTTTCCCCAGAGTGTAATCAGCTTTATCTCTTCCTCAATGTCTATAACCAGCTGCCACTCTGGGCAGGAGAGGAGGCATACTCCCCACTGTCCATAATCAGCTCTGCCACTCTGCCTCCTCCCTGTCTACAATCAGCTGCCCCTCTGCGCCCCCCCAATCTTCACCAATAGGTTATGAATTAGTCCAAAAACAGTCTAACCAAAATGAATACATGCACATGTATACATAGATATCTGCTAGACACTTTAAGCTTAAATTTCTTGTTACAGTATGCTAAACATAGCAGTACTTCAATCCTTTTCATTAGATAAAAAAAAAAAAAAAAAAACACGTTTCAGAGCAACTAGCAAGTTCATTTTAACATGATTTAAGTCATCCTAATAAAACTGTCTTACGTGTTCTCCAACAAGATACTGAAAGCAAAATACCTTCATGGTTCAGTGCAGTGCAGTCATTTAGCTGGATAAAACCCCTCATCATAGAGGTTTATTGACCTTATTGTGGTGGTTTACCTGCTTTTCTATATTTCTCAGTAACTTAGTCGGGCTGCTTGGAGACATTTCTAAATCCATGGTGGAAGATCGATTTAGGTCTTCTGGGGGTGTTGCCACCCTCTCTGCAGGCCTCAAAGAAAAGCTTGGATCTGGCAGATGTTTTTTCTTGTGGAGAATAGAATCTGAGGGTTCCTCAAACTGCAGTGTTCCCTAGGATACAGACATAAATAAAGCAATCAATAAAAACCTTTACATATTTTTTTTTTTCAAATATTTTTTATTTTATGGTTTTGGAAGATACGGCTCATGTGAACATCTCCAGCACTTGGATGGGGAGGTGGGTGTGAAGTCTCGATGGTGTTTGGAAAATTTGATGTAGAAACTTGCATAGTCTGTCTCACATTGAAACAAGGTAAGCAAAATACTTTACATACTTGTTTCCAAAGAGGCCACCTACCTTTCAGACATTTTTTTTTAAAAAAGGAAGCAATTAACTATAACTATAGTTTCTGTAGAAGTAATCTAGTAAAATGAAAGCATTGCGATTTCAGGCGTTCCTACCTCACACATTTAATACACACTGCAGATCTTCAACGTGCTCATTATATGTGGAGGTAGCCTAATTAAGCACCTGTTTCAGTTTGAGTTTCTCAAATGTCTAGTTTAACCACCCTGTCAATATTATACTAGATACTGTAAAACAAGCCTGGAAAGTGAATGAACATGAGGTGGTTATTTAATAAAGTCACCCCTAACTGAAATTTTTGACACTTTTGGGGGTACCAGTGACATTACTACAGTAATCAGTGCTATAAAAATGCACTGTTACTGTAAAAATGACACTGGCAGGGAAGGGGTTAACTTTATTGGTGATCAATGGGTTAAGTGTGTCCCTAGGGGCGTGATTCAAACTGTTAGGGGGCATGGCTAGTGAAGTAATCACAGAGATCTACGATCCTACATAGCAGGAACGCATAGCCTCTGTCATTACTTCAGGGAGAATGACAGACGGCTGTGTTTACATCAGCCGTCTGTCTTTCTCCCTCTCCTGTGGGAGATCGCGAGTGGCCGGCGGACATTGGAGCCGCCGGTCACTCGCGCTGGCTAGGCAGGGAACGAGCGGGGGCGAGAGCACGCCGGCGGCGGTGCGCGCTCGCTCGCCCCCTACAGGCTCACGGGGGAGCGACGTACCCATACATCACTTTGCCCAGGAGAGGCTGACTGCCGCAGTATATAGTCGTGCGGCAGTCGCAAGTGGTTAAGCCTTTACAGGAAAAAAAAATTACCATTTTAAAATGTCTCTAAATGCTAAACATTTTTTTTTTTTTTTTACTTAAATGCATTCTATGCATTAGGGTTAAAAAGTTCCACTGCCCGTTTCCCCTCCTCATCCCTAAACATCAGACTCCCATCGATCCAGCGCTGTGCCTGTTTGCAACCCTGCTCTCCTCTTTTCCTCTTCTCACAAAGCACACAGAGTAGCGGGTGAGCGATACGTAAACACTACAAATATATGTGCTTAGCTCAAATTTCATGAATGAGGTTTACAACCACTTAATATTCGAAAATGTTGTAAACCTGACATCTACATGTCTGCAGTTGGAACTCTCATTTTTATGTTATGTGACTTACCTTCATAAAAAAAAAAGAAATAAAAAAAAAAGGAAGCTAAAAAATAAAATGATGCTGGCCTATAAAAGGAATGCAGCCACCACACCTAGGAATTGGTAAGATGGAATATCTAAAACATTTTCTTTTGGGTTTAACTACCTCCCACCCGGGCCATAGTACATATACGGCCGGGCGGGAGTCTCGTCCTTCTGAATGGACGTTCCGGAACATCCTTCAGAAGGAGAGAGATCGCGCCGCCCCGGGCACGCGCAGCGGCGCGATCTCGATGTGCCTGTGTCCCTCGGACACACGGCAACAACATTCGGCAGGAGGGCCCTGTGATTGGCCCTCCTGATCACATGACGGCTGTGTCCAATCACAGCCGTCATGTAATGTAAATAGAGCCGTTGTAACGGCTTCGATCTCTTCTCCTCCTCACAGATCCTGTCAGTGAGGAGAAGATCAGAGGATCGGTGATGCTGCGGGGGTGATCAGTGAGTATTTCTAATTACTCACTGATCACAGGGGGGGTCTGTGCTGGTAATCAGAACATTGATTACCAGTGCAGCCCTGGGGGGAGGGGTGCCACTAAGCCACCAGGGATGCCCACCCATGACCACCAGGGATGCCCACTATGGCCACCAGGGATGGCAAGCAGGGCTCAGAGAGCCCCCCAGTGCCCTCCCTATCAGTGTTGCCCATCAATGGCATCTATCAGTGCTGCCCACCAGTGCCATTATTGCCATCTATCAGTGCCGCCCACCAGTGCCCATTATTGCCCACCAGTGCTGCCTATCAGTGCCCATCAGTGCCCCCCATCAGTGCAGATCAGTGCCACCCATCAGTGCCGATCATTGCCGCCCAACAGTGCCACTATCAGTGCCCATCAGTGCCGCCAATCAGTGCCCATCAGTGCTGCCTATCAGTGCCCATCAGCGCTGCCTATCAGTGCCCACCAATGCTGCATATCAGTGCTATCTATCAGTGCCACATATCAGTGCCCATCAGTGCTGCATATCAGTGCTACCTATCAGTGCCCATCAGTGCTGCATATCAGTGCCACCCCATCAGTGCCACCCCATCAGTGCCACCCCATCAGTGCCACCCCATCAGTGCCTGTCAGTGCGGCATCATCAGTGCTCATTAGTGCAGGTAAAAACATATCTATTTACAAAATTTTATAACCTAAACAAGAAACTTTTTTTTTTTTTTTCAAATTTTTCAGTCTTTTTTTATTTGTGCACCAAAAAAGAAAAAAACTGGTGGTGATCAAATACCACCAAAAGAAAGCTCTATTTGTGGGGAAAAAATGACACAAATTTGGTTTAGGTACAGTGTTGCATGACCGCGCAATTGTCATTCAAATTGCAACAGCGCTAAAAGCTGAAAATTGGTCTGGGAAGGAAGGGGGTTTAAGTGCCCAGTATTGAGGTGGTTAATACCACTTTAATAGTTCTGCTATTACCGTATATACTCGAGTATAAGCCGACCCGAGTATAAGCCGAGGACCCTACTTTTACCACAAAAAGATGGGAAAAATGATTGACTCGAGTCTAGGGTGAGAATGCAGGGTGGCGGGCATGGTACAGGAGAATGCAGGGTGGCAGGCATGGTACAGGAGAATGCAGGGTGGCAGGCATGGTACAGGAGAATTCAGGTTGGCAAGCATGGTACAGGAGAATGCAGTGTGGCTGGCATGTACAGGAAAATTCAGGATGGCAAGCATGGTACAGGAGAATGCAGTGTGGCTGGCATGTACAGGAGAATTCAGGGTGGCAAGCATGGTACAAGAGGATGCGGGGTTGCGGGCATACTAGTGCGGCTGTGTTTCACTTACCTGTTCCAGAGGCGACTTCATTTTAAAAATGGTGCCGCCCGGCGCGACACGTCATTGCGCACGTGCCGCCGCCACTCGGGAAAGCTGGTATACGTTCGGCTATTCCCGGCCTGTCCAGAGCGGTAGCGGCGCATACGCGGTGACATGTATACACCGGGCGGCGCCATTTTTAAATCTTAAACACGTCGGAGAGGCCGGGAACTTTTTTTTTTGTTGTTGACTCGAGTATAAGCCGAGAGGAAAGGTTTTCAGCACAAAAAAATGTGCTAAAAAACTCGGCTTATACTCGAGTATATACGGTATATAAATCTTTATTAACCACTTTACCACCGGAGGATTTTGCTGTCTTACGTCCAGGCCACTTTTTGCGATTCGGCGCTGTGCGACTTTAACTGACAATTGCGCGGTCGTGCGACGCCGTACCCAAACAAAATTTACGTCCTTTTTTTCCCACAAATAGAGCTTTCTTTTGGTGGTATTCGATCACCTGTGCGATTTTTACTTTTTGCGCTATAAACAAAAAAAGAGCGTTTATTTTGAAAAAATAACAATATTTTTAACATTTTTTTATATGAAATTCCTCCCAAAAAATATGTAAAAATAAATTTTTTTTTAAATTTTTGGCCAATTTGTTTTCTGCTTCCTATGTTTGGTAAAAAAAAAATCGCAATAAACGTATTTTGATTGGTTTGCGCAAAAGTTATTGCGTTTACTAACTAAGGGAAAGATTTCTGTAATTTTTGGTGTTTTTTTTTTTAACGAGTAATGGCGGCGATCTGCGATTTTTTTTTTTTGCGGGACTGCGACATTGCGGCGGACAAATCGGACCCTTGACTGACATTTTTTACACTTTTGGGGGTACCAGTGACATTACTGCAGTAATCAGTGCTATATATATGCACTGTTACTGTAAAAATGACACTGGCAGGGAAGGGGTTAATTTTATTGGAGAGGGAGGGGTTAATGTATGCCTGGTGCTTACTAACGTGTGGGGGGGGGGGGAGGTGACTGAGTGAGCCAGGGACAGATCGGATGTTCAGCTATGCTGAACACTCCGATCTGTCACTCCCTGTCACTTAGGAGATCCACCCGCTCTGTTTACACAGGCGGGCGGATCTCCAAACTAGATTCCCCAACGATCGGGGAAGAGCGGCGGCGATCGCCGCCGCTCCTCCCCTGGCCCGACTCCCGCTGTGAATGAAAACAGCGGGAGCGCCGCCTACAGGGGGAGGAGTCCAGCGACGATAACGAGCCACTGTGCCGCAGTAGCAGCACAGTGGCTAGAGGTAAAGTGGTTAATATAGCGGAACACATAAATAGCTCATGGTAAACATATAATAAACAAGCAAAAAGTTGGGGGAGCAAACCCTGAACATGTATTTCTAAAGCTGGTGCAGCTATGAACCAAGCGACATGCATATTAAAAAAGAATAGCGCACACATGCAAAAGAAATGACTATCAAATATGGAGACAATCCATAAATAAAAATGGGAATTTGGTCCCACCATATGGCCATATCGTGCTCAAGCCCACCACTACGTCAAAGTACCCCATTGTCAGGGGGTCCTACACTATACATAAAAAAGGATGAATCCATAAAACATATAATACCTTTAGGCTTCGTAGCTGACTCTGAAGATGACCTAGTTGCTGGATTTGGTACTCCAGTTCTGAGATCCTAGCCTGAAGCCATGTCCAGCGGCTCCCTATATTCGCTCTCATTGACAGCCAGTAACATTTTGCTTTACTGTAAACAGAAGCAAGAAAAAAGGTAACCGAGATTAATCAGAATAAAACCCAGAAGAATAAAAATCAATAAACTGCTAATTCCGTTGAGGAACATTAAAATACCGCTAAAGTCAGAAAGTCCTCTAAATTTACCTTACTTTGCAACAGCATGTGCTCTGTTAATATAACCATTTTGTGATTACAAGCGGTCAGGGATCAGTTATTTAGCAACAGTAGTACTACAGGTCTCCACCAGCTTCAAGTAGAAGTGTAGGCAATTTTGGATAGAGCAAGGGAGGGTTAAATCCCCTGTCAGATTTCTCTTCACTTCCTGTTCCATAGCCAAACAGGAAGAGAGCAGAAATCCCTGAAAAATAAGGGAATCCCTTAATTGAGGACTAGTGTCCTCATTGGGAGAGATTTCCTCTCTGTTTTTTTTTCTGGGGACAACCCAACATTTGGGATTGCCTTTTACTTTCAGTGCCGGTTCACATTTCTGCGATGCGGGAACGCTGCGAATATACAGCGTGTTCCCGCATTGCATCCGCACCCCTGGCCGTTCACACTGCCATATGCGATATGCTGGGGGTGTCAATTAAAAGTTAACGACACCCCCAGATCAGATCGCATATCGCAGTGCGATCTGAAAGTTCGCACAGAATCGGATCGCACTAGTGTGAACCACCATGCGATCCGATTCTGCTGTGGACCAAAAAAAGGGTCCTGTGCGAGTTAGGTGCGATTGCGGTGCGAATTCAGCCATACAAACTGTATGGCTGAATTTGCACCGCACAGACATCGCATGTAATTTTACAGTGCGCTCCGAATTACATGCGATCCCTGTGATCGCAGAAATGTGAACCGGCACTGAATGATAATGGTAAACAGGACAAATGGAGAGGGTAAATCTCCATAACAAAGAGCGCAGAAAGCAAAAAAACTGACAAGCATTCTCTTTTTTTTTTTTTTTTTTTACATTTCCTTTATTTATTTTTTCATAAACAATAAAAAAATCGTAAACAACACATAAATTACTGTTCAAAATATTCGTATACACAATTCCCAATTCCCCTCTCCTTCCCTCCCCCTTTCCATATTTAGCCATTTTATATCTTTTTTCTTCTCTACTCTCTATCTCTCCCCCCCCCCCCCCCTTATTCTTAAATTCTACCCATTTTTCCAATATAGTGGAAAATTTCTCTATTTGATCTTCTCCGCTACTGCTCAGAAATTCCATATTTTATTATATCTTTTCATGTGACAACACTGAAGAAATGACACTTTGCTACAATGTAAAGTAGTGAGTGTACAGCTTGTATAACAGTGTCAATTTGCTGTCCCCTCAAAACAACTCAACACACAGCCATTGATATATAAACCGCTGGCAACAAAGGTGAGTACACCCCTAAGTGAAAATGTCCAAATCGGGCCAATTAGACATTTTCCCTCCCCGGTGTCATTTGACTCGTTACTAGTCGTTAGTGTTACAAGGTCTCAGGTGTGAATGGGGAGCAGGTGTGTTAAATTTGGTGTTATCACTCTCACTCTTTCATACTCGTCTCTCTGGAAGTTCAACATGGCACCTCGTGGCAAAGAACTCTCTGAGGATCTGAAAAAAAGAATTTCTCTACATAAGGATGGCCTAGGCTATAGGAAGATTGCCAAGACCCAGAAACTGAGCTGCAGCACGGTGGCCAAGACCATACAGCAGTTTAACAGGACAGGTTCCACTCAGAACAGACCTCGCCATGGTTGACCAAAGAAGTTTAATGCACATGCTCAGCATCATATCCAGAGGTTGTCTTTGGGAAATAGACGTATGAGTGCTGCCAGCTGTGCTGCAGAGGTTGAAGGGGTGGGGGGTCAGCCTGTCAGAGCTCAGACCATACGTCGCACACTGCATCAAATTGGTCTGTATGGCTGTCATCCCAGAAGGAAGCCTCTTCTAAAGCTAATGCATAAGAAAGCCCGCAAACAGTTTGCTGAAGACAAGCAGACTAAGGACATGGATTACTGGAACAATGTCCTGT
Source organism: Pelophylax lessonae (assembly GCF_965119305.1). Lineage (NCBI taxonomy): Eukaryota > Metazoa > Chordata > Amphibia > Anura > Ranidae > Pelophylax > Pelophylax lessonae. The sequence goes on from NC_138773.1 coordinate 216,288,373, forward strand.
GGTCTGATGAGACCAAGATAAACTTATTTGGTTCAGATGGTGTCAAATGTGTGTGGCGGAAACCAGATGAGGAGTACAAAGACAAGTGTGTCTTTCCTACAGTCAAGCATGGTGGTGGGAGTGTCATGGTCTGGGGCTGCATGAGTGCTGCCGGCACTGGGGAGCTACAGTTCATTGAGTGAACCATCAAAATTTTGCATACTACTGAAGTTAGGCTGACCGGCCTATAGTTACCGAGATATATCCCGGGTAACTATAGGCCGATCAGCCTAACTTCAGTAGTATGCAAAATTTTGGAGGGGATGTTAAGGGACCACATACAAGACTTTAGTAATGAAAATTATATTATTAGTAGTAATCAGCATGGATTCATGAAAAATCGTTCGTGCCAAACCAATCTATTAACCTTCTACGATGAAGTGAGCTGCCACCTAGATAAAGGTAAGCCGGTGGATGTGGTGTATCTGGACTTTGCAAAGGCCTTTGACACCGTTCCCCACAAACGCTTACTGTACAAACTAAGGAAGGTAGGTATGGACCATAAGGTGAGTACCTGGATAGAGAACTGGCTCCAGGGGAGAGTACAGAGGGTGGTGATTAATGGGGAGTACTCGGATTGGGCGGGGGTGGAAAGTGGGGTACCCCAGGGTTCTGTCCTGGGACCAATCCTGTTTAATTTATTCATAAATGATCTAGAGGAGGGGATATCTAGTACAATCTCAGTATTTGCGGACGATACTAAACTAAGCATGCCAATATCTTCTATGCAGGATGTGGAAACCTTACAAGCGGACCTGAACAAAATAACGGGGTGGGCAACTACATGGCAGATGAGATTTAATGTTGAAAAATGTAAAGTAATGCACTTGGGGGCCAGAAACCAGAAAGCAAGCTACTCACTAGGGGGGGAAGCCTCTGGGTGAGTCTAGGATGGAAAAGGACTTGGGGGTACTGGTAGACAACAAACTTGGCAGTGGCATGCAATGCCAAGCCGCTGCAAGCAAAGCCAACAGAATACTGGGATGTATAAAAAAGGGGATTCACTCCAGAAATAAAGAGATTATTCTCCCACTCTACAAGACTCTGGTCCAGCCACATCTGGAGTATGCTGTCCAGTTCTGGGCACCGGTCCTCAGGAAGGATGTGCTGGAACTGGAGAAAGTCCAGAGAAGGGCAACAAAAATAATTAGGGGAATGGAGGATATCAGCTATGAGGAAAGACTACAAGCACTGAACTTATTCTCTCTGGAGAAGAGACGATTGAGGGGGGATATGATATCAATGTACAAATACTGTACTGGTGACCCTAGCATAAGGAACAAACTATTCAGAGAAAGGAGATACAATAAGACACGTGGCCACTCACTAAAACTAGAGGAAAGGCGGTTTAACCTTAAAGTGCGTAAGGGGTTCTTCACTGTAAGAGCGGTAAGGATGTGGAATTCTCTTCCACAAGCAGTAGTATCAGCAGGGAGCATTGGTAGTTTCAAAAAACTATTAGATGGACACCTTAAAGACCACAACATACAGGGGTATACAATGTACGGTTAAAAGCGGACACACACATCATAGGTTGAACTGGATGGACTGATGTCTTTTTTCAACCTCACTAACTATGTAACTATGTAACTATATGAATGCCAACATGTACTGTGACATACTGAAGCAGAGCATGATCCCCTCCCTTCAGAGACTGGGCCACAGGGCAGTTTTCCAAATGATAACTCCAAACTCCCTTCTAAGTAGCTTCAGCCACCATGTCTGAGAAGTTTTCGGGCACTATCTTACATCCTTATACTGGATAAGGGCTCCTGGCGTTCCTAGCATGAGCTCAGTACAGGCGCCATCATTAGCCTTCTCCCCCCATCATCTCCTGACAAGCATTCTAATCGCTCCCTACTCTATCCAAAACTAAAAAAAGTTGTGCCTTCAGTTATACTTTCAGCTTGTACACAAGCTGGCAGAAATGCTAGATGACATCGCTGACAAATATGGTCATGAGCATATGTGGTCAATGACATCACCCACAATCGCCAAAGGGATCTGTCATTTTGGTTGGGAATAGCTGCAGGTAAAAATTATCAGGCTTGGCGAGTCATTGTTGTGGCAGTTCTACATTGCTGGGCATTGCTCTTAAATTATTATGGGATTTACAGTGTGAGACACTATTCTAAAAAAAATAAATAAAAAAAGAGCTGCTTTTTCAGGGCAGGGCAGGTACATAATACAAAGTAGAATTTGGTGGTGGGGCAGAACCTATGGGGGGGGGGGTTCAAAATGAAGGTGGAGACATCCATGACCTGCTGACCCTCTCCTAAGTATCACACTGTATCTATGCATGTATGTGTTACAGCTAAGATAGAGTTGGTTGGTCATAATAAGAGGGGTGCTGCCTTTCTGCTTTCCCCCTGAGCTCTCCCCCGCTCAGCACATACACTGATCCAGATCTACTGACCCCCCCAATGATATCACAACACTGTATTTACAGATCACGGAAATGTGCATGTAGAAGAATATTTTGATAAAATTTCCACCAGGCCTTAGAAATGTGTGTATATATATATATATATATATATATATATATATATATATATATATTTTTTTTTTTTTTTTTTACGGTTTTTATTGAAGGCAAAAGAAACATGGTACAGTAACATGCAGTAGAAAGATTAGGTACATGCCGTGATATAACTAGTCACAGTAAAATATAGAACTACAGCATATAACATTCAGGTAACAGGTAACAATGTGATGCGCATAAGAGATCGACCCGGTGTCCCGACTGAGAAGCAGTAAGGGCACGTACAAACTGTAGGTGTGGCCGAGGTCACAATGCGTGGATGGGCCCCCACATAGAAGGGGTCTCAACCAAAAGAAAGGTATAACACTTAATGAGATATGCCGGGAGCCGAGTGGGGAGGGGGGGGCTGGGTAGGCAGGGTTGGGATGAAATCAGGGTAGGTAGGAGAGGGTCATGGGGGGGAGGTACCAGCCGGTAACCGGAGGAAGCCTCGAACCCCCCAGGGGCCCAAGTGGGGAAAGAGGGCCGGTAAGGAGGACTTCCCAATCAGGTGAGTACAAGGCTGTCGTCAAGGCCTGGTGGTAGGCAATGGTCAATCCAGGGCCGCCAGGGCGTCAATTTATCCAACAAAATTGCTTCCGTTTTAGCATGTAGCATGGCTTGGGTAACTCTGTGTACCATAGCCAGATGACAGAGCGTGGGGGTTTTCCATGCTTACGCGATGGTTTGCTTAGCAGCAGTCGTGACATAGAGAGGTAGAGTTTGAATTGACGGTGGGTGAGGTTAGGTGGCTTGCGATTCAGGAGAGCTGATGCCGGGTCAGGGGCAAGAGAGGTGCCAAACATGGTAGACAGGGTATCGTGTACTTTGGACCAGAAGGCTCGCACCACAGGGCATTCCCACCAGATATGTGCGTGGGTACCTGGGGAGTCGCATCCCCAGAAGCAACGGGGGGGAGTAAGAAATGTGTATATATTACGTAAACCTACAACACTGTGCAAAAGTTTTAGGCAGCTGTGACATATAGCGAGATACTGATCCCAAACATACAGTCAAAACATGTTATTAAGAATTATCATCAGTGTACAGTGGGTGCCGCTCTATTGCACATCAAAATGTAAGTGCACTAGCAACTGTTTTAAGTAGAAACTTTTAAATAAACATACAGCACGATTATTGCGCTATTGCTTTTTCATTCTGTGACATCCCCGCTGATGACATTGGATTTAGAAGCAAAGGAGATTCACGCCGAGTATACACCCACCTAGAGATATACCATAAAAGCTGTGAGGGACCTGGTGGCCCAAAGTCATCTGGTGAGTGGCCCCACTTTTAACTGAGAAGAGCACGAATCACTAATGCACAGGTGGTGACAGAAGCGGATTGGAAGATTGTTTATCTGTTTAATAATCTAAGGACTTTTATTGGTTATTAATTTTATGCACTGATCTGATGTTTTTTTTTTAATTTTTTCAGTTTTTTTCTGTTTTTTGTATAGTATTTTGTATTGTATTTCTGCATTTAAGTTAGCACCTCAACACAGGGGATTCTATATGTTTTTGGCATTACAACAATTGATGACAGCTGCTTATCACCTATCATTATAGGAGGTGCCATTTCATTTTTCCTATTAAGAATTAACTTCTGCATAAAGAACAACAAGGAGTCCTGGAAGTGACGGTTAGGCCCCCACAGAGCCCAGATCTCAACATCATCAAAATTGTTTTTTGTGATTACAAGAAGAGGCAGAAGGATTAGAGGCAGCCTACATCCACAGAAGATCTGTGGTTAGTGCTCCAAGATGTTTGGAACAACCTACTTGCTGAGTTCCTTAAAAAACTGTGTGCAAGTGTCTGCCCTTACCTGTATTCATTAAAGAAGTACAGCCAAAGCTTGTTTGGCTCTACTTCACCTGTGGATCACAGGAATGCAGTTCGTTTTGCACTCCTGTGACCTGTTTTCAGCAACCAGCAGGCTGAAGTCCACTATCTGCTGATGTCACAGAGCTGGTCCAGGCTCTGGTGTCATCAAGACCATAGATTCGGGACCCGCCCACATGCCTGGACCGGCACCCGACTCAGTCTCTCAGGGAGCCGCCGAGAGCCTTAGCCTGCCGCTCCCACTCCCTCATCAGCCCAGCGTTCCAGTGAGCAAGGAGGGGGCGAGCAGAGAGCTGATTGACAGTCACCAGCTCTCTGCTCAGGGAGTCGGGAGAACCAAATGATCGGCGGTTTTCGATCGCTCCGTTCTCAGTAATAGAGGTGCTGGGGGACACATGCAGCATCAGACCAATGTTGCATCCACCTAAGTAGGTCATTTTCATGAGTTTTATTTGGAAAACATGATCCTTAACCACTTAAGCCCCGGAAGATTTTACCTCCTTCCTCACCAGGGCCTATTTTGCAATTCGGCACTGCGTGACTTTAACGGACAATTGCGCTGTCATGCGACGCTGTACCCAAACTAATTTGACGTCCTTTTTTCCCACAAACAGAGCTTTCTTTTAGTGGTATTTGATCACCTGTGCGATTTTTTGATCATGCGCATTTTAGGCCAATTTGTTTTATGCTACATATTTTTGGTAAAAAAAAAAAAAAAAAAAAAAAATCGCAAAAAGCTTATTTTGATTGGTTTGCGCAAAAGTTGTTGCGTTTACTAACTAAGGGAAAGATTTTTGTCATTTTTGTTGTTTTTTTTTTTTAACGCGTAATGACGGCGATCTGCGATTTTTTTTTTTTTGCGGGACTTTGACATTGCAGAGGACAGATCGGACCCTTGACTGACATTTTTGACACTTTTGGGGTTACCAGTGACATTACTACAGTAATCAGTGCTATACATATGCACTGTTACTGTAAAAATGACACTGGCAGTGAAGGGGTTAACTTTTTTTGAGAGGGAGGGGTTAAGTGTGTCCCTAGGGGCGTGCTTCTAACTGTGATTGGCTGTGGCTTGAGGTGTAAGAACAGTGATCAACGGTCCTACATAGCAGAACCGTATGATCACCATTCTTACACAGGGGAGAATGACAGGCGGCTTTGTTAACATTAGCCACCTGCCTTTCTCCCGGTGTAACAGACGATCGTGAGTGCCCGGCGGACATCGGGTCCACCGGGCACACACGCGGGGGGGGGGGTCCGTGACCGAGCGGGAGCGCGCATCCGGCGGCGCGCGCTCGCTCCCCAGAGCCTCACAGGCTAGTGACGTACCCCTACGTCACTTTGCCTGTGAGGGGCTGACTGCCGCCGTATATAGTCGGGCGGCAGTCGGCAAGTGGTTAATCTCCAGACTCAACAGTCTGACTTTTGAATTCCAAATTCATGTATCTGCCAGCAGATAAGGAGGGTGAAACAGGTTTTTAAATTGTGCAGATTCCATGCCGCTGCCAGGTGTCTGCACTCTTAGTGAAAATGACCACTATGTAACCACTAAGCCAATATTTTTTCTTCATACAATACAAGCACACCAAAGTACAAGTCCTTCATGTTCACACACACACACACACAATATATATATATATAATTTTTACTAAGTGTCAGTAACAACCCATGCCATCCATACATACAAAGAAACCAAAACAAATATGTTAAGAAATTAAGTTATGTGTAATAAAATGGAATGACACAGGAAAAAAGTATTAAAAACGCTAACTGAAATTTATTTAATACTTCATACAAAATTCTTTGTTGGTAATGACAGCTTCAAGATGCCTCCTGTATGGAGAAACTAGGCGCATGCATTGCTCAGAATGAATGATTTAGCCCATTCTTCCACAGTCTTCAAATCTTGAAGGTTCTGTAGGCCTCTTCTACGAACTCTAATCTAAGATGACCAGGTTTTTAAAATTAAATCCGGGGACATATTTTTTTTTATTGGAAAATGGTAAACTATTTTATAAGCATATTTTCCTCAAATTATATATGCAGTGTATGTGGAATGTGTTTATGGAATGATATATACATTATTTCTCACATTTTACCCACGGGATTTAAAAAAGTAAAAAGGTACTTCTTAGATTTTTTTGGGATAAAACTACCAAATGTTAAGAACATAAGATTGAGAAAAAACTTGGAGGGAGGGATGGGGCGTCAAAATTCAAAATCCAATCCGGGCAGGATTAGCACCCTCACTTTTACCTCAAGCATCACCAGACAATTTCTTTGAGGGTGCTATGGTGATGCTTGAGGTAAAAGTAAGGGTGCTAAAGCGGCGCATGAAGCACTACCGAACACCTGTGGGTGTGTAATGAAGTGGGTGGCCAGAAAGTGGGCGTGGTCATGGCGTACAATAGTGATCAGTATGTCCTGGCCTATGTATGCCAATAAAAAGCCCAAAAAATGCAGCACAACCCTACACTTTCTTTATACATTTATACAAATGAATGCAACAGTGCAATGATAAAACCTATAAATGAATATCCAGTGCAAATCAACCAATGTACTGCAATATAGTAGTGATGGTGCCACCCCCTCTGCAAAAATATTTTGAGAAATTGCAGAGTTTCAATGTGCAATGTGCAAATAATGGTGAAACCCCCACATGCGATAATAATAACAGAGATGCAAATCAACCAGTGTGTTAGAACATAGTAGTGATGGTGTCACCCTTTCTGCAAAAGGTAAGAAATATTGCAGTTTCAATGTGCAAATAGTGGTGAAACCCCCTATATATAATCACAATAAAATGTGAGGGTGCTTAAGCACCCCAAGCTCCTATCTGGCGCTGCCCCTAAATCCGGGGACAAACCCGGGGACAGGCTTGGTCCAGGGACAGTGTCCTCAGTCTGGGGACTGTCCCCAGAAATGGGGGACGTCTGGTCACCCTACTCTAATCTTTAGATTCTTTCCATAGATTTTCTATTGGATTCAAGTCAGGTGATTGGCTGGATAATTCTAGCAGCTTTATTTTCTCTTTCTTTGAAACCAACTTTTCTTTGGCTTTGTGTTTGGGATAATTGTTTTGCTGAAATGTCCACCCTCATTCCATTTTCATCATCCTGGTAGATGGCAGCAGATTTGTATCAAGAAGTTTTGGTACATTTTTTCCTTCATCACAAATTTAGTTTGCCAGTACCCTATGCTGAAAAACAGCCCCACACCATGATGTTCCCACCTCCAAACTTCACTGTTGGTATGGTGTTTTTACCTCCAAATATGGTGTGTGTTATGGCATTCAAAGAGTTCAATTTTGGTCCTATCTGACCAGACTATAGTCTCCCAGTATTTCACATGCTTGTCTAAATGTGTTGCAGATCTCAACATGCTTTTTCTTCAGCATTGGAGTCTTGCATGGTGAGTGAGCATACAGGCCATAGCGGTTGAGTGCATTACTTTTTGTTTTCTTTGAAACAACTGTACCTGCTAATTCCAGGTCTTTCTGAATCTCTCCACAAGTAGTCCTTGGCTCTTGGACAACTCTTCCGATAATTTTTTTCACTCCTCTGTCAGAAATCTTGTGAGTAGCACCTGGTCGTGGCCGGTTTATAATGAAATTATGTTCTTTCCACTTTGGGATTCTGGCCCCCAACAGTGCTCACTGGAACATTCCGAAGTTTAGAAATCCTTCTGTAGTCAACGCCAGCAATATGTTTTGCAACAATAAGGTTGCAAAGGTCTTGAGATAGCTCTTTGCTTTCACCCATCGTGAGATGTTTCTTGTGTGACACCTAGGTAATGAGACACTTTTTTTATAGTCCATCAGTTGAGATTGAACCAGCTGATATTAATTTTCACTGACAAGGGGCAGGATTGCTTTATAATTACTCACAGATTTCAGCTGGTGTCTTGGCTTTCCGTGCCTTTTTTTGCACCTCCCTTTCTTCATGTGTTTGAAATTTATTTCATTTTCAATTTCAATTTATGTCATTCTATTTTATTACACATAACTTAATTTCTGAACTTTTTTGTTTTGTATGTATGGATTGAATGGGTTATAACCAACATGTGGTGAAAATGTAATATCAAAAAGCACCTTTAGAAATATATTTATCTAGAAAAACATGTTCAATGCTTATTTTACCCGCTGTATATAAAGATTTTAGCTGAATTAAAACATTTTTATGACATTCAAGGAAGCACATAAGTCAAATAAAGCATGCAGTTATAAATGTTACAAGTACAAACACAACAGATGCAGCATTTTCCTATGTTGTTGACTCTTCTCTGATCAAGAGCAAGGGTTTTAAATTCCAAAAATCAGGGAATAAAACACAAACATTGCTACACAGTTAAGAAGACCATAATAAATATTGGGCATTTGCCTAGTGGTATAGTAAGGTATAACATTACATGCTTGTGTAACTTGATTATAGCATTTACCATCTGCTACCATGACTAAAGTTGTGCTGAGATGCTGCCTACAGCATCTATTCCAGACCACAGTCTGCTAAAATGCTTGTCTTCATCATGTCCATAGATCCAAAGTTCATGGGGGGGGGAAAAAGGGAACTTTGGTGAAGTTTAAGAAGTCATCAATCTGAAATTGCTCTGATACCTGCTATTGCTATGCTGACTGCAGAAAGCTGAGACATATGCAATCATGGTATAATAAGGTCTTCAAATAAGCCCTATTTTCTATTTGTAGCACAACCATAGGTGTGCGCAGGGGGTGTGCTGGGGGGTGCCTGGGCACACTCTAATCACCCCGTGCGGTGCAGATTCCCCCTGCTATTTCACCAAAGCCCCCAATGGGGATCCTAAAAAAAATTGTAATAAAAAAATAAAATAATACATATAAAAACTTACTGACATCGTCCACTGCCCTATTGACACTAACCTCTGCCCTACTAACAAGTCCACTGCTCTACTGACATCATCCACTGCCCTACTAAAACCGTCCATGTTTTAATACATTTGGGGTGCACACTCTAATGCAATAAGCTGGGCACACCTATGAGCACAACCTCTGTACAATGCAACACCTAATTTACTCCAGCTGGTTTGGAAACCTCAGCACTAAAGTTTAAATTCCATAGCGCTGTATGTGCAGCGCACCTTCTGGAGGTGCAATGTGCCATAATCCTGCATTCTGTCATTCTATCGAAAGGCTTTGCCCATAATCTATTGAACACTGGTATAAATAACTCCTACTCAGGGCTTTTTTTCTTCCGAAAATAGGTGCAGGAACTTAACCACGACCCCCACCCCAATACACATACACCCTCCAAACTGCGTCAAATAGTGGGTGTGGTCACATTTTACTAACAGTGAGAGGGTCATACTAGGAGTGCATAATGTGCAAAGTTTGTGGGGGTTGGTGTGTGTTACACACTGAGTGCAGAGTTCAGGGTGCTCTACACACAGAGCCACCTACTTCTGCATCCCCCATCCGGATCCCACCTTCCCCCCTCTTCAACTCGGACCTCTGCATGCAACCCCCCCTCCAATGCCCCCATCTCCCCCCTCCCCTCTTTAAAATCTCCACCATCTTCCATATGTTTTGCTTTTGTTTTTGCTTCCAGCCGGCTACAGTAGAACCTCCCCATACACAGCAGGTGGTTCCTCCTCTTTCACTTGTAGGGAGATCATGCAATGGGGGTGTCAGCATCCACACTCCACCCTGGGCACCTGAATCTCCCTTGTCCCCATCCTGAACCCAGTAGGAGATGCTGAGGAGATCAGATCTACGAGAGTCGTTGGGAGACAAGCTGTCACTTGTAAACACAGAAGCCGTACGTCTGTCTTTACAAGTGATAGTGGTGAGCAGGGAGCAGAGGACCTGAGCCAGAGGTGGTGGAACTGAGTTCCACCAAGTTCCAGCTGAAAAAAAGCCCTGCTCTTACTTATGTTGGTAAAAAAAATGCACACAGTGTGTTCTTACAAATTTAGGCCTCGTGCACACTGAATATTATCAAAACGTCAGTAGAATGCTGTAGTTTTTCAGATTTTTTGCAGTAGCGTTTTTTTAGCAAGACTATACTTATAACGTATGGCTCAAAAACGTAGATAAAAGCAGAATAGCCACGTTTTTCTGCATTTTTTGGCATTTTTCAGCTTTTATCAGAGTTAGAGCGTTTTTTACAGCTGAAAAACTCCTGCCAAAAACTGCTGACAACAGCCTATGTGTGCATGGACACATAGGATAACATGCTAGGGAGTTTATTGGCTGCAGAAAAAAACATCTGACGCCAAAAACAGCAGCTGTAAAAACAGCCAGTGTGCATGAGGCCACTGTTAAAGGGGATAACTGCAGCCAAAACTGGTACTTCACTGGTATTTTTGAGCACAAGTAATATGTGTCTTTGGGGCCAGTTCAGACCACATGCAGTCCAGTGAGTTTTTTTTTGCATGAAAAAACGCATTGGAAAGTAGGTTATATGGTTTCCAATTGCATAGTTCACACCGATGCTTGCAGTTCCACTTCCAGAAGAAAAAGTAGAACATGCTGCATTTTTCCTGCACTGGACTGTACTGGAACATTGTGAAATGCATCGAAAACACAGCAAAAAGACATCAAAATTGCACTGGAACGCATTAAAAATGCGCATGCAGAAAAGCATCTGGAGCGCATCCAAACTGCGTTTCTATGCTGTGAACTGACCCTTAAAAGTGGAAATAAACCATTATTTAACGTTTCCAAAAAATATTTACACTCCTGGCATGCCGAGAACTTTAAGAGCCCATTCACACTAGCACGACTTGTGAGGCGACTTGTGTAGCCCCAGGTCGCTTGACATAACAAAAGCAATGTTAATCAATCAGTGCCGTCTTAATTGGCACTACTGAAGTTGCTCCGACTTCAGAAAAGGGTCCTGTACTACTCTGAGGCGACCTGTGATCCGACTGTCCCATATACTTCAATGGGAGTCGCCTCCTTATCTTAATTGAAGCGACTTGTTATCAGACTTTCCAGGAAGAAGAAAGAGATTAGCCAGGCATTCCCCACAGACAAAGTCGCCTGTCTCTTCAAAGTAGTACACAAGTCTCTTCCAAGTCTCTTCCAAGTCTCTAAACAAGTCTCTTCAAGTCACGGGGCGACTTTCTGGTCGTGGTAGTGTGAACCGGCTCTAACTGTCACATTTGCTTGTGCGTTCAACCAAACTGTCAAATTATCAAATGGCTGGAGTTAAATCTGATCACGTGCAGCACTATGGCAGTTGCAGATCAAACAGAGGCCAAGATGGCAGCTTCCTTGGCTGAAAAGGATAGGAGGGTTCCGCCCCCAGAAAAAAAAAATGAAAAGTCAGCAGTTACACATACTGTGGCTGCTGACTTTTAATATTAGGACACTTACCTGTCTTGGAATCCAATGATGTCGGCACCCAAGCCGATGTTTTCATCGGTTGTCGGGTGCTGCCGCTGCCATTGCTGATAAGGGAACCCGGCAGTACCGGTAAGCCGGTACCCTACTGCGCAGGCACGAAGCGCGCTATTAATATTGATGACAATATTATACTCAATCTGCATTGGGATTTTGGATCTTTATTCCATTTTTCATTGTGGGAATTATAACAAAATGGGCTTTGCTATTCCTGCTATAAAGGAGGAGCTCCCTGACTGGCAAAACACATGAGACTTCACAGGAACATGTATATTTTAAATGCAAGTTGTCGAATAAAGAATTATTTTTTTGTTTTGGCAGGCTATCTAATATATGTAAACTCTTGTTTTGTTTGCTGTGTGCATAGCCCTTCCATGTGCACCTTGCCTTACAGGCCAGTTGGGCTGCCATTTTTGCTTAGCTTGCTGGATCTGGTGTGTGGACACATTGGATGCCTTCTGCTTTTATTGTGCTCTTGCTGGCTTGGTGTGTCCCTGCGTCTTTTAGGAGTAATGGGCTGTCTTCGGGCATACCTACCCATAAGTTACCCATTGCTATACAGTATATGCTCCAACATGGAGGCTCTTAAAGTTTAGCATTAGGACGGCGCTTTACAGAGGGTCCTTGGTGAGGCAATGCGGCTTTCACTTATGTATGGAAATATTTTTTTTTTTGCAGGCTTGCTGGTAAGCGTGCCGGGAAAACTCATCAATTTGTTTGTGCTGTGCAAAGCCTCTCTATGTGCACCTTGCTTTAAAGGTGAATTGTAAATTGGGGTGGTTGCTATTGTTATTTAATCTGAAGAACCACTCAAGAATGGGACATAGGACCCAAAATGCTTGAGATGTACCAGAATTCAACAGGTGATGCTAACCACCAGAGCAGATATATTAGTAGGAGTTATAAACAAACAAAAAGGACTGCACTCGGTGCCCACGGTGGTCACTATGATGGGAGTGAAATGCAGGACAGAATCATATTAATAGGAAGGTAAAAATGTCAGCAGTTCATGGTCATATAGAACATAAAACCTAGGGTAAGGTAAAACAGCCAACTATACTGCTGCATGGAATCCTTGGGCACAGAAGAGAGGGTCATCCAACGCCGGGGATTGGGCTGACGGAGGGGTACCAATACAAAAGCCCTGGTGGTTGTGGTGTGGCCTTTTAGGAGGCCAGACAAAGCATGGCGCGCTCGGGTGACATCACACCTGGCCAGCCAAGGACTTGATAAATCGTATGCGCACTAAACATATCATCACGGCAACTGACCTAGCCTGTGGTCCACGCTGGTCCCTCGAGTCTTCTCTTGGCTTTTCTGGCTTCCACCTGCTAGCCGGCTGTGACGTCACCTGAGTGGGCCACGCTCCCTCTTGGCCTCCTGAGTGACTACACATAATCCACCGTGGGTTTTGTATTGGCATCCCACCATCAGCCCTATCCACGGCATTGGATGACCCTGTCTTCCATCCCTAGAGATTCCATGCAGTGGTATCGTTGGCAGTTTTACCTTCCCTCAGGTTTTATCAAATATATGATAATAAACTGCTGACAATTTTACCTTCTATAGACTTACTGATGTGATTCTGTCCTGCATTTCACTCCCATCATAGTGACCACCGTGGGCACCGAGCGCTGTCTTTTTTGTTTGTTTATGTTCACATTTTGCACCACCCAAATTGCATGCTGACAGCTGCATAGGTTAGCCCCGATCACTCCATTGCCGATCTGTGCCTCTAGCACTCAGTATAAATGTGTTATTAGTATGAGTTAACTGATCCTTTTTAGCTGAATTGCAAACAATACACAGTTGATATACACAAATGTGAATTGTCTTTTCTGCCAAGAACTTGTATTTCTGTCAAGGAATTTGTGATTCATACACCTCCTGCAGATAGCTAGAAGGGTAGACCCACTTTCTCTGTTAGGAGGTAAAGTCTAACTAATTGTCCTCCAGCGGATGAAAAATATAATGCGATTTTTGGCTGGGATATGATCTAATACAGATGCACACAGATCTTAATCCACACTTACTAAAGTCTTCCTCTTTGACTGTTAAAATTGTGGGGACTGGTTCATCAAAGCCTCCCTTCTTATCGATCTCCATTCGGTCAGTCGTCCATGCTCAACTCCTCCCTCCCTTCCCACTTTCACTGTAACTAATTAAAGTGATGTTTTTTTTTTTTTTTAAATAACATACATGTTATACTTACCTGCTCTGTACACTAGTTTTGCACACAGCAGCCCCGATCCTCCTCTTCTTGGGTCCCTTGCCAGCACTCCTTGCTCCACCCTCCTGCCAAGTGCCCCCACAGCAAACAGCATGCTGTGGGGGCACCCAAGCAGGCTCACTCATGAGCCGCTGCTCTGCATGTCCATTCAGACAGGGAGCCACGGCTCGGCCCCAACCCCTCTCTGTTCTCATTGGCTCACTGGCTGTGATTGCCACAGTGGGAGCAAATGGCTGCTGTCTCAGCCAATGAAGAGGGAGAGTCCCCAGAGAGCCAAGACTTTCACGCACATTGCTGGATCGTGATGGGGCTCAAGTAAGTCTTCGGGGGGGGGGGATGGTGCACACAGAAAGTAAAAATCCTTTAGCCTCTATAACCACTTTAACTATGCTAGACCAGGGGCAACTGGATTGTACATGATGATACAAGAGTGCCTGCATAGCGCTGGAGAAATGAGGACTAGAGCATCAGCTGCTGCCGGACTATAGGTCAAGGCAAGTATTCCTTTTTATTTGGTTACCCATTGGTAAAATGTGCATTATTTCGTCAAGCAGGGAGGAAGAGCATAGTACTTCCTTTAATTAATGCCAGGGTTCCACTTAAGGTTGCTAATGTTGCTGGTGTTGCTATCTCTCCACTTTCAGACTGCTGATTGGACAGTGATGTATAAAGTCATTTTCATGTCACTTTTTTCTAAAATTTGTAAAGGCTACTGTTTTATTCATTCCCTTGGGTATCATAATCGCAAGGGGTTAAGGCATGATTCAAGGCCTCCTGCTGAATGGACCAGTAACTCATTACATAAGATATGTTCTATCACAACATTAGGTCTTAGAAGCAGCTTAGGCATGCGGGTGGCTGTTTGCTTAATAGATTCTGCTTTGCTAAGTGAACTTTGTTTAATAAACCATGACTTCATGCAGGCTAAGACTTGCCATGATGGTTTAATTTAACAGACTCGAAAATAGTGCTGCATACATAGTGAATGGTGAGCTGTACGGCAGCCAGCTTCTACATCCATGTATCTGCATACCTCCCAACTTTCTTAGATAGGAGGAAGGAACACAATATAGCTAGCACAAAGTATGTGGACCAGTATGTGTGCCTGCGGCATCATTTTTTCACTTTGGTTTTCAGGGTGTCTTTGAATTCAGCCCTCTGTAGGTTTAAAATTTTAATTTCCATCAAAGGATGTGACATTCTTTCATTCCTAACACATTACACAGTCCATATCAGTATAGATATCCAGCATGATATTTTTCCCCATTGAGATCTGATGTGTTTCCAAAGTGTTTTTTTAATGTTTTTGAGTTTTAAGCAGCGTATATAAAACTTGGATGCAGTACAATTCCATCTCCCAATTACAATTGCCTAACTCCCTGAAGAAAAGTATGCACCTGAGGAGTATGTGGCCAAGGGTCCTTAAAAGAAGACTGCTAAGGCACCTCACCCTTGATAGTACTCAAGGCCAGTTATTGCTCAACCCCCCCCATTGAAGAAAGGTCAAGATCCAAGCCACCGAAAAAAGAGCGAGGATGAACCCTAAGAGACTCACACCATGCAATGTACGTCTTCCACGTATGATGGTAGATCTTCCTAGAAGTAGATTTCCTAGCTTTCAACATGGTAGGAATCACCGACTCAGACAAACCCCTATCCATCAGCACCTGGCATTCAACAGCCAAGCCAACAAAGCCAGCGACTGTAAAGCAGGATGGAAGATTGGTCCTTGGGACAGTCGAACCTCCCTGAGAGGACGCTTCCAAGGAACGTCAGCGACCAGCCGCACCAGATCGGCATACCAAGCCCGACAAGGCCAGTCCCAGGCCACTAAGATGACTGGAATACCTTCTGCCTCGATCCTGCGTAGAAGTCTTGGCAGAAGCTTGAGAGGAGTGAAGGCATAAATCAGATGATACTGACCCCACAGGGGCCACCAGCACAGCCGTGGCATCCGCTAGAGGATCCTGTGACCGAGCCACAAACATCTGCACCTTTCTGTTGAGGCAGGACACCGACAGATCCACCTCGGGGATGCTCCACTGGAGACACAACTGATGAAACACCTCCAGATGAAGGGACCACTTCCCTTGGTCCAACGGCTGCCGACTGAGGTAATCCGCTTACCAGTTTTCCACCCCGGGAATGTGTACGGCGGAGAGGGCCTTGAACGAACCGTTCTGCCCACATTAGAATGCTGGCTACCTCCAGAGCCGCCAGGACACTTCTTTTTTTTTCATAGTTGTATTTTTATTGAATGAATAAAGGAAAAACAAAGTAGAACTTACACACAAGGGGTGAGTGTCCCCAAAAAACAGAACATATCAGAGTTACTGATATGAAGTATAAAATGAACACTGAAACATCAAAAGATCAACCAGATCGTAAGTCTGAGTGAAAAGCTTAAAGAGCATAAAGGGAAATGAAGAAATACCTCAAAACAACAGTGTCAGGAGCATGCAAGGTACATTCACGTCAAGTCCAAAACGTGTAGGTCCCAAGCAGCCCAAATAGCATTGAAACGGGTAACGTCATCATGGACGGTAGCAGTCAAGAATTCCATTCTCCGTATCTCCATCACCAAGCGCTGAAAGAGCGCCTTATCAGGAGGTCCTGGCTTAAGCCAGCACAACAGGATAGCCCTCCTGGCCGCCAATAGGAGATAGGCGATCAAACGCCTGGTGAGTTTTGAGACCCCAAGGAATGGAAGACCCAGAAGGTAATTAATAGGGTCAAGTAGGAGAGACAGGCCAGTTACTGACTGAATCATTGACCCTAACATTTCCCAAAAAGGTTGTAGGAGAGTACATTGCCAGAAAATGGGATACAATGTGCCCAGAGCGTTGTCACATTGCCAGTACGTGGCAGGACAAGTTGGGTCAATTTTGTGTAACCTAGCAGGTGTCCTATACCAGAACAGCAAAATCTTCAATGTACTCTCTCTCTGCACCACGCATCTGCATGATTTAAAGGCAGAAGTCCAAATTTTATCCCACATCAACAAGGAGATGGGCCTCTGCAATAACTCTGACCACTTACGGATGTAGAGGTGGGAATCCTCAGCCATGGGAAGAGCGTCATGTAGGATGTTATAAATAGTGGAGACCAGATGTCGCTGATGAGGCCCCTGTGCCGACAATTGTTCAAAAGCAGTGGGCCTCTCCAGGGACAATGTTTTAGCCATGGAGTGAAAAAGGTGACGTATTTGTAAATAAAAAATAAAAGGTATGCTTTGGGATATTGAATTTCTCCCTCAAGGTCCAGGACACTTCTTGTGCCCCCCCTGGAGATTGACATAAGCCACAGCCGTGGCATTGTCCGATTGAATGCGCACTGGATATTCCTGAAAACAATTCGTCCAATGTTCCAGGCATAGTCTGATCGCTCAGAGTACCAATACATTGATCAGTAGTCTGAAGTGTTCAGAGCCCCTGAGCAGAAATTTTGCAGAGGACACCTCCCCAGCCAGACAGGCTGGCATCTGCAGTGAGCACTGTCCAATACAAGGGGAGGAAGGATTTGCCCAGCCGAAGCACGAAGCCACCATATCAGGGGCTCAGCCGGATCTGATTGTCCAGAGACTGCAGATTTTTGTCCCATTTGGCCAGAATCTCCCTTGCAAGCACCTCATATGGAACTGTGCAAATGGAACCCCCTCGAAGGTAGACACCATCAGGCCCAGCATTTGCATGCAAGTCCGGAGGGATTACCATCTGCTGGACAGGCGGAGATGAATTAGAGCCTGCAGTTTCTGGAGTTTGTCCAAAGGAGTACTCTGGCTAGAGTACAAGACTTTGTGGGCGGAATCAGAGAAGATTTCTAAAAATTCAGAATCCAGCTAAACACCCTCAAGCTCGTATGGTGATTTCCAGGTTTTCCACCAGAGCAGTAGGAAACTCCGCTCACAGAAGGAGGTCATCCAAGTGGCCCAGTACCACGATCCCTCATTGGCGTAACAATGCTAGCACCGGGGCCAACACTTTCGTGAAGACCAAAGGAGAAGAAGCGAGACCAAAGGGTAACACTACAAACTGATAATGCTCCTCTCCCACGGCAAAGTGAAGGAAGCGCTGGAGACCGACACATATTGTAATGTGAAGGTAAGCGTCCTTGATATCGATGGAGGCAAGAAAAATCCCACCTGATGTCGGGAAGTAACCACCGTGCGAGCAGACTCCATTCTGAACTTCTGCACCCGCACAAAGCAGTTCAGCGCCTTGAGGTCCAGAATTGGATGCACCTTGCCTTCCTTCCTGAGGACTGTAAACAGGTATGAGTAAAGCCCCTGAAAACGCTCCAAAGTAGGAACCCGGACCATCACCCTTTGAAGTAAAAGGTCTTGCACCGCCCCAAAAAGAGCCTGTAAGCGGAACAGGGACAGTCGCACGTTGGAAGAAAAAACCTTACTAGAGGGGAAGTACGAGTCCACGGGTCCGGGAACCAGCAAAGATGTTCCTCCACCCTAGATACAGGTAAGGGCACACCTTCATGCTGAAGGGGCCTTGTCCATGGGTCTGGAGAAGCCCGTTCTTGACTTGCCAGACCAAGTTCGCTAAGATCCTCCAGAGGAGGTCCCGAAGGGCTCCGATCCCTTGTCAGTTGACCCTAAGGGAACGAAAAAACTTTTTATGAGCCGAGAAGGAGGGCCCACATCTACGACGAGGGTCCTTGCCCTTAGTAGCCTGCGGAAGAAAGGTACTCTCCCCCCCCCATGAGACCTTTAATGAGGTCATCCAGGGTAGCACCAAATAGGCGACCTCCTTGAAAGGGAAGATCAGTCAAGGCCTTTTTAGAAGTCTGGTCCGCAGACCAGCATTTGAGCCAAAAGACACGCCGAAGGACCAATGCTGAAAAAGAGAGTAGAGCAACTAGGGAAGCCGCATCCAAAGAGACATAACAGATAAACTGCAACCCCTGGACCAGCTGGTCCACCAGGTCACGGCACAAAAGCTTAGCCCATTTGGTTAGAGTTTGCGACACCAGGGCAATGGTGAATATCGACCTCAGTGCCGAACCATCCAGGGTGTACATATTGCGGGCCACAGTCTCCGCCTTTCTGTCAGCCAGGTCCTTAAAGGCGGGACTCTTCAACCGCAATCATGGTTGCCTTGTTCAATCTGGAAACCGGAGGTTCCACCACTGGTGGAACAGTCCACCTCTTAAGAAGGGACTCCTCATAGGGGTATCACCTAGCAAAAGGGGTTCTTTGGTCATCCCCACTATTTAGTGACAATTCTGTCAAAATAGGAGGGGAAAGGGAACACAATTTCCACTCTGGATGGCTTGTGAATGCCAAAGGGAACCCGCACCTCTGCCGCAGCTTCAGCTGCGTCCTCCATCTTTAAGGTGTCACGCACATCTACAATCATTGTGTCCACCAGAGTCTTTTCGTACGCGGTTGCAGAAGAGGAGGAATCCTCCTTACTATCTGAGGATTCAGAGTGCGTGGTCGTAGACCCAGCAGGGTGACCCACGTCTGCGGCGGTCAAATCAGGTTCAGGATCTGATGAGATAGATGAGGCAAAGGAAGATGGGGGCACTTTTTGCCAGCCTGTTGCCCAAAAGACACCTCCACCCAGGACACCAAAGAGTCCTGGACCACCGTCAGTGAATCGATGGATGGATGGGACCCGGAGGGCCCCGCAGCCTCAGAGAAGAGATCAGGTGGGGAGTTGTGCTCCAAAGACTCCATAAGTCACCAGAGGAACCCCACAAAAAATTCTAAAACACTGGTAAGGGACAACCCTCCATCGCTCTGGCAGCCCACCCAGTTGCCAGCTGCAGAGCACCAATTGATCCTCAGTAGAGAGGGAGAGGACCCCACCAGACTCACCAACCCGTAAAAACCAGGCATCGCAGCCACCAGGAGACTCTGCACTGCAGGAACAGTGGTCAGGAAAAGAAAAAATCTAGGAGTCAGCACCAGGGGATGAGGAGTGGCCCTCACCGCCTAAATCGTCAAACAGAGGGCTCCATTGTCATGGCCGTCACTATTTTCAATGGCAAACCACTGAAAAATGGCAGAAGGACTACACAAACATGGCTGCTGTGAATTAAGCACACAGGCTACAAGAAAATGGGGGCCCCGTCTGGCACCACGAGGCTCCTAGGGACCCAGGAGGGATCCTCAAGCCTCAGAAAATGGGACAGGCAGGAAGTGGGGCCCCTGGCAGGAACCTCCACCAGGTACAGCCCCCCCCCACAGCCAATCGCCCGTTCCCTGGTGGTGCACCCCCTCTCCCCATCGTGAGCACAGCACCCTGCCCTCACCCCAGGCAGTGGACCAGGCCACCCCACAGCCCCAGCATCAGTGAAGGGGGGTAGGCGGATGGGGGAGGCGTGATATGGCTCACAGGGACCACCAGACTGATGAGGGGGGTTCCTAAAGGGAAGGATGGGAACCCAGGGGTCCGACAGTCCCATGGAGGGGCCCATGTCCACCCCAAAACCCTCCAGGGGGAGAAAAATCTATCTAAAAAAAAAAAAATTGCCAGGACCAGAGATCCCAGCAAGGAACTAGGTCCTTACTCCCAAGTACCTATAGCAGAGAGAGGGAGTATAGCCCCTGGGACTGCCCATAGGCGTAGCCAGACTTTTTTTCTGCCTAGTGCCCTACTCATGTAGGGGGCAGTATAACCCAATGGTTAAGAGGAAAAGGAGCTGTCTGTCAATGAACGAAAAAGAAAGTATTATTCCTCTTTCACATGGGCGATTACATATATACACACCAGACTCCAGTTGAAAGAATTAATTTGATTTTGGGATGGCAGGTGTATGCAAACAGCTGTGGCCACTCGGTACTGAGGGGCTCAGAGGAGCGGTCACTGTTCGCATGTATCCTAAAACCAAATGCTTACCTGTGATTAGGGACAGATGTCCGAGCCTGGACTCATCTGTCTGTGTCCAAGGTTGCTCATTCATCCCTAACCACGAGCAACCACTTGTGTGGATAGGTGCAAATAGGGATGGCTCCTCTCAGGCCTGTCATTCCTTTGTACAGGCTGAGCGCCTGGGGCTGTTCGCATACAACGGTCATTCCAGCCACAAGAATCCACTGATTCTTACAGCTGCAATCTGGAATATGTATGTAAATTGACCATGTGAAGGAGTCTTTATACTCATCTCTCTGGTGGCCTGTGTTGCCTGCCTTCTCTCTTTTGCAGTACTACAGCTTACATAAGACTCTTTGGTAATTTAAACATCTGGATGTGTGGGTGTCCCACGGTGTGCACTGTGGCTCCATCCTCCAACCCCTATGTAACTGCTGTATCCTGTAGAGAGGTAGGGGTTGGAAGAAGGAACAATTACATGTGGGGGGGACACAGGTATCCAACACTTCCGAAATTCCTAAGAGAATCTTACTACTTCTATTATAAAGACCTGCCACTGGGAACTTTTTTAAACACCTGCTAGAGTCTCTTTAAAGAAACCTGTGCCAAGAAGAATATAAAATTCTCTTATTGCTGACCTCTCCCTAAAAATACTGATTGCCCGGATGTCTCTGTCTTCAGAGCTTTCTGAAAATAACCAACTGGAACATGCACAGAAATCATAAAAAGCCATATTAAAGTCAGCACCTCTAATCTGCAAACATGTTTCAGACTGGAGTCAGAAACCACTAGATAAGCAATGCAGGACAGTATCTGGTATTTTCCAAAGGAAAAGGTCAACAAAGGCAGCTTTCATATTCCCCAGCACAGGTTTCCTTTACATTATCGTAGAAAATAATCAACAGATGGCAAGACTGGTAAACAAAATGTTATAAATAGGATCAAGCCGCAGTAGCTGGCACAAGCTGTGCCCGACACTCTTGTTCCAGTGAAACCAGGAAGCAAGCTTTTCACTGTTATCAACTCCATTCTTGCATTTACACCCAAAAATACTGAAAATGTACTCTTCAAAAATAAGTCAATACTTCTTAATCAACAACAGCATCAACAGAGTCCTGCATAACATGGAAACACTTCCATCCACCTCCACATTCCCCGAATCTCCGCATTCTTTTACCGGGTTGAAATGAGTCTGTACAAGTCTCCATTAAAGGATCTAAAACAGCTCTGCCTGCTTTCTTTCCACTAATAAAAAACAAAAAAAAAAGTACCAGGGCAAATGGAAATAGAGCCTTGAAAAGACACAGGAAACCTGTAAACATTTTTAGATGCTACAATTACAACCCAATGCTATTTTCATTTGTAATTAACCCGCATATCCGAGAAAAAAAAAAAGGTGCAAAGCACAGTATATGTTTTCTGATTATTTTCTATGGGATTAACCACTTCTCACCCAGCCATTATATAAAAACAGCTGGGTGGGCCACAAATCGGGGTACCGGGCCACAACCAAACATTAAGAAAGTGATTGCTTATACAGTTACCACGACATTTGAGGTATCCGATGAGTATAAGCAATCACAGTGTAAAATAAATAAATAATTAAATAAAAGAAACAGCATCTAAAAATAAAAAATAAAAAAATCAGAAAACAAGTCTGGGGAACAAAAAGTGTCCATTATCACAGCACCAGTCACAGTGGGGTTGATCTACTAAAACTGGAGCATTCAGAATCTGGTGCAGCTGTGCATGGTAGCCAATCTTCTAATTCCATCTTGTTCAATTAGGCTTTGGTAATAAAACCTGGAAGCTGATTTGTTTCTATGCAAAGTTGCACCAGATTTTGCACTCTCCAGTTTTAGTAAATAAACTCAAGTGTCTCTGATCTCCACTACACCAGTCACAGTGTCCCTGATCACTGCCACACCAGTCACAGTGTCACCATAAGGACACTTTCACATGTGTTATGCTCTCTGAAGAGCCATCTGTATTTGGATGGCTCTTCAGAAAGCATTTGGCAGACACTGATGCCACACGAGCCCCCCCCCCCCCCCCTCACTTGAATGGGTCATGATTGGCATCGGGTACAGAGGGTATACTTCCTGCCAATGTAGAAGCTGGCCGGCTATAGGGCTGAAGCAATGGGGGGGGGGGGGGGGGGGAGAAGCCGCTCAGGTGTGTGTTCCAAAACCTGGTGCAGGTCAGATCAGTAATCCAAGAACTGTAGAAATCCAAAATTTGAGACCGCACTCGAGGTATATGTTGAAATCAAAAGATATCCTTTATTCTTCATAAATGAAATAGACAGACAGTGTGCAGACAGACGTGCCAGGTTGACGCATTTCACGACGCTGTAGGTCGCTTACTCATAACCACACGTCGTGAAACGCGTCAACCTGGCACGTCTGTCTGCACACTGTCTGTCTATTTCATTTATGAAGAATAAAGGATATCTTTTGATTTCAACATATACCTCGAGTGCGGTCTCAAATTTTGGATTTCTACAGTTCTTGGCTATAGGGCTGCCACCTCATCCCTTTAAACCAGGACACACATTAATTACACAGGTTCTGTGGCTGATTATGGTGGTAATTAAACTTGCTTAGTGCCTTATGTGCATTATATTAGCCTCAGAACCTCTGTAATCAATATGTGTCCTGGTTTAAAGGGATGAGGTGGCAACCCTAGCTGGCTACCATGTACAGCTGCACGAGATTTTGTACTCTCCAGTTTTATTAAATAAACCCCAGTGTTTCCGATTACCACCGCACCAGTCAGTGTAGCCAGAAACAGTGCTCCTGACTGCAACCACACCTGACCAGTGCAGCCAGCTCTTGGGAGACATAGCAGAATTTATTTTGGGGTGTAATTGTAAGTATGCCTATGCTGTATGGGAGAAATAACTTGTTAAAATTACACGTTTGCGGGGGAAAAAAAAAGTGTGACAAAAAATTGCAACTTCAAAAATCTCACCATGCCTCCTACTAAATACCTTTGCCTACTTTCCAAAAAAGGGGTCATTTGGGATGTATTAGTACTGTCCTGGCATATTAGGGCCTCAAGAGATCAGTACATCAGGACTGATCAATTTTAAAATATACTGTATATACCATAGATTGCAGACTAACTTTCACGCCTAAATTTATGAAGATAGTTTTTGTTATAAAATTTAGCAAATTAGAAATTTAAGAAAAACTTTTTCCCAAAATGATTAGTCTTTTTTCCCTTATATAGCAGAAAAATGAAAAAACCCAATGGTGATTAAATACAACCAGAAGAAAGTCCTGTCTCAAAAAATGTATATAAAATTAGTTTGGGTACAGTTTTGCATCACTAGGTAATTGCTATTCAAAGAGTGAGAGCGCTGAAATCTAAAAAATGTCTTGGGCAGGAAGGGGGTGAAACAACCCAATCCTGAAATGGTTACTATGGGAAATTCTATAGTTATTCTTCATAACCTTTTTCTGGAATTAGGTATTTGCAGCCCTTGGTAGACATAATACAGCCCCCTTAAAGATTTAGTCCTCTCAACTTGGCAAAACTATTTCTTCTGAGTTTGACATACGTGCTGTAAGAGAAGAGGAAGTAGACCTACTACTGTGCACTACCTATACTTTGTTCCAGCACTGCAGCTTTTGCCAGTCTTTTTTTAGCATTCAACATTTCTGGAAGTGTGGGAATCCTGTATCCCAAGCTCCATGTTGTGGTTCCTTATTCTGACCACCACTTACTACTAGTTACTCTAGGACTCAGCAGTGACCTAGGGGTCAGAGAATGGAACCACAATCTGAGACAGTAGACACAGGCTTCCAACTGTGACAGGAAGTCAGGAAAATCTGTGGGTGTGGTCACAGACGGGAGATACATTTCTGCTTTGTTTAGACAATTACTATCAGGTGTCGGCTGCAGAGATAGCCAGAAAGGTTTAAGGACGTTGGAAAGCTTCAGCTATTCAGAATGAGGTAATTAAGGCCTCTATAAGTTATCCAGAGGATGACTACTGATTGCTGCATCCTGAGGCTTTGTGCATTAAGGAGAGCAGTGAGCTGAGAGACTTCTGAAGGTGAGGTGGTGTTGACTTTTTCTGTGTGAAAAGAAAACAAATAGACTATTGGTCTTCTGCTGTATGACCAGCAGTTTCTGCCCAGCAGTAGGTTGGGACAGACTCCATAGGTAGGTTCCTGTGTTGTGAAGGTAGACGCCCCAAGTGGCCAGGGTTTATTTTATGTTTGTTTGATTTATGCTGTTTGGATGCTGGCACTTGTTTCCAGCAAATTGGAAGAATGAACCATAGACAGTTGTTTTCAACCACTCCTCGGCTGTCTCTCTGTGTAACGAACCCACCCAAGGGGTCACCCACACCCACTACCGAGCTTACCCCTTACACAACACTCTCAGAAATTAGAGGCTTCAGTGATAAAACAGAGTGGCTGTACAGCACTTTGCTTGTGTAATGTAACAAAAGCACCCATCTCCACACAAATGTCAACACCCAGCAGATTGGGGCAATAGGAAGCAGATCTAGGCTGCATTTGAGGTCTCCGATGAGACAAGTGGTTTTCTCTAGCCTTCTCTATAGTTCTGAAGTTCATGGACCGATTTTCTCTAGGGCATGTGGCTGGCTGTTTGAAACCAACCTTAGACTTTTTCACTCTCTCAGCCAATTGGAAGTTGGTATTGATTAGTCACATTGCCTGAGTAAGAGTCTACCCATTCAATTTTTTGGGACGGAAGCTTGGCATAAAGACCCCTCTTTACTGTCAGAGCGGTAGGGGTATAAGATGTACGGTTAACAGTAAACACACACAAACACATTATAGGTTGAAGTGGATGGACTGATGTCTTTTTTTTCAACCTCACCAACTATGTAACACAATCTACAGCTATCAAACATGTTGGTCAGTGATGAGAAAGGAGCAGGGGCAATGGAGAGCAGGGATGATGAGGTGGGTAGGTCAGCTACAGAACACTTTTTGTTTCAAATATTTATTTGCTCCAGTTATCGGGAGGACATGCTCATTCTAGCAGAGAACTTGGCACCGAAAAGCCACCCTTGCACAATGGAGCCATCCTGATCACACTAGCCACTACATACTTTATAAGCTTAGCAAAATAAAGATAAATGTACCCAATTTTTTTTATGGCAATCAGTGCAGCTGCAAGAAACAGTGCTGATATTTCACGCTTTAAACAGCCACTTTTGAAGCTAGAATTTTAGTAAAAGTTTTATTTCAGAATATCTGCTGCTAGTTAGGGTACTATTCTATGTTATCTAAAGGGAGTCACTTGGGCCCTCTCACAGTGTGTAGTGCTTTCCAAATCTACACTTTGTCAAGATTAGTCAGTTAAATGTTACTGAAGCTTTGCAAAAGCATTTCACTAAACAGCGTCTTTCAGCCAGAGTTCGTCCAGAGGTTGCTAGGAATTCCTTGAGCAATTTCTTCATCTTAGATAGCTAGAAAGAGCACTGATGTCAGTGGTTATTTATCTTTAAGGGGAAGATTCACTCCAATGACCACCAATTTAAGGAGAATTTTTCACACTGACCATCATGCTAATGTACCATGAGCTGTATACTGTATATTACTAGCAGGGGCTTATTAAGATTAAGACATAAAATTATTTCAAGAGTTCCTCTGTGTTAAAAAGGTTGAAAAAGGCTGAACTTAAAGGTTAGATGTGGTGTTAAAATTCCTCTGACCTTGCCCTTGGTGGTGAGGTTCCTAACCAGCTTGGCACCATTCCACAAAAAGATTACTGCTCCCATTATGTAGGTGGCCAGTTCTGACCTCAACTTCTGGAAATTCTAGTTACTTAGCTATCGTGCTAATCCATTGGTTTCATTATTATCTGTCTCTGGCCTAGATAATGAGTTCTGCCTTTACTGGCTGCTTACTGCGCCAGTGCCTAAACATTACCAAAACCATTGCATTAGCATAACAGCCTGACAACTACCATCTTTAGAAGGATGCTCAGCAACAAAATTACATAGCCTGAACTTCCACTTTAACATTTAACAAAAGTGGAGTTTTCTTTTAAAGTGGAAGTTCAGTCAACATCTAACTAAGTGTAATTCTACTCCCACTCCCATTCGAAGACTATTTTATCTACCCTGTGAGAGAAAAGATGCCTATATTTACCTATTCTGAAGCCGCTCTGGTCCAGTCACATCATCGGGTCCCAGCGGCAGTTTCGATGTAGAGGAGGGGCAGCCGACAACAGACGCCCTATAGTAAGCCTATGGGTGATGTCATCGCATGGGCATTTGCAGCCATTGTCGGCTATCTCTCCTGTTCACTGAACCCACCACTGGAGAGATCATGTGACCGGAATGTAACAACTTCAAAACAGGTATAGTATAAGCATCTTTTTTTTCCCCAGGGTAGATAGAAAAGTCTTAGAATAGGGGTGAAAGTAGGTTTAGCCTTACATTTTGAGTGAACTTCCACTTTATAGGTCCCTATAGATGTATTTCTGGAATAAACCTCCTCCCACAACCTTTACTTCACTGGGACTAAAAGTTGCAAACCTAAATTTCTCCTTCAGTGCCCCCACGGGTAAAAAGTGGCATTAAGGTTTAAATCTTCAACATTTCACCACGTACTCACCAGTTATTAATTTTTCCAGACTTCTCATCCCAGTCTTCATCAGAACTGCTTCCTGTAGCATCAGAATCCAACTGCCGCTCAAAATAGGTCAAAATCTTTGGCATAAATACAGAAAATTTTCCCATCTTAGATGGACTTTGAAGGTACTCAAAGTTTTGTTTATTCTGATTGACGCAGGGATTACTGGTTACTTTGGATGGATCAGAAGCCATGTGATTTATCTTTGCATTATTACCTAGTGGACTTACAGAATTGCTGCTCAATTTTCCTTTTCTCGTCTGATAACTCACAAAGTTACTTATCTGTTGCCTGCAACGTTCCGCAACATGGTTTGTCAATATCATCTGCAAGCGCTTCTTATTTCTTTTGGCACGGTTTATAAGGACTTGCTGTCGATTTAGACATCTCATAAAACATGATTTGGCTTTACTTTCCTTTTTTGGTAGCATCTGGGGTGTAGTTTCCAGGTGTGGTAAATCTGGTAAAGAATAATTACTAGTAAGTGGTATGGAAAGACATTCCCCCTCTATTCTTCCATTCAACCTATATTTTGGACCAAGCGATCCATGCATGCCTTCAGCCTCAGTCACAGATAGGTCCCAAAGTTTGTTCACATCTGCTAAAACCTGGCTTACAGTTCCTGGGAAAAGTTCCCTCTTAACTTTCCTTTCTGCATTTGGAAAAAAAGTCTGCCTGCAGTTGTCGCTCTCCAGCTTAGTTTTGAAACATTCTTTATTTTGAGCATTTAACCCAGAATTCAACAGAAAAAAGTGAGACTTATATGGTGGTGAGGAAGGACAATCAGCTTGTGAATTAGTATAGCTTTTCTGAAGGCACCATTTACTTCTGGTACGCAATGCAACTGAGCTATTGTCTTTAGGCAGATTGGTTTTCTCCATGGGTTTAGAATTACTTGAGCACAAATTAGCACTAACACCCAGGCTCTTTAAGTCCTGAGAAGGAGAGAAGTGAGCCCCCGCCTCTTGAGTCAATGTTTCTGTAGGAGCTGGGGACATTGCTGCTTCCACAATCGATTTTAGGCAGCTCTGTGAACAAAGAAAAAGCATGTTAAAGTGATTGTAAATGTATATATTTTTAAGAAAATACCAAACATGTCCCAATTACCCACTCTGTGCAATGGTTTTGCACAGAGCAGCTCAGAACCTCCTTTTCTTGGGTCTCCCGCCAACGCTCCTGGCTACTCCCTCCCGTCCAGTGCCAACCACAGCAAACAGCTTTCTAAGGGGGCACTCATGTAGGCTCACTCCCAAGCTGTATTCTGTGTGTGTCCATTGACACAGAGAGCGGCTCGGCTCCACCCCCCACTCTCTTCTCACTGGTTATGATTGACAGCAGTGGGAGCCAATGGCTTCTGCTGTTGCCTTGATCTCTAGTAAGGGACGATAGAGAGAGGGGGGAGAGAGAGAGAGAGAGAGAGAGAGAGAGAGGGGGGGGGAGAGAGAGGGGGGAGAGAGAGGGGGGAGGGAGAGATGGGAGGGAGAGGGGAGAGAGGGAGAGAGGGAGAGAGGGAGAGAGGGAGAGAGGGAGAGAGGGAGAGAGGGAGAGAGGGAGAGGGAGAGAGGGAGAGGGAGAGGGAGAGGGAGAGGGAGAGAGAGAGAGAGACTGCTCTCCAGCACATCACTGGATCGCTGTCAGACTCAGTTAAGTATAAGGGGGAGCTGGAAGGCAAACTGCACGCAAAGGTTTTTTACCTTCATTCAACTCTTCAGCCTTTAGAACCACTTTAAAGAAAACTCACATATGAAAGGGTTCTAAAGCGAAGTGTCCCAAGCCATAGCAACCAATTTCTAAATACCAATTTGCAAAACAAGTTTGAACATTAAATGTAGAAACTGCCACATATTCCAATAGAACATTCTTCAATCATAAAGGTCTACACCATACACCAGGTACACCATAATCTAATCCAGGTAGCAAAATTTAAGAATAAAGTCACCTTACATCTATCAAACTTTATCCCTCAGTGAGGGGTTGCAGTCATAAACACAAAGCATTTCTGGTAAATCTCGTAAATACTCTGGAGCTGTGATACTGCAGAAGCAGGCAGCCTGTCTAAAAGTAAACACGTTTTTGGTGTCACACTCCCCTGCTATTGATAGGACTTTAGATTTTTGATTTCACATTCATGCGTTGTGGTGCTCTGCATTAATAGAAAAGTCCGTTTTTTGCTTCATTGCTTTGTGTGTGCAGCTTATTCTGCAGGAATGGGCTACCTTTACATAACACACTAGAACATCAAGTAGGCAGGTGTGAAGGGCCCCTTTAAGTATAACGAAAAACCAAACTTTTAATTTTTTTTAATTTTCAGATAGAATGGAGAGGGATTAGAACACTTGTCAGGTTTTTATTGCTATCTGTTCCCCCACTAGGGAAGTAAACCCTCTCTATTTGTCATGTTTACTACTCTCATCGAA
This sequence comes from Pelophylax lessonae, assembly GCF_965119305.1. Lineage (NCBI taxonomy): Eukaryota > Metazoa > Chordata > Amphibia > Anura > Ranidae > Pelophylax > Pelophylax lessonae. The sequence goes on from NC_138773.1 coordinate 216,318,255, forward strand.
AGTCAAAGAAGATCCAACATTTTGGGTTGTCCCCACAACAGTAATAGAGGGGATATTTTCTGATGGAGACATTGGTTCTGGTGACAACCAGGGATTCCCTCACCTTGGAGAGATTTTCATTCACTTTCCATTTTGGCTATTAGAAAGGGAAGTAAAGGGAAATCTCCCCAATGGGACACAGATGGCAAAAAAACTTACAGGGGTTATAACCCTCCCTTACTCTATCCAAATGAAAGAACAAAAAAAAAAAAAAAAACTTTTGCCTATAGTTCTAATTTAAAGTGAATCTGTGCTCAGACTATGCACACTAAAGTGGTGTGAAAGCAGTTCCAAGTTTCTAAATGTAAAATAATGCACATTAGAGTCCCATGACAAAAGTATAACATTGGGGGTACAGGGTTAGACAGCAATACAGGAGGATAAATATTTGGGAGTACTTATTACAGATGATTGCAAAATGAACAAACAGTGTGGCCACTTAGTGGACAAGCAAACACAGTTCTAGGATGCATTACTAGAGGGGTCACCGGCATGAGGAAGGAGGTCTTGGTTCCCTTATATACAGCCGATCTTTAGTTAGACTTCATTTAGAATAATGAGATCACCTCCAGAGACCTCACTTACAAAAAGATATTGATAAGACAGAAAGAGTCAAGAGATGGGCAACAAAAATGGTGAAAGGTTCAAGAGATAAAACATATCAGGAGAGACTTCAAGAACTTAATATGAACAGCTTAGAGGAAAGAAGGGAAACAGGAGACCTGAATGAAAGCTTTAAATATATCAAAAGGCGTGAATAAAGTTCAGGAGGGTGGTATTTTCAATATAAATCTAAGATCAAGAACACAGGGACAAGATCTCAAACTAGCAGGAGGAAAGCTCAAAGCCAATCTTAGGAAGTATTTTTTTATTGAAAGAATAATTGATGCTTGGAATAGATTTCCAGCAGAGGTAGTAAGTCAGTCAACAGTAAGTGGATTCAAACATGCTCGAAGCAAACATAGAGCTATACTCAGAAAAGAAAGCTAAAAGCAAAAAATCAAATACGGGCACACGATGGACCACCTGGTCTTTTTTCTGCCGTAACTCTATGTTTCTTTACAGTAAATAAGCAGTAAAAGCATTTTAAACAATCCTTCATTCACTTATGTAGCTATAAGTATTTTGGAAAAATGTATCTTCACATTCACAATTAAGCAGTTAAATCTGATCTCTACTCTATTACTTTCTTTTGCAGCAGAATCTTAGTAGGCCTCCTAATATAAACACACAGCAGGTGCTGTTAAACCTGACTTTAGAGTCTATGTTGTGATCTTTGAGAATTACTCCACAGTACACACAGCTAGAGGTGTCATGAAAGACTTGTTTTAAAGCTATTCTACTGCTTGCTAGGGATATGTAAGTACTTATATGCCAATAGTCTAGGCCAGCATTTCTCAACCTTTTAAACACAGAGGAACCCTTGAAATACATTTCTGGTCTCGGGGAACCCCTACTAAAAATTAAAAATCTACAACTCATGACACGTTAATGTGACAGTCAGTGGGAGGAATGCTCCTTACCAAGGAACAATGGTGTCAATGGGAACTTATTGGAGAGGCAGAAATTGCCCATTGCTCAAGGAACCCCTAGCAACCTCAGGAGGAACCCTAGTTGAGAAACTATGGTCTAGGCACAGGTGCACACTAAAACTTTAGTTTTGCTTAAGGGCAGAAAGAAAGATGTATTCAATATTCACCATTTGCCAGAAAAATCTCCTCTGTGCACCTCTTTTACTCCTCTTTCTATTGACGCCAGATTCATCTAATGGCAACGCCTTTGCATCCAAAACAGGTTTACTCAATGATCAGGTAATGCCAGTTGAAAGGGTTTAGCCCGGAAGTAAGGCCCTAGAAATAAAGTGAACCTAAATCACACAGGCACACAGCTGAGGGTCAATAAAAGGAACCATCGGCATGTTTTGGGAAGTACTTAGCAAGCCCTTCTAGTTTTAAAATGACTCAAGGGATTATTTTAATGGTGTGCAAGATTTTAATAGCCATGGCTCAAAAAAGGGGTTCTTGCCGATGCAATCCCCAAGAAGAAAAAAAAAAAAAATTATATTATATATATATATATATATATATATATATATATATATATATATATATATATATATATATATATATATATATATATATATATATATGGTAATTCAAGTGGTAGGGGTTACTGAAAACTAAACCGTTTTGGGTGGATTTGGAGAGTATATGGACACAGCAGAGAGAGAAGAAATGGTTTTATAGATATATTAATTTAAAAAAAAAATCTTCGAGTTACTTACTTGAAAGTTATTCCTGTCTGTATGCAACAAAAGCCAGATTCATTCTCTTTTAATACTGTGATCCCATCATTACATCATTCTGCAACCTAGTAATTTAGTAGAGTAAATCACTACACTTATGGCTGATTATTAACAGCACGGTCAACCGAACATCCTACCACATACGAAATGTTCAAACAAATGGCTATTCATTAAAATTGGAAAAAACCTTTGTTCTACACTGCGGCAGCCAAACTGAAAAGGAAAGGAACGTGTTGGATGAAATCACAATAAGGCTAACTTATAAAACTTAAGGAACAAAGTCTTTGTGTTACCAATAAGAACCAATCCAGCTGTCGGGTTTCTTGGAGCATAAAATAGAGAATCCAGTTAGTTGCTGTAGACAGGAAAAAAGTGCTAATTCAGAAGGATTTGTAAGCACTTACAGCCATGAGAAAAAATAAGTACACCTATTGGCAATTGTTCACTTTTTCAACATATTTGAATGGGCAAACCATAGATCTTTATTAAAACAGCACCTATAGATAAAGCTGATATACTTGAACAAATGACAAGAAAAACTGATTTGTCACATGGAAAAAATAAGAAGACCTCTACATTTACAACCACTTAAAACCAATTAAATTAGATTTAGGTTTTTCAGATTAGGTGCCAAATACTAGAACCTATTTAGGGAGTACCTGTGGTACCTAAGGGTGTTTTCACACCGTGCGATTGCGATTGCCTGGTCCGAAACCGAGTTCGATTGCTCCCCCCTCCCCTGCCCCCGATTGACTGTGTGTTCACATTTGATTTTTGTATCCGAACCGCGGTACACTTGTGTAATCAAGCTGCAGTCGGCGCGTACTCATGTTGCTTGGCAACCGCTGTAAACGAGAAGGTGCCAAAATGGATAGAATTGCTTGCTCTGGTACGATTGCGTTCTCATCAGAAGCGAACCGTACTGGAGTTCACATGAACCGTACCCCAGACCACCCTTTTTAAGTAGACTCGGGTACGGTTCGCGGGTGCGCAGCCGAGTTCAAAGACGGTGTTCACATCATCAAAAAGAACTGAATTCTGACGTCAATCGAGCCCGGGTGCGCACCAAAAGTGCTAGTGTGAAAGCACCCTTAACCTCAGACATCTAAGGTTTGGTGTCCAATTTGCTATTGATGTGTCATCATGGCAAAATCAAAAGATCTGTAATGCCCTCAGAAATAAAGTTGTGAATGCCTATAATGGCAGGAATACACGATAAGTAAATCGGCCGAAAATTTCCGTTCAGCGAGCGATTGGCCGATATTCTACTGGTTAATGCCCAGCCATCAATGAGCGATATCGATATTGTGAACAAAAAATACCGTTTGAAAAACCCGAAAAATTCTGTCGTCTCGTTTGCGAATGAACGATATTCTATACGTTGGTGTTGAGGTCGTTCAGTTTAAATCTGTATAACCTCATCACGCACGAACACTGTTTCGATGGTCGGCGGGCAATGGTCGGGTGATATTCGGGCCATGTATGTTGGCAACGTTTTCGACCGACAAATACTTTTTCAAAAGTCGGTGGTCGAATGATCGGGCAATATTCTAATCGTGTATTCACACCATAAGTCTGGCAAGGTTTTAAAAATAAACGTCACTGTAAGTAAAAAAGGGGCATAGATTTCAGGTGACAGCTTGTCTAGGACTGGCTGGTCAAGCAAATTCAGCCCAAAAGCTGACCATTTGATGCAGAAAGAAGTTTCCCAGAACGCCAAAATGTAATTGCAGAATCTGTAGGTAACTCTTGCAATAGCAGGTGACAAAGTGCATCAGAACGGCATTGCACCAATTTAATAAACATTGAAGGTGTGCCAGGAAAAAGCCTTTGCTGTGAAAAAAAGAACATTAAAGCAAGACTACAGTTTACTATTGAACATATAGGCAAAGATAGGGCCTTCTGGAACAATGTGCTGTGGACCGATAAATCAGAAGACAGTTGTTTGGTTACAGTAACAGTAGACATGTTTGAAGCAAAGTAAAGACTGCATTTCAATAGAAAAATCTTATATTAAAGTGGTTGTAAAGGTTTTTTTTTTTTTTTTTACCTTAATGCATTAATGTAAACCCCCCCCCCCCCACCAAAATACCTACTCAAGTCCCACCTCGATCCAGCGTTGTGCCCATCTGCAGTCTCTCTCTCCTTCCTCTCTCTCCCTCTCTCTCTGCTCACAAAGGCAGCAGGGGGAGCCACTATCTTCTGCTGCTGTCAATACTGTGAGAAGAGAGAGTGGGAAAAAGCCTCTGCTTACAGGTTTTAACTCACAAGCTTAGTGTGAAAAGTCCAAGTTTGGAAGGTTTACTTCAAATTACTGTCTTTTTTATATATATTTGGGGTCAATTCACTAACGTTTACCGCATGCGATAACACAATCACTTAACTCATTTGCATAAATGATTGCATGGGGTAAAAAAAAATTAAATTCCCCCAAAAAATTATGATTATGGGGTATTTACCGCAAAATGAAAAATACTGCCAAAATACCATGCGGCAAGCTCTGAAGTCCGATTCACAAAAGAATCAGAGTAAAAAAGCACGCAATATTTATCACCAAGGTTTTGCTGGTGGTTTAGCATGTGGTATTTGTCAGAAACAGTGTGGGGGTCCCCCCTCCCCCAAAAGCTGCTTGCTAAGAAGCGGGCCTCGCTGACAGCTGAATGTAAAGAAAACATGCCAGCAAATAAAATTGATGAAAAAAAACAGCGTGGGGTCTGTGAATTTGAATAGTCATTTACATTGGGGAGGGGGGCAGGATCTGGGGGCCCCCATGTTACAGAGGAAGAGGCTCTTGCCACCATCAATATGTCCACCCCAAAGCATCCCCGCTATGTTGAGAGCATGTGGCCTGGTATGGTTTAGTAGGGGGGGGGATAAGGGTTTGGATTTTGAGGGGGACCCCACACTATTTTTTTTTTTAATTGGTGCGGGGTTCCCCTTAAAATTTTTGCCATACCCAAGGGGCCTGTGGCATGTATTGGGGGGGACCCCACGCTGTTTGTTTTTTATTAATTTTAATTGCCAGCATGTTTTCTTTACATTCAGCTGTCAGCAGGGAGCCCGCTGACAGCTGATGAGTCATCTGTTAAGGACCTGGCAGCCAGGTCCTGGCCCACTCCTTAGCAACCAGCTCAATGCAATAAATGAACCCCATGAAAATGTAAAAAATGACCGCATTATCAATGCTTTACAGCAGTAGTTATTTACCGCACAATTCTTAGTGAATTGCACTTTCAACCAAGAGCTATTTAACCCTATTTTAGTTGCCATTTGGGTGTACTTCTCCTGTGGATCACAGGAGTGCAGTTCGTTCTGAAATCCTGTAACCTGTTTTCAGCAGACAGCAGGCTGAAGCCCAGTGTTGGCTGACGTCACATGCTCGGGCAAGATCATGACCATATGGTCAGGATCCGCCCACATGCCTGGACCGGCACCCAGCTCAGCCTCTCAGCTAGCCACTAAGAGCCTGAGCCGGCTGCTCCCGCCCCCTCCACAGCCCAGCGCTCTAGTGTGTGCGTGCGGGGGGTGGATTAGAGCAGAGAGCTGCTGACTGACAGTCACCAGCTCTCTGCTTAGGGAGCTGTGAGAACCAAGTGATCGGTGATGTTTGATCGCTCAGTTCTCAGTGTTGGAGCCGGCAGGGACAGATGCAGCATTCACCTAGGTAAGTATGATTCAAATTTAAAAAATGTTTCCCATACTTCTCTTTGAGGCTGGGTTCACACTAATGCGATGCAGGAACCAGTGTGATTCTAGTACGGGTTCCACATCACAATGGCAAGTTAATGACACCCCCAAATCAGTTTGCAGATCGCAGTGCAAATGGTCAGATGCTGCAGGAATCGGATTGCATTTTGGTCCAAATGTGATGTGAATTTTGCCATATAATGTGCATGGCTAAGTGCCGATTCACACTTCTGCGTTTGCAGAGATCGCATGTAATTTAGAGCGCACTGCTCCTAATTACATGCGATCTGATGTGCAGATGCGAGTTCAGCCATACACTTTGTATGGCTGAATTCGCACTGTATTCGCACCAAACACGCACATGAGGCTTTTTTCGAGCCGCAGTAGAATCGGATCGCATGGTGGTTCACACTTGTGCGATCGGATTCTTTGCGTACTTGCAGATCGCACTGCGATATGCGATCGCAACTGGGGGTGTCGTAAACATTTAATTGACACCTTCTGCGTATCGTATATGGCAGTATGAACTGCCAGATGTGCGGATGCGATGCGGGAACACGCTGCATATTCGCAGCGTTCCTGCATCGCAGAAGTGTGAACCGGCACTAAATTTGCATCGCATGGACATCGCAGGTGATCTGCACAGCAATGCGGTGTGAATCACATGCAATGTCTGGCATCGCAAAAGTGTGAACCCAGCCTAAGGGCTCTTTCACATGGAGCGGTCCGCATTGCGATCCGCTCCGATGCTTTTTTTTTTTTTTTTTTCACGGAGCGGATGACACTTGTGTCATCCGCTCCGTATGTCCGCATATCATCCCATCCGTTTGTGGATGATATACGGACATAATGTATGTCTATGGGCATTGCGGATGTCAGCGGATGACACCGCTGACATCCGATTTTCCTTCCTTTCCGTTTTTTACACGGATGAAAAAATAGGGTTCTGTTCCGTTCCAAAAAACGGAACAGAACTGAAACGAATAAAATCGGATGTCAGCAGATGGTATTCCGCTGACATCCGCAATGCTATTGACTTACATTATGTCCGCAAATCATCCGCAAAAAAATAGGATGATTTGCGGACATACGGAGCGCCCGTGTGAAAGGGCCCTTAAACCCAACAGTATTTGTATCTTTTTTTTTTTTTTCAAAACAGGTTGGGCTTTATCTTATACTGTAGCAAATCAATTCTAATGTTTTTATTTTCTCTGTCCTTGCTGAATGCTGATGCTACATTGTATCGCTTTCTGCTACAAACACTGCCCAAATACCAGAATAAACTTCTCCATCCATAACGGTCATCTTACTAAGGCCCCTTTCACACAGGCTTTCCAATCAGGTCCGTCTGTGAGTTTTTTCAGGCGGACCTGATCTGATGCTTCATGTACCTCTATGGAGCAGCGGATGTCAGTGGTGACATGTCCGCTGACACCCGCTGCTATCCGATCCGATCCTGTCCGTGAAATCCGGATGGATGGAAACCCTATTTTCCATCCGTCTGGAGGATCGGAAAGGATCGGATGAAAATGGACAGGCTGTCCGTTATCATCCGATCTCCCATAGAGGAGAGTGGGACTCTGACAGGTCTGTCTCTGCAAAGTAAGCAAAGACGAACCGGTCATCTGCCTGCTCAGCGGGGATTGGCGGATCGATCACTGATGAGCAAAACGGAGTCCGCCGGGTGGACTGCCCATGCAGAAGTGCCCTATGAGGGTTTAAATCTGATCAAAATATAGCTCTCATCTGACAGGCTTTTTAAAATGATTCCTGCAGATATTTAGGGTTAATTCCCATTTTCTGCAGCCCTTATTGCCCTTTTGAAAAGTAATCTGCAATAGATTTCTTTTCAGGGGTCATTTGACAGGTTATGAGAAAGCGATAATGTCACCTTCTCACGACCCGTTTTACCACTAAAAAGGCTGATCCACCGAGTGCATGAGTTGGAGTGATGGAATAGCACTATACACTTAAATGGGTTGCGTTTGATGGCGGTACTATCTGCCGACCGTGACATGTAGTTTCATTTTTGGGAAGGCAAAGCATTGCGCCCATGACGTGTGTACAGCCTGGGTGGATGCATGCCCTTCTTTAGGTGGGTAGTTGGGGGATTGTAAATTACCGGGTTAAAATAAAAGGGAAAAAAAAGTGAGAACAATGAAAACGAAAGCAGCCACCACATGAAAGGACCAGTAATTTGCAATACGTTTAATTTTTTGTTCTCAGGTTTTCATATGCTTAAATGGAAGTCTTACAGTGGGTATAGAAAAGAATCACCCCATCTTAAAATAATTACATTTTGTTGCTTTGCAGCTTGAAATGAAGAAACACACACTTTTTGTTTTATATAGCTGCATTTACTCTACTATTAGAGCAACTAAAATCATCCAAGGAAAAATAAATAAATAAATCAAAAACAGTGATTAATCACTGAGTTGCAAAAAGGATCACCCCCTTGTGTCAGTATTTTGTTAAACTGCCTTTTCCTTAAATTACAGCTTTTAGTCTGTTGGGATATGTTTCTACTAACTTTGCACATCTAGACTTTGCAATATTTGCCCACTCTTCTTTGCTCAAGTTCAGTTAAATTTGATAGTGATAGTTTGTGGATTGCAGTCTTCAAGTCATTCCACAGAATTTCATTGGGGTTCAAAGTAGGGATAGACCGATTATCGGCAAGACCGATATATCGGGGGCCGATATGCACTTTCCCCGATATATCGATATTGGCCCCGGAACTGGCCGATATTGCCGATATTTCTGTGACATCATTCTGCCTTCTTAGGCCGCCTCCCTTGCCTTGGACAGCCTCGTATGGAGTCCGGACTAGTCTCGTGGGAAACCTCAGCGCGAGTGACCGGCGGACCAGATGTCCGCCGGTCACTCGCGATCGTCAGTTACAGAGGGAGAAAGGCAGGCGGCTAGTGTAAACAAAGCCGCCTGTCATTCTCCCCTGTGTAACAGCAGAGATCATACAGTCCTGCTATGTAGGACCGTAGATCTCTGCTGTTACATAAAAAGTCACATCCCTGCACAGTAAGAAGCACGCCCCTAGGGACACACTTAACCCCTCCTTCCCCAATAAAGTTAACCCCTTCATTGCCAGTGTCATTTTTACAGTAACAGTGCATATGTATAGCACTGATTACTGTCGTAATGTCATTGGTACCCCCAAAAGTGTCAAAAATGTCAGTCAAGGGTCCGATCTGTCCGCAGCAATGTCGCAGTCCCGCAAAAAAAAAAAAAAATATTGCTGATCGCCGCCATTACTTGTTAAAAAAAAAAAAAAAAACAACAAAAACGACAAAAATCTTTCCCTTAGTTAGTAAACGCAATAACTTTTGCGCAAACCAATCAAAATAAGCTTAGTGTGATTTTTTTACCAAAAACATATGTAGCAGAAAACAAATTGGCCAAAAATGTTAAAAAATTTTGATTTTTACATTTCTTTTGGGGAATTTCATATAAAAAAAATTTGAAAAATATTGTTATTTTTGCAAAATTGTCGCTCTTTTTTTGTTTATAGCGCGTGATCAAAAAAATCACAGAGGTGATCAAATACCACCAAAAGAAAGCTTGTTTTGTGGGAAAAAAAGGACGTCAAATTCCTTTAGGTACAGCGTCACACGACCGCGCAATTGTCCGTTAAAGTCACGCAGTGCCGAATCGCAAAATAGGACCTGGTCAGGAAGGGGCTAAAATCTTCCGGGGCTTAAGTGGTTAAATGTACAAAATATCGGTCCATATCGGCCGATACCGATACATTGTGACCAAAATATTGGTATCAGCCCTGAAAAAAACATATCGGTCTATCCCTAGTTCAAAGTGTTTGTAACCTTTAAAAAATGTGTCACTGCCAGTCCCCCTCTTTTTTTGCAGCCATAATGCTCAGTGTAAGAGTTTACTAAATACGAAGCATGTAAATACCTTTTTTTCAGATCTCTTCAGACCAGTCACGTGACTCATCACATATCGGGAAAATTTTGTTTTCTATAAAAGTCTAGGGAAAAAGAAAAACTTGCAGTGATGTGAACACTGGACTGTGATTTTAATCCGGTTCCATAAAAATCTATGGAGCTGAAATTCGCACCACACTAAACTGGCACAGGACCCTTTTTTGAACCGGATCAAAATTCGCACCGCATATATGTGAACAGCCTTCAGCCTGGGTTCACACTGCTGTGGTTCAGACACTGCATATAATTCGCCCAGGAATCACAGCAAATTCCTGTGCGAATAACATGCTGTGTCTCTAGGGTGCGATTTGAGCCATGGATTTGTATGGCTGAAATTGCACCGCATTTGCACCAACCTAGGGCAGGACCCTTTTTCTGTCTGCATCAGAATCGAATCACATGGGTATTCACACCCATGCGATCCGATTCAGCAAGTTGCGCTGTGTTTTGCTAACCAGTTGCGCAATTGCGACATTCTGCAATCGGTTTGCATTGACGGGATGTGATTTAGATGCGGTGCTGAATTTGCACCGCATATAGTGTGAACATAGGCTCATTGGAAATAATGTTTTTTTTTATTTTTTTTTTTACATGACATGCAAACCTATGCTTTTTGGATCACATCTGATCCGCATAGAATTCACATAAGTGTGAACCGGTGTTCTGTAGAATAGTGCATCCTGACGGATACTGCACAGATCATCGGAGGCATTATCTGACGATCTGCAAAGCGCGGAAGGAGAATCTAATTGTCAAATTCTGCTTCACCCTCTCTGTGCATGCGTGAGACTTGAGCAACATCATAGGCCTCCGGAGTGATAGGCGTTATACTATTGTTGTTGGGCAGATTTGGGTGTGTTGCAGGACGGATTCAGTTGCTCAAGTCTCGCGCATGTGCAGAGAGAGCGAGGCAGAATCTGACAGTTAGATTCTCCTTCCATGCTTTGCACATTGTCCGGTGTTCTGTTAGATAATGCCTCTGACGATCTGCGATTGCGCAGTGTTGATATCACGGAGTGAGGTTGCTTACTGCGCATGGGCAGATTGTCCGCGACATTATCCGACGGGATGCGCTATTTGACAGAACACCGGACGATATGCAAAGCGCGGAGGGAGAATCTAATTGTCAAATTCTGCTTCACTCTCTCTGCGCATGCACACAGTCTCCGCTCTACTTCATCCCAGAGGTTTTCTGCCGGGTTGAGCTCAGGACTCTGCGCAGACCAGTCAAGTTCCTCCACTCCAAACTCGCTCATCCATGTCTTTATGGACTTAGCTTTGTGCACTGGTCCAAATTATTTTATAAGTGATCACATAATCTCTGTTCTAAGCTACACAAAGGGTTTGAAGAAGTGGGGGTGGAGAAGCAGCAGCACACTGGTCTTACTACTGAATGGCTGTGTACAAGTCTGATGATTGGAGGACAGGCAGGCTGTGCTCCCAGCACAACCAAAAAACTGACCACACTGGCATGGAGGTGCTTGTGTTACGCATGCCGTGCCACGATTTATTAGCACTGTAAATGTGGGTAGCAGTCATGTGTTTAAAAAAAAAAAAAAATCACTCACAAACACGCTGGGCTCATTGCTAAAATTTGATACTCGAGCTTCTGTGGCGCGTTTTTTGGGTGACAGGCAGCGCATGAACATCAATGACGTCTACTTGTTAAAAAAAAGAAGAGGTGACGCATCACTACTCTCAGACGTGTAACACATCCTTGTTATATACAGGGGGTCATAAATAGCAGATCCGTCGCTTACTGATGAAAAAAAAAAATACATTTTCCCAACTCCTTCCAAACAAAAAAAGTTTTTTTTTTTTCCCATAGACTTTTAATATTGTGTCTGTGTGCTCCAATGTCACTACATCCTCATGAGAGCCAGGAAAGTGGCATTGTGATCAGACGTCACACTCTCTCTTAGCCCCGCCCCCACCCCCTCAGGCAATACGTATTTACTAATATCGGCACCTCAGTAAACTTTTGCTAAGCTCCGCCCACGCGCAATCCTAGGACAAGTCATCGCTCACCGGTACCGCGATCGGTAGATAGAACCATCGCAGCTCTTTACCTGGGAACCTCCCGCGATGGGTCCGGAGTGGTGAGTCGCTCTTCCTCTGAAGAAGTCCGGGGAAAGTTGTACGGAGATCACTCCATTCGTTCCAAGATGTGCGCGCCTCTCACCCTCCGTCACCAGACACCCCGATTACCCTCCGCCGCGAGCTGCCTCTGACATAACGGGAGGACCGGAGACTTCACACTACAACAGAGCGCAGCCCGCTCCACCAATCAGACGCCTTCTGCTTAAAAGTAGGCGAGAAACGTCAAGTGGGAGCCAATCGCCATCTAGGAGGGCTCATTTCACTCGCGTCCAATAGCAGGAGGGATAGGCGTGTTTAATCAAATGAAGCGAACGATAGGCCAATGAAATCCGAGCAGTGGGCGTTCCAGGGGTAGAATAGACGAGTGTTGTATTGGGGGCGGGGAGCGGAGTAGCAGTCTACGTCATGGTGTAAATATTATGAATGAGAAGGTGGCGGAGGGGCGGGGCGGGCTGTGTGTGAGCTCACCGCCAGATGTGTACAGCAGAACTCACCCACTATAAGATCGCACAATGTTACATTGAAAAAAAGTGTACATTCTAGAAACAAAGTATATGTATGGCCAAAACTTTTTTTTTTTTTTTTTTTTTAGTTTTCGAGAGCATAGAGCGGGAATAGAGATCTGGATTTTATTTTTATTTATTTCAGGTACTTATATAGCGCCATCAATTTACACAGATGAGCGAGTTTGAGGTGGAGGAACTTGAATGGCCTGCACAGAGTCCTGAGCTCAACCCGATAGAACACCTTTTTGATGAACTAGAGCGGAGACTGCAAGTCAGGCCTTCTCGTCCAACATCAGTGCCTGACCTCACAAACGCACTTCTGGAAGAATGGTCAAACATTCCCATAGACACACTCCTAAACCCTTCCCAGAAGAGTTGAAGCTGTTATAGCTGCAAAGGGTGGGCCAATCCAATATTGAACCCTCCAGACTAAGACTGGGATGCCATTACAGTTCAGGTCTATGTAAAGGCAGGCATCCCAATACTTTTAGTAATATAGTGTAGGTGTGCACCCCAAAGTTGAGCTTGTGTGTGTATATATATATATATATATATATATATATATATATATAAATAATCTCGGCACATTGATCTCCCTGCAGGCGCAGTGGAAGAGAAGTGCGTAAGCACTTCCCTGATGATAGAGCTGATAAGAGGGAGATCTTTCCCCTCTCCCCGTCTGCACACAGTTGATATAATAAAGGCAAATAGACTGTGCACTTTGCAAAGTGCAGTTGCTCCAGAGCTTAGTAAATGAGCAGAAGCTCTGCTGACTTTTATCATCCAATCATGTGCAAGCAAAAATGCTGTTTTTTAAAATTTCCCTTGCTCATGATTGGGTATTCTTTGCAAAATGAAGATTTACTAAGCGCTGGAGGAACTGCCCTTTGCAAAGTGCACAGTCTATTTGCCTTTAGTAAATCAACCCCAGAGTGATAATGCAAATTACGCATATTAGGGTGTGCTCAGGCAAAGCTGGCACGCCTATGAGTACACACTATAGAGGGATGTGCTTTGCTCATATTTCATGTCTGAGGTTTACAACCACTTTAAATCGATTGGAAGGGCGTTATGGCTATTCAGTTGATTTCTAATTTGGTTGAATTGCAAGCAATCACAAAATAAAGTGATGTGTATATGACCACTAACACCGTTGGTGTTATAGAGTTTAGGAGAGTGCCTGATTGGATACTAAAATACATCCAATATGCACAAAAAAAAGCAATCTGAAAGCACGTGCAAATGGGGGTCTAAAAAAAGCATTTTTTTTTTGCACTATAATAGATTGATCAAGGGCATTTCTTAAAAAAGGATCAGTTCTGATTCACCATTTTACTTTTATTATCTCCAGGGCAGCCATCAGAAATTTTGGGGCCCCTTACACAGCTTTAGGTCTGGGCACCCAGTACCTGACCACCAGGTTACGTCCTCCTCCTCTGCGGGGGCCTGTGAATGCATATGATTGCCTGCTAGGATGCCAGGTGGTCCTAGCAACCAATAATTTTGATAGCGGTGGCCAGCGGCAGGATGGGAGTCAGGAGCAAGTGCAGTGGGTGGCACCAGCGGAAGTCAGTGTAGGGGTGAAAAGGAACAAAAGGGGAGACCTAGGCCCCCTACATATGTATGGGCTGTACCCCCCTGATGGCAGCCCTAATTATCTCCATAACATCCGTGTGTCCCTGGAATTCTCCCTCCACTGATACAGACAGTCCGATTCCACAAATGGCAGTTTGTATAAGGATGCAGCAATTGAAAACAGGCAGAAGCTCCTCCGCCTTTTCCGAGGCACTCTCATGACTTGTAAGGGTCTTTTTGACACAGGCTTTCCACCCCACAGACTCCATTTTGCTCAGTGGAGATCGATCGGCCGATCCCCGCTGAGCAGGCAGATGACAGCTCCTTCTCCTCTTACTTTGGAGACACAGACCTGTCAGATCTCTGCTCTCCTCTATGGGAGATCAGATGAAAACAGGGCGCCTGTCTGTTTTCATCCGATCCTATCTGATCCAATCCGATCCTCCAAACGGATGGAAAATAGGGTTTCCAGCCGTCTGGATTTCAAGGACAGGATCAGATAGCAGCGGGTGTCAGTGGACATGGCTCCGCTGACATCCGCTGCTACATAGGTGTGCATGGAGCATCCGATCAGGTCCGCCTGAAAAACTGACACGAACCTGATTGGAAAGCCCATGTGAAAAGGCCCTTACAGTTATGTTTTTTTTTTTTTTAACAAAGTCCAAAATTTTGTTTGGAATATTTGTCTTCATTCATTCATGTTTATAAATACTCATCTGTCCTCTTGCTTTCTGCCACACTGTATAGAAAGCATGTGGGGGAAGGAAAAAAAAAAAAAAAATGGAGGTGCAGAACTGTCTTAGGCCCATTCACATTGGAGCGAATCAGAATCACAGGGAGAATTGCGCAATTCTGGCTGTATTTATAGAATCTCTTTATTGTGCAAGCCGGGAAGTTG
The DNA here is from genome assembly GCF_965119305.1 of Pelophylax lessonae. NCBI lineage: Eukaryota > Metazoa > Chordata > Amphibia > Anura > Ranidae > Pelophylax > Pelophylax lessonae. The sequence continues at coordinate 216,333,321 of NC_138773.1, forward strand.
CTTCCGATATGGTCCCCTTTCTGACCTCTGTAGATATGGGAGTTTTATGCAAATTCCTATTTAAATTCCACATTAAGATCTCGATCTGTGTCACCAGTAATGAACGGATGTGGATAAGTTGCTCTGTGGTGTCACGAGCGAGACTTCCTGTATTGTAGGTTCGCTCCTTCCTCACAGGTCTGATTTACAATGGTGTAATATTATCGGCATCTGAAGCGACACACGTGACCATGGCGGTGACGCTCATGATGAGGTCACATCCGGTGGAGGTTCATGGTTTTGTTTGTAACTCCGGAGGTGAGGCAGGACATGAGGTCACTCCCTGCGCTTCGGACCGGATGATTGGTTGGGCTGGATTTACACCTCCCACAGAGTTAAACTCGGGTATACCTACGGGCTGCGTTAGCGGCCGCATTTAGGTTAACTTTTGGCACTTTTCCACTGCAAATACCGGCTCGGCTCGGTTTGCTTTTCCACTGCTGGTACCGCATGTTGGAACGGTTCGGTAAGGTATGGTTTGCTTTTCCACTAAAGTAGTACTAAAGTTAAGTGGGTGGGATAACAACGGGGTGGGTGGGATTCTCTGACCAATCAGTGGCTAGTAGTGACTGCATGCAAAGGAACTCTTGGAACCACAATCGAGGTGGTACTGTTTTTGAGAGCCGTACCGTTTGGTTCCATGCAGTGGAAAAGCGCTGCCGTACTGTACCGTACCGAACCGTTCCTACACCGTACCATGCGGTACCAGCAGTGGAAAAGCACAAAAGCGAGCCGAACCGTTCGGTTCCATGCAGTGGAAAAGCGCCTTTTGTTCCATCCACATTGTCTAAGTACCTGGATGGTTTTGGTATTTTCAATTTTAAAGTTGTTTACATGTTTTATATTATATGCCCTTAATGGAGTTACTTCCTGGAATGATATGGAGGCTTGGACCGCACGCCGCCGCCATCTTGGATGGCGAGACGGAAGTGCTTGTGAAGTTAACTTCCTGGCTGCAGTATATTTAAAGCATATGGTTATGATACGCAATGCTCCTATGAATATGTCCTTTCGGATGAAATGCGTCAGCAATATTGTACTGCCATTCTCCAGTTACATGTGCTGTTATACAGGATGTTTGTAAGTGTATTCCTTTTTTTTTTATTAAATTTATGAAGCGGTTTTACACTATGTCTGCACTATTTGGCCTTATTTCCATATATGTGACAACGAATTGGATGTCTGGGTATCTGCTTTGCTGAAAGTCCTGGTTTTCCTGGCTATATCATCTGGCAATTTTGTGGCTGTATGGCGAAACCAGTTTTCATAATCTGCTTTACATGACCCATCTTCTATAAGGAAGTTTGGGTCTATGTCCTCTGGTGAACGCATTCATATTTTTTTTTGTCGGTGTTGGGTCACCATCACCCCGTTTTGATTTGGATTATCATCTTCGTCACAGTTTTTTGGACTTTATCCCCCTTTGTTGCAACTATATTGATTGTGTTCCCACAATTATTATCTTTTTATTTTTATTCTTATCATTTATCAGTTTATCACTGTAATTGGTATATACACTGTGTTTTAGCACTCCACTTATAGTTATTCAATTTTTTACAACTTATGTCTAGTTGAAGTGCTGGCAGCCTTTTTACTATATTTTTGAGTTAGAGTGGTTTGTACACACATATTCATTTATAGAATCGCAGCAAAATGCACAATGTGCCTGTGGTGCCATTATTTAGCACCCCAAACAGTGCGATTTTGCAGCAATTATCGCACAAAAATTGTGGCAAAAGGTGATGCCAAACTTGCCTGGCTCAGTGCCAAAAACTGGTTCATGAGCTTCTTTGGCACACTTTTGAAGCAAAGGGAGGCTCATTCAATGGTGAATGGTGCCACTCCAAATCCCCCCCCAAAAAAAAAAAATGTGATGCAGCAGTATTGCTGAAGTGTGAATGGTGCCCAAGGCCTCGTACACAATAGGTTACTAAAGTTATGAAAATCCTCACTAGACAGAATACAACTTCCCGCAATGTTGTAATGTGTTGCATTATATTCTATAGTTTCTGAGCAGCCCTGGTCACTTAATTTTTTTATGAAAGAACTGATTAATGGAAAATCATTTGTTCTGTTATTATCAATCTATTTTCGTACTTGTCGATTCGGAAATGTATGCATGAACTGTCGCGATCGGCTCTTCAAAAGCTGTGTACAAACAATCAGATTATTGGAAGCAGGATTTTTCATCAATTTTCTCACTGTGTGTACTTGGCATTAGGCAGCATTCACACCTGAACTGAGCAATTGTCAGGTGTTTCTATTTGAGAGTTTTGCGAGCTTATGTGAGATTTTAGAAGCGTATTACAAGTGTATTCAAGCTTCAAGTGTTTTTATTTTAGCCAACAGAAAGCACTAGGGGAAGGAGATCAGGGGCGGAGAGCTGCTGTTTGGCCAGAAAAAAAAAAAAAAAAAAAAAAAAAGCAACAAAATGCGCACAAATTGCTCATATCGCAGGTTTTGCAGTCATTTTCAGTAAAGTCTATGGGGCTAAAAACACTGCAATCCACCTCTAAAAAGTTTATGTACTTTTTTGAGCGATAGCCGGTTTGCTACAGGTGACAAAAGGCTCAGGGAATGGAGTCTATTAAAATGAATTGGGTCTTGATTGTTAAGTCTTGGAGCTTCAGTGTTGGTCCACACTATACAGTGCGGGAACCGCATGCAACTTTGAACAGCGCATTCCTGTTCAAAACACATGCAATTCTTCAGCAGTACGATTTGAGCCAACATTCTGTATGGCTAAAATCACACCAAATCCACACCAAAAACTGGCGTAACTATAAAGAAAAAAGTTAGATTCTAAGATTACCTTATCCCAGTCGTCTGACTTCAGTGCCTAGACGAAGGGGATGTCATGTTTTTTATCCTAAAGAATAGAGAGCGCACCAAACCCTGTGAGAAGATGCTTATGCAATGAACTGGGAGTGTCTTCTTACCGTGACGTACTATGTACTTCAGTGAAGATTTTTTTGGGCATAGAAAGCATTCCTAGGTGCATCTTGTCTGGTAAATATCTTTTATCCTCCGTTTTAATGACATTAGCTACTACCCACCCACCCACCCATAGAACATTTACTGCGGGTGGGTGGCATGGGTAGGCTAAGACATGTACATGGACTTCATGTAGCCTGTTCCAGGTTAGGGGCACGCACGCATCCCTCGCTGTCACTGGCTACAGCAGGATTTTGACAGCAGGCCCCAGCCAATGATTAATGGCCAAGACCTGCTGACTGGCTATAACCAATCACAGCACCGAGCCCTGTGTTTACACACATAGTGATCTGGCTGTTTCTTCCCCTGCAAAGTAAAAAAACCAGCCAGAACAGTTCGTAAAAAAGCAGCACATAATACACATGGTTAGGCACACAGTTAACCCCTTGATGTTAACCCCTTCCCATGGATAGGCTGCACTGATGAGGTAGCACTGATGGGCACGGATAGGCAGCCCCAATGGGCACTGATGAGGAGGCCGTAATATGCAGCACTGATGGACAGGAATAGACATCACTTATGAGCACTGATAGGTGGCACTGACTGGCATCACTGATAATAAGGGCATTGATGATCAGTGCCCCCATTATCTGTACAGGTCTCCCCTGTGAAGAGATGCCACTGATTGGCTCTCCTCTCTTCACACTCTGTCAGTGTGAGGTGAGGAGAGCTGATAAACAGCATATCCGTGTTTAAATGCGAAATAAATATTGGGTGGTTTTGGATCTCCCCTATTTATTATAAATATGTATGGTCTTGTCTATTCCTATAGTTAGCTAGTCTATCAAAGCTCTGACAAGGTAAATGGTGATGATAATAACAATGTTAGCTATAAAAATAAACACACTGCTTAAATAAATAGAAAGTAGAAAATGAACATAAAAAATTCTAAAAGAAAACTACAGAGCATAGAAAAACAAGCATAGATGATACTTTACATATGGTGGTTCTCTGTGTTCTGTAGGTTAGCTGGGCTCCAGGAGAAAGAGAACAATTTAAATCGCACTAAGACACCACTCACACAAACACCCTCTGCCCGCCTGCCTCGTCCTATGTCCAATGAAAATCCATAAGAGGCCGTCCTTCCTTAATCACGAGGAAATATATTCTTCTCCTGCCCATCTTCCAGGAAACATGCTGTAGTCTCCACTAGGGGCACCATTAGCCAATGAATCACTGCTTTTGACCCGGGTCATTTTCCAAAAACAGCTGGCCTTTGATGTGGTTTTAACTCAGTCATTTTAATTTGCACCTTCCCAAGAGGTCTTAGCCTACCCCCATACCTTACATCAGGAGGCCTATGCGAGAACATCTTTTGGGGATGAATTCCCATTTATGACTCCTTGTTACCATCACCCTGCTGGGTGAACTTGCTCTGCTGGCATTCCAGGCCAGGTGTAATCAGGTTTCAACCATCCATAAACATCGGATATAAAAAACAAAGAAGAAGAAAAAGAAAAAAAAGTTGCCTTCCAACAACATGTGACCGACTGTGATTGGAAACTGTTGATCACATGGGTAAAGAGCTGCGTCCCAGGGACACGGCACACCCTGTGATCGCAGTGAGACGGGGCGACGTCATATGCCATCATCCTGGAACGAGAGAGGATCCTGCCAGCCGTCATTTGTCCATAAGGCAGGCAGGAGGTAGTCTAACTAAAAGCATAAATGTTTTCAATTTTGTTTTGGACAGAGAGGAGAGGGATTTTGATTGCCATTTGTGTCCCCATTAGGGAAATTAATCCTCTGTGTCCTGTTTATTATGGTCATCAAAAGTGAAAGTAAAAGAAAATCAAAAAGTTTTGGGTTGTCCTCAGAACAGGAACAGAAGGGAAATCTTTCAATAGGGACACTAGTTCTGGTGACAACCATGGATTCCTTCATTTTGCAGGGATTTCTTTTCACTTTCTCTTTTGGTTATAATACACGGGAAGTGAAAGGAAATCTTTCAAATGGAACACAGATGGCAAAAGAACATAACCGGGGTAATAACCCTCACTCTATCCAAAGTGAATAAAAGTTTTGCCTTCAGTTCTACTGCTAAGTGGCTGTAAAGATTCAAGGATTTTTACCTTCTTGCATTCTATGCATGAAGGTAAAAAACCTTCTGTGTGCAGCAGTCCACCCAGCCCCCCCCCCCCAATACTTACCCCAGTCCCATCTTGATCCAGCGATGTGCACAAGAGCAGCGGTTCTCCAAAGTCTCTTCCTCCTCATTGACTGAGACAGTAGCGGAAGCCATTGGCTGCCGGTACTGTCAATCACAGCCAATGAGGAGAGAGCAGGGGGCGTGGCCGAGCCAGGATCCACCTGTGAATTGTGTAAAGTGGTTACCAATAAGGACCCATGTGGTTTAACTTTATCAACATTTATTGGAAAATGTAGCTTAATTTAGACAAAGTGTACATTCAAAAAAACAATTAAACCTTCACCAAAAAAATTATAAATGTCATAAAACACAAACTTGATCCAGCGATGTGCACGAGAGCAGCGGTTCTCCCAAGTCTCTTCCTCCTCATTGACTGAGACAATAGCGGGAGCCATTGGCTGCCGGTACTGTCAATCACAGCCAATGAGGAGAGAGCAGGGGGCGTGGCCGAGCCAGGATCCACCTGTGAATTGTGTAAAGTGGTTACCAATAAGGACCCATGTGGTTTAACTTTATCAACATTTATTGGAAAATGTAGCTTAATTTAGACAAAGTGTACATTCAAAAAAACAATTAAACCTTCACCAAAAAAATTATAAATGTCATAAAACACAAACTTACAGTCTGGACATGAGTTAGACACTTAGGCAGGTCATAAATTATGCAATTTTCTTTCCTATTGTGACAGCGGGAGGTTTCCCAGCGGTCAGAATACAATGATCACTGCTGGTGGCTATAGCCACTGGCAGGAAATTGTGATGTGTAGAAAAAGTGCGCTGGAAAATAAATAGAAAAGCTGCGACCTTAGAAAATAAATGCAGAATGAATAGTGTGTATCAGGTGCGCTAATCTATTATCTAATATCTAATAATATAGTGATATATCAATAGTAAAATTGATGATAAAATGAACAAGTACATCCACATCAAAAACTAAACAGTAGATGACATGTGTTTCAGCAATGAGTGAACAAAGAGTGAACAATAATAAGACTAGGTACAATAGTAAATTCAAAAATTAAGTCCATAAATAAATATGAAAGTCCATATGAATCCAACATGCAAGTGAACTACAAGAGTGAAATGCAAGAGTACACTTGCATGTTGGATTCATATGGACTTTCATATTTATTTATGGACTTAATTTTTGAATTTACTATTGTACTAGATTTTCTTTAGTACGAGTACAACCAGCCTGCACATAGATGGATTGAAACTTGGCTGAATCGGCAGAATTTTGAACTGTCTATGGCTGGCTTTAAATTAATAAAGCCCCACACAATTAACAATGGTGATAAGATAAACAGATCATGGTAACAAAAATAAGGCCGTGGTTAGCCAACCTTAAGGTCTGAGGTTACTCCCATGCATAACCATCAAATAGTCCCAAATGGGACATGTAGTACAATCATAGCAACGTGAGGGAGACCAAACAGAAGCATCTGGGGGTCTCCAAGGCCACATGAATTAATCACAAGACCCTATAGCTAAAACAAGGTCCTCACACGGGTGTACACCTAAATGCGCCCATGTGAATGAGGCCTTATACACAAGTAAGGATATCTCAATTCTGTAAGTAGCAAAAAAGTTGGCAATTGGACAAAACATTTCACATATGTTATAGGCATTGGGTGTTATCTACAAAGGAAGCTCATTATTTGTCTTTTACAATATCTCTTGCAATAAGCTCCTTCATAATCTCATTGGTGCCACCATAGATTGGCTGTACTCGAGAATCCACGTAGGCTCTGCAAAAGAAAGAAAGAATGCAAGCGGTGCTCCCATTACTAAAAGCAACTTTCAAATAAAGAAAGACTTTCATAGAAAACTATACAAAGCAACATTTGCATGCAGTAGATTTAAGCCGATTCTCCCATCTTATTCTTCTTTTGAACCATGAAGTATAGGTGTTAGACGCAGGGAGGTGGAAACTGTGGCCCTCCAGCTGTTGCAAAACTACAAATCCCATCATGCCTCTGCCTTTGGGTGTTATGCTTCTAGCTGTCAGAATCTTGCTATGCCTCATGGGACTTGTAGTTCTGCAACAGCTGGAGGGCCATAATTTGCATCTCCCTGTGTTAGAAGGTGTAGCCCCAGGGTTTTCTATAGACACAGTCGGTGCACTGGATACAGTAAATTACACTGCTGAATGCATACAGCAGGGATCGTCAAACTACGGCCCTCCAGCTGTTGCAGAACTACAAGTCCCATGAGGCATTTTAAAACTCTGACATTCACAGACATGACTAGGCATGATGGGAATTGTAGTTCCTGAACAACTGGAGGGCCCTAGTTTGAAGACCCCTTGCATACAGGATACTCCTCTACAGAATGTCAGTTTAATGGGGCAGTCACCTATTTTGTCCTTCATTGTTTAAAACAATTTTGAATACACTCCTAATAAAATTACTTTGGGATAATAAATGATTAAGGTGACACTTCAGACAAATGTTTTGTTACAATTACATAGAGCATGGACGGATTGGAACCTAATCTCCATTACAGGATGATAGGATTATTAGTTTACACCAACATCATAACATTGTTTTATGCTTTTAAAGTGAAGGAAGGGACAAGGCCACTGTATTTCTAGCAAGACCAATATTTCCTGTTCCTGCTGAAAATGTTGTTCGATTTGGTGGCTGCATTCGTTTTCATTTTCAACCTAAGGACTGGTGGTAAACTGCAATTAAATATTTTTTTCTTAAAGTGGTTGGAAAGGATGAAGGTTTTTTACCTTTATGCATTCTATGCATGGAGGTTAAAAAAAAAAAAAAAAAAAAAAAACACACCTTCAGTGTGCAGCTCCACCTCCCCCTTTAGCCCCCTAAAATACTTACCCAAGCCTGATCTTGATCCAGCAATGTGCACGAGACCCAAGGCTCTCCCTTCTGATTGGCTGAGATGCAGCAGCAGGAGCTATTGGCTCCCGCTGCTGTCAATCACAGCCAGTGAGGCAGAAACAGGGGGTGGGGCTGAGCGGTGCACTTTGTGTCTTATGAACGCAGAGAGCCAGCGTGGGAGCGAGCACACACGAGTGCCCCCCACAGCAAGCGGATTGCTATGGGGGCACTCAGCAAGGGGGGAGGGTCCCAGAGCGCCAGCGTGGGACCCGAGAAGAGGAGGATTGGGGCTGCTCTGTGCAAAACCACTGCACAGACCAGGTAAGTATGATGATATGTTTGTTATTTCCCCCCCCCCCCCTTTACAATTACTTTGTTCATTTTTGCTTTAAATTTAGGCAAACATTATTTTGCAAATATTGAACTGTACTGAAGTAATACAAGCCTGTGTTAACATTTCTAAAAAAGTTATAAAAATTGAAGTGGGGGGGGGGAGGGAGAAATGTAAACCATTGATTTTAGGTATGGCTTTAATAAAATGAGTTACAGACCGGGAACAAGTACAAATTAAAACATTTTCTCCTACTTAAGTCGGCCACAGATGGTTTGAATCCATTAGAGGAGAAGCGTTTTAACCTCAGGCAACGTGGGGGGGTCTTTACTGTTAGGGCTACAAGATTGTGGAATTCTCTACCACAAGAGGTGGTTTCTGTGGGAAGTATGGTGGCTTTCAAAAGACTCTTAGACGTACATCTCAAGGATCAGGACATTCAGGGCTATGTGAGACGATTACAGCCACACACACACCTACACAGGATGAACTAGATGGACTATTGTCTTTATTCAACCTCACCTACTATGTAACTATGAATCCCAGACGGTTCAACAGGGACTGGCGGAGATTCAAAATCATCTATGGGAATGCTGAATGTTCCAAAGTTGATCTATCTATTGAGACTTGGGTACACAATCAGCATATTGGCATTAGCCGTTGGCATGCGACTACTGCCAGCGGCTAAAATCGCTAGCAAAAGTGACTGTTCTAGCAGGGAAAGCTCCCTGCTCACCCACACCCGCCAGGAGAACATATTGGTTCCGTGGGAGGTATTCCCCCATTAACACTGACGGGTTGAAGGAAAGAAAATTGCTCGATTCCCCCATCAACACTAAGATTGAAGGAAAGAAAATCACACCAGCCCTCTTTCCAGCATGCTTATTCCAGGTTAGTAAATCAAATGTATTGAAGCCAGACAAGTCCAACAACCAGCATTTTCAGGAGCCCTGCAAGGTCAGCCCACATACATATTTTAAAGAGCAGACAATAGGTAAAGTCAACAAGTGTGCATCATACTGCAGCTGTACAATAAAACAACCCCCCCCCCCCCCCAATGATATGTTCCCTTCACTGATCCCTACCTCACTACAGGACAAAGTAGCAACATAGGGGTTGGTGGGAGGAACCACAACACACAAGCACAGTATTAGGTTTACAGCTCACCTAGAAATATTGGATTGTAGCAATGTTTTTTTATTATTATTTAGTTTGAGGATTAGAGTCTTCCACCGCATTCACACTGCAGCGGCACGACTTCAGGGGCGACCTGTGAAGTCATGTGCAGCGCGACTTTGGCGCGACTTGCACGGACTTCATAAAATGAATGTCTATGCAAATCGCTCCAGGTAGCCCCGAAGTAGTACAGGACCCTTTTCCTAAGTCGGATCGACTTGTGTCGCTCCTATTAGAACCGTTCCCGTAGCACACAATGGACCGCGACAGTCCGCGACTTGTCAGGCTGACCAAGTCGCCTGACAAGTCGTATTAGTGTGAATGGAGTCTTAACCAGGTTTTTATTCTTGATTCATTGTATTGGTTTGATTTACACTGGTGACTTCTCCTCTTGTATTTTGGTAAGAGAGGGGACTTTGAGGACCTTTTTATTAGTTTGATACAAGCAATAGTTGTAACTCTTTAAGACAGTGGATATTTATTGAAGTCACCGCCTGCTAAAAAAAAAAAAAAAAAAAAAAAAGGAGAGTCTAACCCTTCTTCTAAAGAATTACTGCAGCAATCAAGTACAGCAGCAAATAACAGGGTCACTTTAACATTTATTAAAAAAAAATAAATAAAAAACACACAAAAAAGCATATTACAGCGAGAATGAAACAAAAAAATAAATAAACTTACTTTGCAATAGGATATTCCCACATGTAGCCCCAACCTCCATGGAGCTGAACCCCTTGAGTGGCTATGCTGTTTTGGAGGTCAGATGCCCTGTAAGAGAAGATTTTCGCCATCAAATACTAGTTCAGTATGAGGCTTACCAGAATTCATAAGATTGAGCTGTGGCTCATAGTGAAGTGGTGTATTTAAACAGGAAAATGGGACATCGCATTTTTTGCGGTAATTCATGCAAAAGGAGCCCTGACCAAGTATTGAGTGCATACTATACTGTACATGGACATACTTTTCAGTAAGCAAACATTTCTGTAATAAAAATCTTTTTTTATTGGTCTCATGTAATATTCTAATTTTCTGAGCTACTGAAATTTTGAGTTTTCACTAGCTGTAAGCCATGATCATCAAAATTAAAAGAAAAATGCTTGAAATATATATCAATCTATATGTAATGCATTTAAATAAAAAAAGGAGTTTCACTTTTTGAATTAAATTACTGAAATAAATTCACTTTGAGGATGTTCTAATTTTTGAGTTGCAGCTGTAGGTGTGATTGCTCACTAAAAACAGGAGTATGATCTTGAAAACCTGACTGCCAGAGTTACCCATGCAGCAGCAGAGGATGAACAAGGGCAAGAGGCTTGTTTGGCAATATTGAGGCCTTTGTAAGAAAGTAGGAACCCACTGACCCAACAGGGAGGGAAATGTAGATTCTACTGACAGGATATAGGAACATCAGAACCAGGCAGCTGTGTCTTCAACCACAATGACCAGACTGTGTTGAACTAATGCCCCGTACACACGCGTCGATAGTTGGCCGTGAATTTTCGGCCAACGTCCGATTTTCGGCTTGTTAGTATGATGCTTTTCGACAACCGACTCCGACTTTTCGGCCGAATAAAATCTGGTGTGCAGGCTATAAAATTTTTGTTGGCCGTCAACACAACGGCCGATTTTCGGTCAGTCAGTACAGATTTCGGCAGACAAAAATCTGATGAGCAAGACTGGGCATGCTCAGGGAAGAAAAAACACACAGAAAGTAAACCAGCACATGACATCACTTCTGAAGTTGGTTGTTGTTGGCCGACAAAATTTGTGTGCAAGTCTAGAGCACATTTCAACCAACACAACAACACTGGACAAAAGTCGGCCGATCAGTCGGCCAACAATCGGTGCGTGTGTACGAGGCATTAGTGGGACATCCTTTGCTGCTGTAGGAGGCTTTATACAATGGGAGTGCAGAATTAACAATTACTTTCCACCTTTCTAAACTCGGAGGGGCAGCAGATTTCCAAAGAAGCACAATTGCAATCCTAGCATAATACAGTAATATAGTTAAAAGTGTTCTAATAGGCTGTTCTATTAGCCAGAGATTCTACAAGACCCAACAAGCTCCTCTAACGCGTAAGACCAATACCGGTCTATCTCTGGGCAAGTCTAAAAAGATGTGGAGACATTCCACATGGGCATCAGAACATCGCCAGCACACACGAGAACCGTTAGTCACAAATTTCCCCACTCTGTTTCATCAAAAACTACTTTGATTTGACCAGAATTGCTAATATTAGTAAGTCTGTTTAGGATACAGATGGAAAACATTTGTGTCCCAAAAAACAAAAATGGAGATACGACTGATCAAGTGGTAAATAAAAGGATTTTATTTTTAAACTAAACAAACTAAATACTATTAAAAGAAAGAGTGCCTTTCCCAAAAGTTCTTTTCTGGCAGTCCCACAGTGGTTTAGGCTCGGATTCCACTAGTGCGACTTGCTGTGTGACTTGACACATGTCAAGTCGCACAGCAAGTCAAAAGTCATTGATTTCTATCTGGTCCGTTTCCACTGCCGCGGCTTCAGTTGCGGCGACTTCAAAAGTAGTTCGTGCATTACTTTTGAGCCGTCTTCAGTGCGACTTCCCTCTATAATGAGGGACAAGTCTCACTGAAAGCCGCAAACAACTTAAGCTACGAAGTCGCGCTAGAAGTAGCACGACTTCGTAGCCGCACTAGTGGAAACCTAGCCTTTCACTCATCTTCCCTTTGCTCCGCATTAACCTGTTCAGGTGCTGGGAGCGAAGACAAATATTGCGAGCATAAACCTCAATGTCCTTCCTCTCGTTATGTATGCACCATATACTATACATACAGTATCTCGCAAAAGTGAGTACACCCCCCACATTTTTGTAATTATTTTATTATAACTTTTCATGTGACAACACTGAAGAAATTACACTTTGACAAGGTGTACACTCACTACTTTACATTGTAGCAAACAGTGTAAATTTGCTTTCCCCTCAAAATAACTCAACGCACAGCCATTAATGTCTAAACTGCTGGCAACAAAAGTGAGTACACCCCTAAGTGAAAATGTCCAAATTGGGCCCAATTAGCCATTTTCCCTCCCCGGTGTCATGTGACTCGTTAGTGTTACAAGGTCTCAGGTGTGAATGGGGAGCAGGTGTGTTAAATTTGGTGGTATCGTTTTCACTCTCCCATACTGGTTACTTGGAAGTTCAACATGGCCCTCATGGCAAAGAACTCTGAGGATCTGAAAAAAAAAAAAAGAATTGCTCTACATAAGGATGGCCTAGGCTATAAGAGGATTGCCAAGACCCTGAAACTGAGCCCCAGCATGGTGGCCAATACCATACAGTGGTTTAACAGGGCAGGTTCCACTCAGAACAGGCGTCGCCATGGTCGACCAAAGAAGTTGAGTGCACGTGCTCAGCGTCATATCCAGAGGTTGTCTTTGGGAAATAGATGGCCAAACACACCTCCAAGATGACCACTGCCTTGCTAAAGAAGCTGAGGGTAAATGTGATGGACAGGCCAAGCATATCTCCAGACCTAAACCCTATTGATAATCTGTGGGGCATTCTCAAAACGGAAGGTGGAGGAGCACAAGGTCTCTAACATTCACCAGCTCTGTGATGTCGTCCTGGAAGAGGACTCCAGTGGAAACATGTGAAGCTCTGGTGAACTCCATGCCCAAGAGGGTTAAGGCAGTGCTGGAAAATAATGGTGGCCACACAAAATATTGACACTTTGGGCCCGATTTGGACATTTTCACTTAAGGGTGTACTCACTTTTATTGCCAGCCATTTAGATTAATTAATGGCTGTGTTGAGTTATTTTGAGGGGACAGCAAATTTACTCTGTTATACAAGCTGTACACTCACTACTTTATATTGTAGCAAAGTGTCATTTCTTCAGTGTTGTCACATGAAAAGAAATAATAAAATACCGTAGTTTAAAAAATGTGAGGTGTACTCACTTTCATGAGATACTGTACATACGCATGCATATATATGTTAGGTGATTTAATTGCAAACATATCCTGACTGTACCAATTTATAGGATATCCAGCAGAGTATAGTTTTGATGCAATTTTTTTTTTTCATAGGATAAATCCAGTCAAAAACAAACTAACCAAAAAAACTCAATCATAAGAAAATGGTATAATGAAATAGGTGCAAAATCCAGTGTTAGGGGGAACATAAAAAAGTCCTTTCAATTAAAAAGTCTAAAAGGCATTTTGCGACATTCGGCCTGCTCCTGAGAAGGAGTCACCGATGATGAAACGCGCCAGAAAGGGCTGTTACTGAAGACATCATGCTTGCTTACCCGTTACTCTCAGCATTCCTTTCTCATGAGCTGACAGTCTGCTGGTTTTTGATTAGTTTGTGCCTGTTTACAACTCATCAAAAGTACTTATACATTTTGAATATATTTTGAATAAAACGACTTAAGATGTTAGCAGGCTTCACTATGCTTGTTCATTTTTTTTTTATTTTTTATTCCCGATCCATTTGGAGCTGCTGCTGAGCAGCCACCGCTGATCTCAGATGCCGGGTTACTTTCTGCTTTTAGGACCATTATAATTTATGGTCCATGTTATCTGATAAGAAATGTATGCTAAGCGTTGGTGCAGTTCATCAATCAACGTTACTTGTACACTTTATGGACACTTTTGTTTAATATTGAAAAGGACTTTTTCATTGAAAGGACTTTATGTTCACCTAACCCTGGATTTTGCACCCATTTCATTACAGTAAACCCCCGCTCCATCGTGGTTGAGTTTTTGCGGTCCAGGTATATTGCGTATTTTTTGTAATGTTATTTTACTATATAAATCATTAAAAATGAAATATTTTAGTGTTTTCCATAGCTCTTGCTATGTCTCTCAGTATCTTTTATGTGTTTAAATGAGTTTCTATTGTTTTAAAAGTGTGTTTAAAGACCTTAAAATGCTTTTACACGTACAGTGACGGTAAAACAAACATGCCTACAATGCATTTTAATAGGGTTTTTCTATTTCGCGGATTTTCACTTTTCGTGGCTGGGTCCGGAACGTAACCCCCGCAATGGAGGGGGGGTTTACTGTATATCACTTTCTTCCGATTAATTTTTTTCAGTTATACATTTTTGCTTAAAATTTATTCACTGCATGTTTAGTTGTTTCCATGCCACATTATTTACCATATGATTATTCATGATTGCACTATTATGATTTAGCGCTGCTTCTTATTTATATTGATCATTTACAGTTGGTATCATAGTTGGTTAGGTGGCTGCTTACCTTTTTGTTCTTTTTGCTTGACCTAGCGTGGATTGTTTCTTGTTTTTAAAAACTAACGCTAAACCTGCTCTTTGCCACATTCTAAGAATGCTAACCAACCCTGTAAAGCAAAAATCACTGTACTTACCTTTCCGGTCCGGATCAGGTGTAACACATCCATATAAAATATAAGAGTTTCACTTTTTGAATTGAATTACTGAAATAAAATTAACTTTGTAATAATATTCTAATTTTATGCAATGCATCTGTATATCCTTAGCAGCTGTCAGCTCGTAGTGCTCAATGAACTACCATGGCGCTCTAGAGCACTGTGGTAGTTCAATGAGTCTTCCTGTCAGGGAGTATCGGTTTACCCGTACAGGATGCACACTGCCAGTGTGCAGGAGACCTGCATGGCATCAGTGACCTGCTGATTGCTGGTGCAATGCTTTCCAGGCCCCTGCAACAAAAAATAAATGCTAGTTTTTTACCTGCAAAAAAAAGTGCATTTAATTCATTTTTTTGAAGTGTGAACTTATCCTTTAACTGACAGACTGCTGGAATCTGTATCTCCACAACAGCTGAACAGATACAGGTTGACTGAGAACACTTGATGTAACAGATGGTCAGTCTGTGCGCAATCTTTACGTAAGAAACGAAAAAGCTTTTTGGAGGCTATTGATGAGAAGTCTACAAAAAGCATTATAAAATGCAAGAATGCAGCCAGGAAAGCGTATGTAGTCTAATTTGTCAGTTCACATAGCTCAGTGTTAAAAAAGACCTGCACTTTATGTGCTTGTAAATAGGGGGAATTTTATGCCCACTTTTACTTAGTCAGACAATGCTGTGAAAAGATCAAGTGGGAACAAATGCCAAGTTTGTGAAAGAACTCAAAAGGACAGCACCATGGAGACCAGGATCATGGTCAACCAGTTTAACCCCTTTAAGTGGTTTTACATTACTCAGCAATGCTGGGAAACCAATTCAGCAAAACATGGCAATCTAAAGTCTGCATCAGTAAGCCAATCTACAGTATAGGCCATTCCTCTACATGCCAGAGTACTGCAATACAAATACAATTGTTAAAGATGGAACACAGGGCTGTGTATTTGTTCTGGTTATACAGTAAGGGCTTCATGTTCTCATGCATACCAGTATTTTGCCATGGAAGCAGTGCCAGAGTCCAGGCGCTTTTCTGCATGAAGCTGGAGACAGCTGTCTAAGAAGGTGCGACCCACACAGATCTGCGTTTTCATCTCTGCCAGCTTGTGTTGCACGGTCTTAGGAGGCAAGATATGGAAAGTATTCAGTGAACAAATTCATTTTCTTACTTTTGTAAAAATCATAAAATATTGAAATGGTTTCATTTTAGAAAAGCTGACGGCACGATAATAATGCTGCGTAACTAATTCACAGATTCTTTTCACTTTTGCAACATTTACACAGTATGCAATTGCTAAATAAGATTTGCCGAGTGTGCATTTTAGGCATGCTTTGAAGGACCACCCACAAATGACTTGAACAGGAAAATGAGAGGCAATAGTGCTGTATGGACTTTTTTTGTAAATGAAATGTGTCAATTCTGTATAAAACGGTATTCTATTATGTAGGTTTGCCTATGTACTGCAAACTGCGCTCATTGCGCACAGCACTAATAAGGTTACCTAGGTTACCCCACATTACCATAACAGTACAATTGTAATATTATTGGGATATCATGATATCACAATAATATTACGCATGATATGTAATCATGCGTAAAAGAAAAAAAAAATTTCGCTGAATAAACAGAACAGTTATTTGGAAAGATGCAGGTTGTATCTTTTATCTGTCTGTAACCAACTGCAGTAGTTATTATGGATTTTGAGCCACTAATCAGTATGAGGATAGAAGTTGCCTATCTATAAAATTTCCAGAACCGTGTGATAGTCCAAGTGAGACCCTTGAGATTATAACATTTATTCGGTGAGTCAAACCTTTAAGCCAGTCAGTTTAAATTTGCCAGATCTGGACAACAAATATGCAAATACTCAGTGAGTGAACAGTAATCTATATATATTTGTTAGAGTGATTGTAAACCCTTACCTTGTAAAACAACCCATTCAGTTTAAAATAGAAATCAAAAGGTAAAATACATTTGTGTATGGATATAAAATACATTATAAATGCTTTATTAGACAGATATAAGAGATGGTGAGGAGAAACAGCAGTACACATGTCTTCCCAGTGAAAGGCTGTGCAGGAAGGGAGGATATCAGGACAAGTCTGATCATTGGAGGAGAGCACACAGATTTCCCAGCACAGCCAGAGAACTGACCACAATGTGCTCTCCTGCTTAGTGTGGTTGGTTTTTAATAGGAAATCAGAGGGACTGGCAGGAGGCACCAGGGATTTCACACAAAGCAGTAGAAGCAGTACAAGGAGAGAAGGATACTTTTTCCTACAAGTACATGGTACAGCAGGCACATATCAGCACATATCAGGAGTATATGTGAATTATTGATTTAGAAATGGCGCCCCCTTCTAGTGAAGAAAATATATGTCATAAAGAAGAGCTGCCACCAATTTTGGTGGTTACTAAATAATGAATGTGTATTATTTGTGAGGCGCTATTACAAACTATATAAAACCAAATAATATGCACAATGTAAATTATATGAATACAATAACAGTCCATTTTCTCTTGTGTTCTTCCAATCACCACGTAAAACGAATGCTTATAAATCTTAAATACCAATTGGTGCTCTTGATTAGTGATCAGCCACCTTAATGTAAATGGGCCACTCGCTTAGAAATTTTTTTCCCCAAAACCGATTTGAAAATCTTCCAGTCAAGATCTGCCAGCTCCCTGGACTCCCAATGAGGAGGTAAAGATCTCACATCCACAGCAGGGTATTCACATTCTCTAGTGCCTTAAAGCGGCACCCACTCAATAGGCCTGGACAATTATTATTATTATCATTTCAGGTACTTATATAGCGCTGTCAATTTACACAGTGCTTTACATATACATTACACATTCACATCAGTCCCTGCCCTCAAGGAGCTTACAATCTAAGGTCCCTAACTCACATACATACACAGTAGGGCCAATTTTTTTTTTTATACTGGATCCAATTAACCTACCAGCATGTCTATGGAGTATGGCAGGAAACCAAAGTACCCGGAGGAAACCCACGCAGGCACAGGGAGAACATGCAAACTCCAGGCAGGTAGTGTCATGGTTGGGATTCTAACCAGTGACCCTCTTGCTGCTAGGCGAAAGTGCTAACCACTACACCACTGTGCCGCCCAATTGGAAAAGTCGCTCTGGTTCCGTGTGCGTTCCACCAAGTCGGACGTGACGAAACCGGAAGGGATGTCACTGTACTAGACCTCAATGCATTTCGCGGTTATGCGTCATCAGCAAGTCGTACAGCGGCCATTTTCCCTGAAGTCCTAAATACCCCTCTCTCTGTTCCAATTGGTTATCTTTATATATACAAGTGTCAGCTACAGTTTTCCTTTACAAATCTAGTATTTCTTCTACTTGTTAACACTAGTAAATATTTACTATGGGCCAATAGAGATGTGATGTTATTTTAGAATTAGGCTTGACAGCCTCCTACAGATAATCTTTCCCGTTTGTCACCGTCCCACATCCGTGGTCCGTTTTAACTATCTAAAAAATTAAAACAATATAAAAGCAAAATTAAATATTATTTACTCGTTATTTATTTGGTACTAATAAAACGGAATCCTGTTATTGACATATGCACCAGTTAACCTACAGACAATTAAGTAGAAGTTGTCCATCTTGTGGAACCTAGGGGGTACTACAACCGAGTTATTTATTGAACTTGTATCCTATACGGGGTACTACAACCTTGTTATATATTGAACTTATATCCTATATTCCATTAACATGTCGTTTAAATTAAATACTATTTCTTTATTAGGTTATAATTCCCTCATTTTAATTTTGTATTTTTCTAAATACTTAGACAACCCATCAATAACTCTCCCCTCTATTCTTATATTGAGGGTTCATATCTTGTTTGTAGACCAGAGGCCACCTAGGGATCTTTTGACCACTAGTTCATAGGCAAGGGAATGATAAATAACAAATGATGAATAATAAAGTTCCTAACTCCTTCATGTTTGTGGTTTCATCAACATATTTTGGGGTATGTAATTTATAGGTATTAACAGAACTGACATTAAGACTAAGATTTGTAGATAAAGAATTTATGGATGTCCTGATATGGAATGGAGAGGCTATATTTTGGGACCTTTTATTTACTTCCGGTTTCATTACGTCCAACTTGGTGGAATGCACGTGGAAGCAGAGCTGCGTTTACAATAGTCCAGGCCTATTGAGTGGGTGCCGCTTTGATGCACTAGAGGATGTGATTTTTATACATTTATTTTATACTATTTTATCAATAAAAACGTTACTGCACGATTATCCTGCTTCACATTTTATATTCTGGGGAAACCTCGGCCATTAAATACCCTGCTGTGGATGAGAGATCTTTACCTCCTGATTGGGAGTCCAGGGAGCTGGTCCAAAGATTTTGGCAGATCTAGATGGGAAAACTTTCAAAATCAATTTTGGGGTACAAGGAAAATTATTCTAAGCGATTTGGGAGGCCCGTAGTTATCTGGTGAGTGGCCCATTCACACTAAGGTAACGGATCACTAATCAAGAGCACCAATTGTTATTTGTTAAGAAGGTTTATAAGCACTCATTTCAAGTGGTGATTGGAAGAACACAAGAGAAAATGGACTATGTTATTGTATTCATATAATTAACATTGTGCATAATAACGGAATTTTTGTAAAATCTTACCTGTAAAATTCCTTTCTCTGAGTCCTCCGACAGTCGCCGCCTCTTCATATTCGTCACAAATGGGGTATTAGACTTTGCTCCGAAGGAGTAGCTAGGCAACAGAATATGTTAACATTAAAGCTTTTAACATATCCCACCCTCAAGGGGTGGTCCCCTCAGTCAATACCCTCCTACTTCCTGCAACCATATCTCAGTTTTAGTGGAATAGCAGTAGAGTATACAACCAAACCCCAAAAGAGGGGCGGGGGCGGCGACTGTCGGAGGACTCAGAGAAAGGAATTTTACAGGTAAGATTTTACAAAAATTCTGTTTTCTCTTACGTCCTCCGACAGTCGCCGCCTCTTCATATTCGTCACAAATGGGGACGTCCCAAAGCAGTGCAAACATGAGGGGTGGGAAACGCATCCGCGCCGAAAAGGCAACGCAGTCTCCGCATCAAAGGAAGGAACCTTACCAAAGGAAGGAAACCAGCTGGGCAACAGAAAAAAACAAGTGCTCAACAGGAGCAACAACCCAGGAAAAGACAAAAAACCAGGGGATACAAAACTTATCCCAACAGCCAGAGGTCCCCAACAAGGGACCCTAGGGAATTGCCGCACTAAGAACCTTGCGGCCAAAGGAAGCATCCGCCGATGCCTGAACATCTACTTTGTAGAATTTTGTGAACGTGTGTACGGTCGACCAGGTCGCCGCCTTACACACCTGGGCTACAGAAGCCCCATGGCGACAGGCCCAAGACGTACTCAAAGATCTAGTAGAGTGCGCCTTCACAGGCACAGGGGGAACCTTCCCCTGCAAAGCATAGGCCTGTTCAATGGTCTGCCTGATCCATTTGGCGATGGTAGAGGCCGAAGCCGCCATGCCCTTCCGAGGACCCTCTGGAAGAACAAACAAGGAGTCCGTCTTTCGAAAAGACTCAGTCGATTTAAGGTAAACCCTTATCGCCCGAACAACATCCAGAGAATGCAATCTCACCTCCTTTGGATGTTTAGGCTTCGCGCACAGCGAAGGTAAGACAATATCCTCATTAAGATGGAATTCCGAAACTCGTTTTGGAAGAAAAGAAGGATTAGGTCGTAAGACCACCTTATCCAAATGAACAACCAGGTACGGAGACTTGCAGGACAAAGCTGCCAGCTCCGACACTCTGCGAGCCGAAGTGATCGCCACCAAAAAGGCGACCTTTTTGGACAACATAGACAACGAGATCTCCCTGATCTGTTCAAAAGGAGCACGTTGCAACACAGACAGCACGAGATTCAAGTCCCAAGGGGGCAAAGGATCCCTCCTAGGAGGAACCAGATGCCACACACCCTGAACAAAAGTGCCAACCAAGGAGTTGGAAGCCACGGGACGTTGAAACAGAACGGCCAGCGCAGACACCTGACCCTTGATCGTAGCCAGCGCCAAACGCTGATCAACACCCGTTTGAAGGAAAGACAGCACACGGGAAACCGAGTACGTGCGAGGTGAAAACCCCTTGGACTCACACCAGGCAAAATAGGCCTTCCAAGTACGGTAATAAACCTTCCCCGAGGAAGACTTCCTCGCGTTGATCAAAGTATGAACGACCTCTGGAGAGAGACCCCTCTCCTTCAGGACCTCGGTCTCAACAGCCAGGCCGTCAAAGCCAGCGACTGTAAAGCAGGATGGTATATCGGTCCTTGAGACAGTAGATCGTCTCGAAGAGGCAGACGCCACGGGGCGTCGACCGCCAGATTCACGAGGTCTGCGTACCAGGACCGGCGAGGCCAGTCCGGTGCCACAAGAATCACCGTGCTGCGTTCCGAGTGTAACCTGGACAGCAACTGAATCGGTGGAAACGCGTACATCAGCCTGTACTGATGCCACGGGCCACTAACGCGTCCGACGCGTCTGCCCGAGGGTCGCGCGTCCTTGCCACGAACCTTTTCACCTTGTTGTTGAGACGAGACGCGAACAGGTCCACATCTGGAAGACCCCACTTCGCGCACAACATCTGGAAGACAGCCGGGTGGAGAGACCATTCCCCCTGATCCAGGGTCTGGCGACTCAGATAGTCCGCCTGCCAGTTCTCCACCCCCGGAAAGTGAACCGCCGTTATCGCCGGGACATGAGTCTCGGCCCAAGACAGAATGTCGGCCACTTCTCGAGCCGCTCGGGCACTCCTGGTGCCCCCTTGGTGGTTGATGTAGGCCACCGCCGTGGCATTGTCCGTCTGCACCCGAACCGGGCAGCCCTGCAGCCGGTCCGTCCAGCGATGAAGACAGAGACTTATCGCACGCAATTCCAGAATGTTGATCGGAAGGGAAGACTCCCCCTCCGACCAAGTTCCCTGGGCGGATAGAACGCCCAGAACACCACCCCAGCCCGACAGGCTGGCATCCGTGGTGATCACCGTCCACGAGACAGGACGAAACGACTTGCCCCCGGACACCATCGGGGACTGGAGCCACCACAGAAGGTTTCTTCTGGTGCGATGACTCAACGAGATTTGAAGATCCAGAGATTGAGGTCGCCCGTCCCACCTGGACAGGATCTCCGCTTGGAGACCCCGCGTGTGAAACTGGGCGAAGGGAATCGCCTCGAAGGCCGAGACCATCAATCCCAGACATCTCATGCACGTCCGCAGAGACGAGTGCGGAACGTCCCTGAGGGACCTGACTTCCTCCTGAAGAGTTCTGAGTTTGTCTTCCGGCAGGAAGACCTTCGCCTGCACCGAGTCCAGAATCATTCCCAGGTAGGGAAGACGAACCGACGGACTCAGTGTCGACTTTGGAAAATTTATCGTCCAACCAAACTCCTGCAGAGTTTGCATCGTGACAGACAGGTCCTTCTCCAGACCCTGGCTGGTCGCAGACCGAACCAGAATGTCGTCCAGATACCCCAGGACAGAAATGCCCTGGGCCCTCAATAATGCCAGAACCGGTGCAAGCACCTTGGTGAAGACCCGCGGAGCCGAGGCGAGACCAAAAGGCAACGCCACGAACTGGTAGTGATCCTCCGCAATGGCAAATCGAAGGAACCTCTGGTGACCCTCGAAAATGGGGATGTGAAGATACGCATCCTTCAAATCGATGGAGGCCATGAATTCCCCCGGAACCAGGGCAGCCACCACCGACCGCAGGGATTCCATGCGGAACTTGCGAACCCGCACAGAGCGGTTCAGAGCCTTCAAGTCCAGAATTGGACGAACCTTGCCCTCCTTTCTGGGCACGGTGAACAGATTGGAATAAAACCCCCGAAATCTGTCCCGATGAGGCACCGGAACCACCACTCCCTGAGCCCTCAGGTCCCGCACCGCCAGGTGCAGGTCCCGCAAACGCTCTGGAGACAGTTGAAGATTTGAGGGAAAAAATCTGCTCTCCGGCCGAGAGAGAAACTCGATCTTGTAACCAGATCGAACGATCTCCTGAACCCATCTGTCCCGCACACGGGCCAACCAGGGTTGAAGAAAACCGAGCAAGCGTCCCCCCACCCCAAAACTGGGTGAGGGCGCCCCTTCAGGCCGAACTGTTATGGGCCGCAGATCCGGATTGGCCGGACTTCTGTTTCCCAGACCAGGGCTTCTTCTGAGAGCCTTGACCTTTGAACGGCTTGCCCTTGTAGTGCGGCCGAAAGGCACGAAAGGACCCCTGAGGGGGCCGAAAATTAGCATGCTTCTTCCCAGAAGCCCCCTTAGCCTTGGGGAAATGGGGCAAGAGAGTGCTCTTACCCCCGGTGATCCCCTTAATCAACACATCCAAGGACTCCCCAAAAAGGCGAGACCCATCATAAGGCAGATTGGCTAAGGTCTTACGTGAAGATTGGTCCACCGACCAACATTTTAACCAAACCAGGCGGCGAGACAACACCGCCACGCTGTGCACACGTGCAGCCAATGGAACCAGGTCCAGGTCCGCATCACACAGATACATGACACCCTGGTGGATTTGATCCACCATATCCAGGGTCGCCGGCGAGGCCGAGTCGGCCACTAGGACGCGCCTAAGCATCTGCGTCCAACTTGCGATCGCCTGGGCCGCCATGAGAGAAGCAAACAGAGCTTTAAGCATAGAACCCGTAACAGAATAAGTATGACGGGCAAGAGACTCCAATCTCCTATCCGTGGCATCACGGAACACAGGGGAATCCTCTGCAGGAATCGCAGTGGCCTTGTTTAAAACCGCAATTGCGTGATCCACTGGGGGAGGCACACACCACCTTTCATCAGTGGAAGGCGAGAAAGGATAACGCAGCTTGAACCTACTTGGTACAGCAAAAGGTTTGCGCAGATTGCGCCATTGTTCCTTAACAGCGCGCTGAAAATCATCATTGCAGGGAAAAACCTGCGGCGTCCTGCGTTTTCTCTGCGTCCCATAGGCCGCCAAGGCAGCGAGGGGACACACTTCATCCTGCAAACGCAGTGTTTGCTTTATGGAAGCAATCAATTCATCCATGATTGCAAGCTCTTCAGGCGAGCCAGGGGGAGAATTATCAACCCCCTCAACTTCAGCCTCCACCTCGGACCCCACTAGATCTAGGGAGGAGCGGGACCCCGATAAGGAGGCCCCCGCCATAACAACCCCATCTCCTTCACCCTCAGAATCAGAGGAAAGAGCAATTCTGGGTCTTTTAGTAGATTGAGCAGCCACCAGCATCTGCACCTGAGCAGCAAGGCCAGCCACAATAGTGGCTAAATCCCCCCCTGGGGGGGAAACAGCAGTCCCCTGGCTTTCCACCAAGGCGGTAGGAAATTTGCCCTCCTGAGAATCCATTGCCCCTGTAATGCCAGACAATAAAGGGTTAACTGCCCCTTTAGGCAAGCGCAGCCCACCGCACCACACTCAAGCACAATGAGACCCCCACAGGGAATATGCAAACTGAACACAGGCAATGGATAGCAAGAACAGAAGGATAAAACCTGAGGAGACCCTCGCCGCTGCTGCTGCCTCGATCGGTGTTCCTGGAAAGAGGAAGTGATGCTGCCAGGGCGCTCTATGAAAGCCTATGGAGGCTACAAGAAAATGGCCGCCATGCATGTAAAACATGCGGCCGGAGCGAGTGTAGGCAAAATGGCGCCGTTTGGCGCCGAAACCGCCGCTCCACAGTGCAGTACTGCACACGTGACATCCCTGTACAGGAATACATGTCAGATCGCCGCAGCGATCGCTGTATATGCCCAAACATGCCAAAAAAACATGCCCCACAGCACACAGCTTCTCACACTGACCAGACTGACACACACAGTGTCACACAGCTCCCCCCCCCCCCCCCCCTTGCAGCCCACAGCATGCAGCCGAGAGATAGGGAGACAAGCAGTGTGAATAGAGGCAGGTTACACAGTCCCAGACTGACACCCCCCCAGACAGACAGGTCCCCACATAGATACACTTACCTCTCAATGGCGTGGGGGACCCGCACAGGCGAACAAGCCGCTGCACATGAGGCAGGGAGAGTCGCAATTCAAGACGCACAAAATGGGGGTTAAGAAACCGCACAGCGTCCAGTGAGGTAGCCACCTCACCAATCATCCCTGCACCGAACAGGGATGGGTCGTTCACTGTGCCAGGAGCGTTACCTGGCTGAACGCTCGATGGCAGGCTGGGAAGCCACTGACCCACGACCTGCGACCAGGGGGATCAGCCCGAGACCCAGCCCGCATGATCCTCTTCATCAGAAGAACTAACTAACGCTGACAAAAATAACAGCTAAGTAAAGGTAGAGAGAAAACTCAAACAAAATTATAAAAAGAAGAAAGAGTCTGGGGCACAAAGCCCCAGCACAGAAAAAGCCAGCCACTCCTGACAAGCTAGACATTAAAACTGAGATATGGTTGCAGGAAGTAGGAGGGTATTGACTGAGGGGACCACCCCTTGAGGGTGGGATATGTTAAAAGCTTTAATGTTAACATATTCTGTTGCCTAGCTACTCCTTCGGAGCAAAGTCTAATACCCCATTTGTGACGAATATGAAGAGGCGGCGACTGTCGGAGGACGCAAGAGAAATTTGGTTTTATATAGTTTCTAATAGCGCCTCACAAATAACACACATATCAGGAGTATAAAATGTTGGGTTTACATATTCTTTAAGATATAATATAGATGACCAATATGGGCCTGCTAAATGCACAAAGTTTGCATTGATTTCATAATGAATTGCTTAAAAATGTCCTTTTATTTCCTCAAACAACTGATTATACTATGCGCTATATCATGTCCTATCTGTTCATAATTTTTATACGTAAATAGGTACACCAGTTCTCTATTGTGAGTTAAAGTATATGCACAGTCATAAAGTTGTTGTTTTTTTGATAGACTATGGACGGTGTAAAACCCCAGCCAGTTTATTTTTTGCTGTCTGTGTACCATTATGGAAATTTCTTTTCACTTCCTGACTCAGATACGCAACAGGAAGTTAAATGAAATCTCTCAAAGTAAAGAAAATTCTCCATCTTAGACAGTTGTCCCCAGAAAAGTTGTCCCCATTAAAAATTTTCCCCCTTGCCTTTCATTTTGGAGACAACTGTTATTTTTTGATCTTCCTCACTTTGTTTCCGACAACGGTCACCAGTACAAAAAAAAGGGAATCATCTCCCCAATGGGATAAAATTGTGACAGATGGTCTAACCTTTTTTCCCTACTCTATCCGAAACAAAACTAAAAAGAAAAAAGTTCTGCCAAGAAATACACTTTAATCTGTTAAAGAAAACAAAAATGCATTTCTTTCCCCTCAGAGTCCCTACAGGATGCCAGTCGGTTGACTGATGTAAATAAGATATTAAGGTTACCACCATCATTCTGATGTGGATGCAGGAAATGGAGACACTTTCATAATATAGAGAATGGTTCAAGTCATTTGCAGGTGGTGAGGACCAATAACATATCAAATCAGCGCAACCAAAGGTTCTTAAAGTAGATACTGCACCATATTCCTTCTTGATTAACAACTTTTATCATAGGTGTGGACAAAATAAATACCTGTAAGTGTGCCACAGTCTTTCCAAATGCCTTCCTTTGCCTGACATAGTTACGCGTTTCCTCAAACATGAACTCACAGCTAGCAATGGCCATATCTGCAATCAATAACCGCTCCTACAATTTACAGACAAGTCATCAGTGTTAATACAGAATTTGCATCTTAAAAGTTCAAATTTATAAATAGCATATAGATAGAGTTCTGCTCAACCAGCAGAGTAAGGAACAAGCTGAAAATTTTCAAGCCAAAATAATGAGTTAACAGCCATACATTCAGAACACTAAAATATTGTTGGGCTGCCCCAACAAGATAATTATGCAAATCTTCACAAATGCCCAATACATATAATGTGCAAACATAATACATGTGCAAATATGCAAATTCATAGATAAATAATTCAATCAAAGTTCATAGATGTGGTTTTTTTTTTTGTTTTTTTGTTTTTTTATTAAGTACATTGTGCAATACATTTCAAACCCACAACAATATATCAAAAACTAAATTCCAGCAATTATTTCTTTCCTAAGAAGAGAAAAAAGAATAATAAACTGGGAAATAATTGGCAGAGCCCTTTTGGTTAGGCCTAACTAGGAAAAATAAAAGGAAAAGGAAAAATAAATAAAAAGGATAAAGAAAAACACAATATTAGGGAAGTGTTACAGCCCATTCAGACTAGCGCGTCAGGATTTTGTGGGGCGACCTGTGAAGTCGCGGTGCACGCCTCGGCGCGACTTGCACGGACTTCATATAATTGAAGTCAATGCAAGTCGCCTCCAGGTCGCCCCAAAGTAGTACAGGACCCTTTTTCTAAGTCGGAGCGACTTGTGTCGCTCCTATTAGAACGGGTCCTGTACTATTCAATGGCGAGCGAGCAACCGCGACTTGTCAGGCGACCAAGTCGCCTGACAAGTCGCGCTAGTGTGAATGGACCCTTAGGATCAGATAGAAAAGTGAAGAAATCGACAGGACGAAAAACTTTGCCATGTCCATAATTGTCCCTTCTCCTCCTAACCCCCCCCCACCAGAAAACAGAAAAAGATCATGGTATATCCTCATACTTCAGGGACTGTTGAACTATCCGTGAATGAAAGCCGTCCATGGCGACCAGGTATCCCTAAACTGATCCTCTCCTTCAGAGACATGCGGTCATGTTTTCCATTGTCCTGATTTCATCTATTCTGGAAAACCAGCATTTTAAGTTCAGGATGCATGCCTGGGGAGCATTCAACAGGTGTGGTGACAAATATTTTTTATAACGGTATAAGGGCACTGAATTTAGATGAAAAGATATCCCAAGGGGTCCATACCAAAATCAACAGATGTCACTTGTTTGATCACGGTTCCCACCTCCCTCCAACACCAGGTAAGCAGCGAACACTGCCAGAATATATGTAGGAGAGTGCCAGACTTTTTGCAGCGCCAGCAAAACTTAGAAACTTGGGGATAAAGTTTGTGTAGAGCCGGGACCCTATACTACCTGGATAAAAGCTTATAGCCCTGTTCCTGGATGCGGCTGGCTATGGAAGATTTATGGGCCTGAGAGATAATCCTGGTGATTTTCTGTCCTGAAAAGGAAGTTTGTAAATCAGATGCCCAACAGTGAATTAATGGAGGGATATAGCCTTTTCAAAGGAGCAATGAGCTGTTTATACAAGACTGACAGCAAATGCAGTACATAATTGCCATCTGTGCAAAAATTCTCAAAAGGCTGTCAACGGCCTAGCGTATAGCCCTGCATCTGGTATAGACTGCAAAAAATGAGGCAATTGGAAGGCTGACCAAGAACTCAAAAGGAGGCTGTGTGAGAGCATAAATATCTTGGGTAGACAGGGGTGGCAAAATGCATACATAAATGATTGATTTTTATTTATTCATGGCTTTGCATGTTTGTACGTTATATGAATTGGTCTAAGTATTAGGCATCTGTGAAGATTTGCACATTAATCTTGTTGACGCAGCGCAACAATATTTAGTGTTACAATTACTGTCACATTTGGTATTTGGATATGTATTTGAGTGCAGCTGCATTTATTATTTGCTATAGGACTTTTAGTTACCAAGCGCAGCTATATAACAGACATATATTACCTGTTGTAATCAAGTACATTTTATATAGGCTGTAAAACTCAACCAACATTGTTTGCAATAAGTAACAGTTTTACAGCATGCATATGTAGTGGTGTTGTGGGGTCACATTACGATATATTTATGCCTTGCTACAATACCCACCAAGTATGACCTGCTGGTTGCCATAAACCAGCCTTTGGACTGAGAAGGTCACCAGATGCAGGGGTTTGTTATAGTAAATTAGAGGAAGCTGCAGAGTTGAAGTGAAGTGAGTTGTGGTCGCTGGAACACAGAGCATAGCAGGACCAAGAAAGAGTGGAGTGATCGTCTGCCCGACAGTGACCGCACAATCCCGGTCGTGACGTCTTTACAAAAAGTGTTATAGTACACAAAGCCTACACAAAAGGTAAGTGCCACTAAACATCAATGTTGGGGCATTCCTTCTCCCATTGATACCAACAATGGGGCATTTATTAATCCAGCTTCCAGTTGATGCAGGGTCAGTAATTGCCCTCAGTGATGCTGGGGCATTTTTAAAGTTTATATTACTCCAGTTGATATTAGGAAAGTTTGCACGTCCACTGAGAACTGAGGAAGCGGCAGGTTTTACTCCCTCTGACAGCCAGCATCAGGACAACTTTTATTCCTACTGATCACTGATGCCACAACAATTTTCCACTCTGACCACCAACACCAGGGAATATTTTACTCCCACTGACCATCTGCGCTGGAGCATTTTGCACTCTCCCTGGCCACCAACTCCAGGGCATAAATTTTACCCCCCACTGTCCATTGGCACCAGGGCAATATTTAATTCTATTGACTAGAGTTGCACCGATACTGGGTTTTTATCAGCGAGTACCAATACTTGTGCTCAAGTACTCACCCATACCGTGTACCGATACCTTTGCGCTGCAATTTGAGCCCATACAAAATGAAAGGGCTCAAATCAAACTGCAAAGACTGAAGTCATTAGGACACACAGGAGCGGCGGGGGAAACCACATGCAATACAGACAGGAAAACGCACCGCATTCCTGTTCAAATCACATGCGATTCTTTGCTGTGATTTGAACCAATTTATCTTGTATGGGCTCAAATCGCACCACAAGGGTATTCGTTTAGGCATCGGAGCATTTGCAGGAGTACAAGTACTCCTGCAAATGCTCAATATCGGCACCAATACCGACACCGGTATTGGCATCAGTGCAACCCTACGACTGATCACCAATGCTAGGGTTCTCCCCACCCCCAACCAACAGCACCAGGGCAGGTTTTACTCCCACTTACCACCAGCACATTTTTCACTTGTCTGATCAACGGTGCCAGGGCATTTTGAACACTCCCTGACCACCAGTGCCAGGGCAATTTCTACTTCCACCATCGGTGCTGGGGTAGCTCTTTGACCACTGACACTAAGGCATGATTTACTACCATTGGTGCAGTACACAAGAGCCTTTTTTATTCTCAAATATCTCAGATGGCAGGGCATTTTGTTTTTCATTCTGACCACACCATCCAACAGCCTGACAGACAGTGACCTAGCCCTTTGTTTAAAAATCTTTGTGACCCCCTGCTGTAAAGAGTCACATGTAGGTGCACATTCTACTAACCAGTAACCTCACTCTCTGCGATATTGTTGTATTCTGTTCGTAGATCTATTCAGAGATAGCCATTTTGGTGGTTTTCACATTTTAAGCCCTTAGGACTCTACACATAGGTGTACTTTTATGAACGGTGAATTTTTTTCTCTGTTGGCTTCTCTGCAGTTCGCCGGGGAAAATGATCACCTCTGGCACCCTTTTTATGAAGCGGAGAACTTCAGTTCTCCCAGGGTGATCAGAGGAGAACAGTTTTCTCGGAGATCTGTGTAGAGGTCAATGGAGTGCCTGTAATCTCGTGAGACAAAGCGAGATTACAGTAGTATGAAAATCCCTGGCGCTCTTTAACAAGCAGTGATAAATTAGCACTGCTGAGTACACAATCCCCACTAAGGTTAATAACTAATAGTCCCCTTACATAAATATTATATATACACACACACACATTATATATATATATATATATATATATAAATATTATATATACACACACACATATACATTATATAATATATATATATATATATATATATATATATATATATATATATATATATATATATATATATATATATATATACACACATACATACATACACACACACACACGTGTGTATATATGGCAGGGGGACATGATTACTGTGTTTGGGGGTCTGAACGAGGAAGAAGGAAGTCCATAATCTTCTTTTTCCCCCTCAGTTCTCCCCCGATTCTGTCTTCACTCCCCGCTTCACAAGCTCCAGGCTGGTGAACCCGGGAGTGTGAATTCTGGCACAGATCGCCAGTGAAGTGCGGGGATCGCAGCTTCATAGCCTGGCTGTTTCTGTGTCTGTCAATGACAGATTCCCGTGTGAAGAGATGCTCAGCGAAGAACATGTTCTCCGCTGATCATTTCTGTTTCATAAACTGAGAAGGATCGGAAATGAGCTGTGATCAGCAGGATCACTGCTCATCTCCATTTCATAAAAATTAAAAAGGACACCATATTGTACAATATAGTTTGTCACTGCTATATGTATATTTATATATAATTAAATTGCACAGAGTCACCCTCCTCTTCTGGGTCCCCCACTGGCAATCATGGTTCAGCTACTTTTGGGTCTACCCTCATAGCAAGCCACACAGTGTGACTCAGCCCTGCCGCTCGCTCTCTGAATTTGACCAACAGCAGCAGGAGTCAATCCCACTGTTCTCAGCAAAGTCCATGAGACCAGGAAGAGAAAACCTGCAGCGTTGAATCGATACAGGAGTCATGCAAGTGCTGGGGAGGGGGGAGAGCACACAGTGGAAGTTTTTTTTTTACCTTAATACAGAGAATACATTAAGGTAAAAACCTTTATACAGAGAATGCATTAAGGTAAAAACCTTTATACAGAGAATGCATTAAGGTAAAAACCTTTATACAGAGAATGCATTAAGGTAAAAACCTTTATACAGAGAATGCATTAAGGTAAAAACCTTTATACAGAGAATGCATTAAGGTAAAAACCTTTATACAGAGAATGCATTAAGGTAAAAAACCTTTAGATTTTGAAACCACTTTAAACCACTTAAAAAGACACACCTGAGGAAGTTCTGCCATTAGGTAGTAGAAACCTCTATTTTCTTCTCCCAATAAGGCATCAGCAGGAAGCCGAACATCTTCAAAGAACAATTCGGCTGTGTCCTGAAAATAAAGGCAATTCAAAATAGAATAAACAGTTTTCTGTAAAAGACAACAAATCTGTAGGCAATAAAAGGTCTTCAATGAAGTAAAAGAAACGACACTCCTTATCCTACACTCTAGGATGGATCGGTTCATACCTATGAAGCATTGTACACAGCTGAGAACACTAAACTATTCAAGAAACTATAGTCTCATCATTTTACTGCTACACAAAAGGCATAAATCTAGGATAATTTAAACGATACAAAGACATTTTAGACAATTGTGTGCTTTCAACCATGTGGCAACAGTTGAAGGAGGCTCTTTTCTGTTTCAGCATGACTGTGCCCCTGTGCACAATGCCAGGTCCTTAAAAAATTGGTTTGATATGTCTGATGTGGAGGAACCCCAGCAGTTTGCACAGAGCCCTGATCTCGACGCTATAGAACAGTTTTCGGATGAACTGTAATGCTACCTACAAGACAATACTTCTTGTCCAACATCAGTACTTGACCTCACCTGACCTCTTATTGTCCAACATTAATACTTGAAGAGTAAATCAATTCCAAAATCAGGCAAAATTGCATACAGGCGGTCCCCGGGTTACAAACAAGATCAGGACTGTAGGTTTGTTCTTAAGTCGAATTTGTAAGTCTGAACAGGTACATTTTTTAAGTTGATCTCCGGCCAAAAGAATAGTTTTTAGTTTGTTTGGATAGAATAGGGAAGGGTTAACACCCCTGTACCATTTGTTGTGCTGTCTGTACCCCTGTTCAGAAGATTTCACCTCACTTTTTGTCCCCATGAGACAACTGTATTTTGAAAATTTTGGGTTGTCGTGGAAACAAAGATTGGTGATAAAGCTTCAGAACTTTTATAGGAGTGAATTTCCCTTCCTAGGGCTAGATTTCCTCTCACTTCCTGTTGTTTCTCTCCGTTTGTAGGTTGAATGTTTGTAACCCGGGGACCGCCTGTATATATATTTTTTTTTAACCATAGTAAATGCAAGCCGATTTTTACCCATTAAAGCGTGTCAAAAAACTCAAAAGCAAAAAAAACAAAAAAAAACAAAAAAAAAACGTAGATACTGCAGCTTACCAGTCATTTAAATGGTAGTTGCAAAAGTTTAATTTTCAGGCGTTTTATTTCTTTACCCGTTAATCCTACAAACACCACATTTCCTCTTCTAGGCGATGTCACTATGTTCACTCCTACACTTTATCTATCTATGGATGGAGCCACAGTCACCCAGTCTTCTCTGCTGGATCAGATTATAAACTGCACACTGTGGTTCCGCTTGCCGCAAAAAAAGTGTACATTAACCAAGGGCTCAAAATTTTGAGTCCTGAGCTACTAGCCAGGCCTTAAGGGTTACTCGCATCAGTTGCCCCACCCAACCCCTACCATGCCCTGCCCCTAAACACACCCTCCTGAAATAACACGGTTAAATGTTTTTGCATGAATGCAGAAGGTACAAAAATAAATATTAACAACAACTTTATCAGTGCCCATTAGTGCAGCCTCACCCGTACCGGGGAATAGAGGGGAGAGGAAGAGGAAAGCCAGCTGGATAATCATAGCCCGGCACATCACTCGGCAATTCAAATGAAAGCGGTTACAGCGGGGCGACCCCCGCTCTGATTACCAGGCCAGCTTTCCTCTTCCTCTCTCTTCCCCTGGACGATCGCTAGTAGAATGGCCCAAGAGGCAGCCCCACACTCCACTTGCAAAATGGGAGCAGGCGAGTGGAAAATTTGAGGGGTGCATTAACCCACGCTAAAATCACTTCTCTCAACAAAATAAAAATTGCAGACTCTGGTTAGAGTTCAGTTATCTGTGTTTCCCTGGGGCTTTAAACATTTGGAAAATGCCATCTTGCATATAACAAGTGAGCAGATTTTTGACAGTGAAGGCGCTGAATTATAGCCAGAAGCCTCAGACCTATTAAGATTCCTAAGCAGGAGGTGTGAGGAAAGGCTTATTCGTATATATAGTACAGATCAGGAAAGATCCAGTCATTAGTTATGTCACCATAGCTCATATACATTTACTTTTCTCTTCTTTGGAGACCTGAAATGGAAAACATGGCTGCTTATTTGCTCGCTCCACATATGTGTCCTGGGTGTCACTCGCTTCTTTTGTATATGATGAGAAATTAAATTGTAATAAGATTAGTTATGACCTTTTAAAGAAATTATTTTACCTGTGCCTTCAAGCCAATTTTTTCTAGTTTCCGTCCTTTAACAAAGCCTTTAGTGCCATCGTCCACGAGGAAGAGGCTGATGCCATGAGCAGGGGTACGAGCCTCGCGGTTTGTGACAGCAACAACAATTACTACATCGCTCATCCATCCATTTGTAATAAATACCTGTGCAGACAGGACATAGTTTATTAAAAAAAAAAAGCTTTGTGAAAAAAATAGATTAAAAAAATGTATAATAATAAATGTATCTGTCACCAAAATCATGAGTATATTTTTACACAACATGATATTCAAATATTAAAAACACATATGTTGTTAAGTGACCACACACTTACATTAAGTTTTATTGCAGTTCAAGTCAAATCATAAACAGCAACAGCACCACCTACTGTACATGATCAGCACATGCCTGGAAGATGCAGGGTTTGAAACGGCAGCTCTTACAATGAAATTTGAGGCTCGGTTCACACTGATGCGATGCGGGAAGGCTGCGAATTCGCAGCCTGTTCCCGCATTGCACACGCACCCCCGGCAGTTCACACTGACATATGCGATCCGCTGGGGGTGTCAATGTAATCTTAACGACACCCCCAGTTTGATCGCATATCGCAGTGCGATCGTGCAGTTCGCACAGGATCGGATCGCACAAGTGTGAACCGCTGTGCGATCCGATCCGGATGCGGCAGCAAAAATGCCTCCTGTGCGTGTTTGCTGCGGGTGCGATGCGAATTTAGCCATACAAACTGTGTGGCTAAACTCGCACCGCACAGCTGATCGCATGTCATGTCGGAGCAGTGCGCTCCGACATGACATGCGAACCCCGCACACGCAGTAGTGTGAACCAGGGCTAACTCCCAGCTTAAACCAGAAACATTACAATAGATATTTGCTTCAACTTGCTTTCAACTTTTAACCACCATAAAACTGAAATAAAGTATACAAAACACAGCTCCTTTACTGAACCCTGTACTTCTTTCTGGTTAGGGAGTCAAGTTAGGGCACAAAAAGTATTTTTCCTACTAGATGTAAAAAGATGCCCATATGGTGAAACAGAATACTGTACATCACAAATGCTGATATCCATGTCTAAAGCAATTTCCACCTTTGTCAGCAAATGCTAAGTTGTTACGTGCTTCCTATACAGCCCAATCTATTCAGCTTTAAAGGTGGACATGATGGTCAAAGATGGCAATGCAGGGAGAGGTTACTGCCACTCTGACTCAGGAATCAACACTTGGAGAAAGTTCTTTTAGAGCCTAGATCCAGACAAAACTTCTCTTTTTCCGGACAGGGTAGAAAAGAAATAAATGTGTCCCAGGAGGCGGCAAAAATCTCTTTAGTGGGGATGTAGACTGAAATAAAAAATTTTTTTTTCAGTAATTTGGGACAGAGTTATCAGTGTGTGCAAAAAACAAAAACCGCTGTTCATATACACTATATTTTCAAAAGTGTTTATGTGTGTAAATGTTTTAGGTGTGTTTAGGAGAGTTTGGGGTTTTCTGCCAGAAAGCTCCAATCAAAAAACAAACTAGAAGGCTTCCCCCCCCCCCCCCCCACCTTTAAACACTGAGCTTAAAATGCGCCTCTAAATGTCCTAATGTGCATGGACACATAGGATAACATTGAGCTGCTTCTACAGGCAAAACACAAAACTCCAGTGTAGAAGCAGCAATTTTAAAGCCAGTGTGCATGGATCCTTAGGCTACATTCACACCAGTAAGATTTCAGATATGACAATGGAAATCACATGGTTTTCAATGGTGCCCGTTCACATCAATGCAACACAGCATGGGCGGATTTTGAAAAAGGGTTCCTCTACTACTTTGGTGCGATTCCAGCATGATTTTGGCCCCACTAACCACATCCAAGTTACATTACATAATTGCACTGAAAATGGTATTGCAGCAGTGTAAACCCAGCCTTATATATACAGATGACCCCGACGTGGAGAAAAAAAAAAAAAAAAGTGCATTATGAAATGAATTTGAACACACAAATCTTATATAACAGTTCAAAGGGCGATGAGTTGTAACCTACCGCAATCAATAGCAAAAGCTTTTGAGATTAGTGAAACTTTAATCCGTTTGATTTGTTAGGCAATCTCCTTCAGACTACTTTATTAAAGGAAACTTGTATTGAGGGAAACATGGAGGTTATCATGGCTGACTTCTTAAGATGCTGGAGTTCTGGCTGTCACAGCAAACCTTTGGCAGTAATAACACTGACTTCATGACTTAGAACAAGTATGTAGATAACGACTTGATTCTCTGATGTCTCTAATCTACATACATGTTCTGTGTCAGTGACTCAGGAGGTTATTGAAGCTAGGGAGTCAGTATAACAGCCAGGCATCTAGCATTTTTAAAGTATTTGAGAATTGGCATTTTTTCTCATAAAAAGGTTTTGAAGAGTAAAAAAAATAAAAACTGTGTTTGAAGTCTTCACAGGTAACCTGTAAAAAGAAAAATGAAGGCTTTGCTTTCATTAGGAATCTTCTTAAAATGCTAGTTGACTGGCTGGCATGTTGATAAAGTGTATTTAGCGCTTTCTGAATAACTGACCTGCAACAAGTATAAAGATCAGGAGTTATCCTGGGCTGGCCTAAAGTTTGTTTTTTGCCAGTGTGCATTCTTCCTATACATGGCGGTAAAACCAGAATGTTTAGGATTTGCTGTGTGCGCCAATCGATGAGAAAAAAAAAAATGAATAAAATCATAAAAGTAGTAAGTTGTGAGTAGAGATAGAAAAGCCAACTGGAGAAAAAAAAAAAATGAATTTTTCCCTATTTTTTTCAAAGTGTTTTATCCCAGAAAAACTGAAAAAGGAAGTGTGGAATATGTTTGTTTAAAATGATAGGTTCTATATCAATGAAATGTATTTCAAACTATATAATATATATATATTTTTTTTGTTTTATGACTTCTTGTGACTCTCTCAATATGATCGCTAACAGGGTTTTGTTATTTGCGCTATTTGTGTCATTTATGATATGCTCTATTTATCTATTTTTCTATATTCAAAGTCTGAAAGTTTATTTGGGTTACCCACTCCCTATTGGGATTGGATATCCCAGGATATACCAGATATTTATTATTGCATTATATATATTTATTTGCCCTTCTTTTAAAAGGTCATATCCTCACTTCATTGTAATGGGTCCTCCAGTACACACACATGGCTTGAATGTCCATATCCTCCGTGTCTGATTATATCATTTCATTATTCTTTGATTTTTTGCCAATCTGCTCTGCCAGTTTATTGTCAGGGATTTAATTTCCCCACACCCTGGACCGGCACAGGTAAACCTATCCACTGCCAGTGGGAGGCGATTTGGACAAAGGTTTTTGTCTACTTGGTGTTGGCCGTCCAACCTGTGTTGGCAGCTATTGGTTCTCATAGGGTCTCCACACCGCACTGTGGAAGGATCGGCATCACGCGGTGACGCGGATCTTGCTGACTTCCGGTTTGTTGTCTCCATCAGGCTGTCGCCTACTGACGACAACATCCGGTCATCACCCTAGGGGGAGTTGTCTGATCGACTTTCCCGTCGCGCATGCGCACCATATGAGGACACCGAGGTCCGCTATCGGCACCATTTCCCTTTGCTCTCACGGTGAGAGGGAGTGATTTCCTCCTCTCCCGTGAGGATTACCATCTCATCTACAACCATCAGGTCATACATAGATCTACTTGGAAAGCTTTGTGGAAACCGTAGCTTTGACTGGGATGCTCCAGTCACCAAGTGTATTCACCATTGGACTCGTGGTGTAAGTACAAATATATATGGGATTTCAAATGACTCTCTCTTTTCCACTAGTGAATCCTGTTTGGATGTATCTTCTTTGTGGATACTGATATATATATTTTTTTTCTATTATAAGGGCACCGGTTAATACTGGGTGAAAAATTCCCACCTTGCGGTCCTGCTGGGATGTGGTGATATTCCTTGAGGGGCTGACTCCCTCTGTTATCCCTTACTTTGGCAAAATTGGACTTCTAGAATCCTTTGAACATTTAGCAAAACCCAGGAGGGTTCTTTTCCCCCTATACTGCCTATGGATTTTTCTATTATATGGTTAGTGGCAATATAGCTCTATGTGTGTGTACTTCTGGGGGGACCCAAGAGATGAGGATGTATGTGACAAA
Source organism: Pelophylax lessonae (assembly GCF_965119305.1). Taxonomy (NCBI): domain Eukaryota; kingdom Metazoa; phylum Chordata; class Amphibia; order Anura; family Ranidae; genus Pelophylax; species Pelophylax lessonae. The sequence continues at coordinate 216,371,505 of NC_138773.1, forward strand.
CATAAATGTTTTTTTTCCTATTACAGAAATGGGACAACAATATTTTCCCTGGGGACAACAATATTTTCCCTGAAGAATTGAACTGCAAGTTATTTTAATATTCGAAACGCGTTGGTCACTCCCTCCTCATGGAGGTATATTGGGTCCCTTTCAAATTTGGTCCAAACTTTTGTCATGCCTTTGATTGTAATGTAATTGGTGTTTTTGCACTGTTTTTATCATCTTTGTGATTTATGTGATTTTGTAATTTTTATGAATAACCTTAATAAATGCTTAATTTTTATTTCATGTGTAATAATTGCCCTTAAAATCCTAATTTAGAGGAGAAAAATATTCTTGTATATGTAGTTTCAAACTATATAACATGGAGAGCTTAATGAAAGATTTCTGAGACTTTATGTAAAGTCCTAAATTATTAGTTCTCTCAGCTGAAGACAAGCAAATCCTGGAATACAGTTCAAGTAACACTGTACTTCTGTATCTGCATTTCAGACACTAGGGGACACTGGGGAGGGAAAAGCTCCAATTTAGTTTGCTTGTACCTCCTACAGTTGGTTAGATTATAGTTTGTCCTTTCAGGCTAGCTTAATTGATAAATAAGAGGGTACATTTGTTGGTAAACTACTCAGTAAATTGTTTTTTTCTTTTCCTCCTCTCAGTGAAATGGTGAGAACAAACATGTAGAGTTTGGAAATAATTTCCACAGTGCAATTTCTGCTGAGAGCAAAGTTGCAATTTACAAATATTGTTAGAAAAATTATTCTTTTCAAAATGCTACAAAAAGGATGACAATAAAACACATCCTGGAGTGCCAGAGGTCCCTAGGGACATTAAAATATACTTTATTGAATGCTGTAAAGTGCTGCGCAAACTGTTGGCGCTATATAAATCCTGTATAATAATAATAGCAATAATGATGATGAAATAATGAGGACCATAATGAAAGTGTAAGTCACTTTTCCCCTCCTGAGTTCTCATTCCAGAAACACGTTCTGCTGTTGGATAATCACAAAGTGTTTCAACACCAGCAGCATCTACAAGTAAGGAGGTATTGCAAATCAATGCCTCCCAAAAATATACAATACCCTTTATATAGAAAACGACACCTGAAAATCAGGGGAACATTCATCAAGCTCATCCTAGAGCAATATATGCTTCTGGATCAGCATGGTCAATAACTGAAAATGCATATTGGCAGGTTTTACATTATTATGAGGGAAAGGGAGTGGTTACCTGTTTTCATGCATAGGTAAAATATTTTTAAAGTGATTGTAAAGTCTGTTTTTTTTGGTTAAAAATAACAAACAGGTTATACTTACCTGCCCTGTGAAGTGGTTTTGCTAAGATCCTCCTCTTCTCGGGTCCCTCTTTGGTGCTCCTGGCCCCTCCCTCCTGGCAAGTGCCCCCACAGTAAGCAGTTTGCTATGGGGGCAACCGAGCCGAGCCACAGCTCTGTGTGTCTATTCATACATGATGCTGTGTCCTGGCCCCGCCCCCTCTCTCTCCCAATTGACCAACTGACTGATTGACAGCAGTGGGAGCCAATGACGCCGCTGCTGTGTCTCAGCCAATCAGGAGGGATTCCCGGACAGCCAAGGCAGTCATAGATGGATAGAGATGGGGCTCAGGTAAGTATATGGGGAGCTGCTACACAAGGTTTTTTTTATTTTCATGCAAAGAATGCATGAAGATAAAAAAAAAAAAAAAAAAAAACACCTTCTGACTTTACAACCACTTTAACATATACAGTCCTTGTTATTCTATCTGTAATGAAAGTACAGCTTATTCAGTAAATAAACTAAACTTGCTTTTTAAAATGTATTTTTTATTTTTTTTTTAAATTTCAAGCATAATACTTTTGTTACACTGAAAAGGTGAAATGCAATGTATATAAAGCAACTTTTAATTTGTAAAACTACACCATACAGAATTTTTGCTTTTTTTTTTTTTTTTTTTTTTCTTGAAAACTTTTTTTTTTTTTTGCGGCTTTAAAATGTCCAGATATTTTACATCTCTAGATGTGAGACTGCATTTAGGGGATTCCTATTGTTTGTGGTTTTCCCTTTTACAGGTATTTGTGGAATGGCATGTGGATAATCTCTTTTATAGAGCGCTTATTTACCATAAAAAAAAAAAAAAGGCACACACACCAACGAATGCACCATTAGGCCCCGTTCACACTGGGGCGATCCGCCTTCCAGGGGCGACCTCCGAGGTCACGGTGCGAGCAGCGCGCCGCAACCTCGGAGCGGCCGCCACGGACTTCATAACATTGAAGTCTATGACGGTCGCTCCGGGTCGCCCCAAAGAAGCTCCGGACCCTTTTTCTAAGTCGGAGCGACTTGTGTCGCTCCTATTAGAACGGGTCCGCAGCTTCCCTATGGAAGGCCCCAGTGTGAACGGGGACTAATACCTTGCAACATATACAAGACCCAGAACACAGCAGGCCTAGTGTAAAACGCCATACCGAATGATATTTTCCAATAACTCACCTTGCTACCATTCAAAATCCAATCGCTTCCATCTTTCTTGGCATTAGTCCGCACGCCCTGCAGATCACTGCAATAAGCAACAAGTTATTTTGTTAATCAGAAACAGTAACTGGAGGGACTTGGTGACATTTCTAAATAAGTGCAGCATACCTTCCAGCTCCTGGCTCTGTCATTGCAATGGCTCCTATACAATTCCCAGCCGCCATCTCTGGAATATATTTCTGTATCTGGCTCTTGCTGCCATAACGTGAGATATAAGGCATGACGATATCGGAGTGAAGACTGAAGCCAGGTCCTGTACAATTCACATACATCCTTGGAAAGAGCACACAGGGAATTACAGAGATGACAAAGACAGACAAAGCACATCAGAATGATTGAGTTCAGTCACTTACTGTTCCTCCCACACGACAGCAGAGGAAAGGATATCACCACCAACACCACCATGCTCTTCTGGAATAGCAGCACCAAGAAGACCGTGCTGGCCAGCCTTCTCCCACAATTCCCGGCTCACCTGTCCAGCTTTCTCCCACCTAAGAGAAATGGAATAAGAAATGATCATTCTGTGGTACAATTAGGGCTTCTCTGCAGACCCTATAAATCAGGGGTCTCCAAACTTTCTGAACAAAAAGGGCCAGTTTCAGATTTTAGGGGGGCAATACTGTGACCAGTAGAAGAAAGAAAATATCCTGGTGTTGGTAACAGCACCCCGCTGTTGGTGTCATGGGGAGGCAGTGTGTCCCAATGGCCAGATAAAGGCACGTAAAGGGCCACATCTGGGTCCCAGGTCACAGTTTGGAGACCACTACGAAAAACAATAGCGTGGGCGACCCTTTAACAAGTAAAGTCTGGACTTGGTAGCACGGTGTTTGAGGTTTGCATCTTATGAAATAAAATCATTTTTATCGCGGTCTGTAATCAAGGTTAAAAAAACTGCTGTGGTTTACAGGCCAAATGCAAAATGGCCTAAAATATAACCTTAGGTGGGCACAAGACACTACTGCCAACATAGAGCAACGTTTCTTATCCAATGTATTCAGAAATGTAATCTTGACATATTCAGTGGGTACTTTTACCAGTTGTAGAGAAATTTGTTTCCCCTCCCCCCTCATGTTGGGCTCTAGGTGACTTCCTACCCAGCACTGCAGTGAGTGGGGCAAAGCTCTACCATGAGCCTTCTCATGTAGGCCAGAACCAGCAGCCTGTACTGATGAAACCCACACAATGACACAGTACTGGGTAGGTGTTCTGGTTCAGCAGAATAAGAGTCCCTTCACTCTTAAAGTATGCAGTTGGAGGGGTTCCCTGGCCTGCTACCCATCGGTCCATTCATTAGCTTATGAACAGGCAGCCATAGAAGTTTATGTAGTGCAGTGGTTCTCAAATCCGGTCCTCGGGACCCACTAACAGGCCAGATTTTAAGTATTACCTTGGGGGATGCAGACTAGAATACTGCAATCACTGAGAAGCAAATGAGATCACCTGTGATGTAATTTAGTTATCTTGCAAACCTGGCCTGTTGGTGGGTCCCGAGGACCGGATTTGAGAACCACTGATGTAGTGGACTAGTGGTTGGGACAAGTATGCTCAGCAGTTCAGGAAAAGAATACTAAAGAATGTGGGTGGTCAGAGTTTGCCAGCTGCCACCATGGAAATGTCTGATCCAAGCTCTTCATTTTTACTGAGGAAAGGGACTTTTAAAAAAAAAAAAAAAAAAATAAAAAAAAAAAAAAAAAAAAAGGAGGTTAGATAGAATTTCAGTTAAAGCTTTAAAGAGTCAGTTTTCTACAAACTAATATTCAAGCTTTGGATGGACTCTCAATTTTTCATATTTACCTTCATCACTGAAACTGAAAAACCCCGAATTTTGGTTTCTGTCCAAAATAGAAATAGAGGGGAAATCTTTCAGTGGTGACAACTAGGAATTCTCCCACTTTTTAAGGATTTCCCCTCACTTCCTGTTTTGGCTATGGCACAGGAAGTAAAGGGAAATCTCCAGAATAAGACACAGATCGCCAAAAAACAACCCGAAAGGTTCTATTCGAAACGAGAAAGCGAGTTATGTTTTTAATTGCGTCCTGCCAACTTGATACATCTACTTGCTTGTACTCCGTTTACTAACTTTGCTTTTTTTTTAGTTCCATATTGCTACTTCTATGATTTCTCTCAATTCTTCCTCATTTAATTAACTTTCACCTGTAGCTTGATTTCATATGCCATCTTCTCTCATCTTTTCTTTTTTTTTTTTTTTTTTTTTTATCTTTTCTTGTTTGAACACTATTTTCTATTGCTATTTGGTGTTATCTATTTTGCTTATTTTTAGATCATCTTTGCATCTTTGCAGTTATCGAATTCTGTCTGTCCAACTAAAAATGTATTGCACCAGCCCATCATTACTGATATTTGTAGAATTGCTTTAGTGCTTCACCTATTCCCTAAAAGTTCAAGTGCTAATCTTGCTGGACACAAACGAACGTATATAGACTTGGCATTTGGTGCCCAGTTATAAGAAACCGAACGCCAGAGATACATAAACAGATTTGGTTTATGAATTGCCAAATTGCAAATCTTTGGAAATCTTTTGCCGTTGAATTTGCCATTTGCTATGCTTCATATTCCAATGCCGTCTCTAAAACATTCATATTTAGGCAAATCCAAAGATTTGCAATTTGGCAATTCATAAACCAAATCGGTTTATTTCTGTACCTCTGGCACTCAGTTTCTTATAACTGGGCACCAAATGCCAAGTCAATATACATTCTTTTGTCCTAAAATAAATGGATCTCTTTAAGGGCTGGTTCACACCAGATGTAGCTTGGTGCAGTATTAATCTGCATCAAAAATGCATGCACAGTGGTTTCCATGTATTTCAATGGCCCTAGTTCACAGCAGGGCAGAGCGTTCCAGCGCAGTCAATAAAAGTAGAATGCTACATTTGTTTCTATATGGAACGCGGCAAAACGCATCAAAACGCACATGTCCTTAATTGAAATTTTAAAAAAAACCTTGTGGTGTAAATCGGCCCTAATACCTTAGCGATATAAATAGCACGCTAGCCCAAAAATTCTATTTTGGGATACTCACCCATCAGTTTGAACACCTGTGTTTCAGAAGACTCCCCACAACAATCATTGCCACTGATCCTCTCTCCCACCCAAACCCAGGCTCTGCTACTCCCCACTGTAGACAATCACTTAACCTAATTAATTCTGTACACTTAGCAATTAATGAAAATATAAAGTAAAATAGACCCCATCATGTCCACAGAAACAGAATATGGGCATTTAAATATAGAAATTTCAGAACTAGAGATTTATATGGGCACAAAAAGCATATAGGCAACCCAACACATCAGAAAATACTGGAAAGTCAAGGTTTAATGCAGTGGTCCTCAACTCCGGTCCTCGGGGCCCACTAACAGGCCAGATTTTAAGTATTACCTAGGGGAGATGCAGACTAGAGTACTGCAATCACTGAGCAGCACATGATATCGCCTGTGATGTATTTCAGTTATCTTGCAAACCTGGCCTGTTAGTGGGCCCTGAGGACCAGGGTGGAGGACCACTGGTTTGATGGACCCTATATTTTTAATCAACATTTTCATTTGGAGGACATGGTGAGGAGAACCCAGTTGTGCCTCCCTGAACATAGATTTAACTCACTCAGCATGGTAGGGCGCCACCTCCTGTTGGAAAAATCTTCTAACGCTCTCTCTGAAAATGTCATGATCCGCACTGAAGACACGTCTGGTGCCAATATCCATTAAGGTCCTGGCTTGGGATGTCTCTGGTCGCAGATTCTCCTCATTGTGGCTGGCCTCAGTGTGCTGGCATCTATAGAACAAAAAAACATCCAGAATAAAAAAAATGGTTTTCTGTATTAGTTGTAAGTGAAATTCCTATCACCAACAGACCAAACAAAAACAAGCCTGTTATTTGAATGGGAAAAATACAGAAGTGTGCGTGCTGTGGGGGGGGGGGGCAAACAAGTGTGCGTGGGTGCTGTGGGGGGGGCGAGCAAACAAGTGTGCGTGGGTGCTGTGGGGGGGGGGGCAAACAAGTGTGCGTGGGTGCTGTGGGGGGGCGAACAAACAAGTGTGCGTGGGTGCTGTGGGGGGGGGGGGGCGGGCAAACAAGTGTGCGTGGGGGTGCTGTGGGGGGGGCTAGCAAACAAGTGTGTGTGGGTGCTGTGGGGGGGGGGGGGTCAGGTGAGCAAACAAGTGTGTGTGGGTGCTGTGGTGACTCCAAAGCTGCGCCAACTTTGGTGCAACTTTGGATAGGTACAACTTGGATACGACTTTGGCTTTGACCAGTGATAATGGAGAACTGTTGCACACAAGTTGCATTGTATGACATTCAGGTACAACCGACGTTAATGCAACTTCTGAGGGTTAAAATTGAAGTCTATGGCCCTCAAGGTGCATGAAAGTTGGACCAAAGTAATGCATGAACTACTTTGAACTTGCTGTAACTTTAACCCCTTCGGCTTCAGCGGATTGTACCGGGTGTTGCCTGCAGCTAGAGGCATCACTCTGGTACCGTTGTTTAGAGCCGACGGTCAGCTTTCTTGTAATAGCAAATGATGCGGCTGAGTAGCCGCTCGGTTGTTATTACCAGGATCGGGAGGGGACGTTCCCCCCTCTTCACTGGCTGGCCGAAGACCCGAACAAAGCCAGATTCATGACATCACTTTTGGGTACTGGAGCCTAAAAGGAGCCAGATTTAAAAAAAAAAAAAAAAAAAAAATTACAGTATTCAAAAAAATGCCAAATTTGGCATTTTAAATGCCGAGGAGGGATTTGGGGTCTTTTAGATCCTTCCCTAAAGTGTACCTGTCACCGCCTATGTTTACATTCTTTGTGACAGCAATAAAAGTGATCAAAAAAATTTTTTTTTTTTTTTTTTAAAGGACAGTGTAAAAAAAAAAAAAAAAAAAAAAAAAAAAAAAAAAACGGAATTTTTGTAAAATCTTACCTGTAAAATTCCTTTCTCTGAGTCCTCCGACAGTCGCCGCCTCTTCATATTCGTCACATATGGGGTATTAGACTTTGCTCCGAAGGAGTAGCTAGGCAACAGAATATGTTAACAATAAAGCTTTAACATATCCCACCCTCAAGGGGTGGTCCCCTCAGTCAATACCCTCCTACTTCCTGCAACCATATCTCAGTTTTAGTGGAATAGCAGTAGAGTATACATTCAAACCCCAAAAGAGGGGCGGGGGCGGCGACTGTCGGAGGACTCAGAGAAAGGAATTTTACTGGTAAGATTTTACAAAAATTCCGTTTTCTCTTACGTCCTCCGACAGTCGCCGCCTCTTCATATTCGTCACATATGGGGACGTCCCAAAGCAGTGCAAACATGAGGGGTGGGAAACGCATCCGCGCCGAAAGGCAACGCAGTCTCCACATCAAAGAAAGGAACCTTACCAAAGGAAGGAAACCAGCTGGGCAACAGCAAAAATAAGTGCTCAACAGGAGCAACAACCCAGGAAAAGACAAAAAACCAGGGGATACAAAACTTATCCCAACAGCCAGGAGTCCCCAACAAGGGACCCTAGGGAACAGCCGCACTAAGAACCTTGCGGCCAAAGGAAGCATCCGCCGATGCCTGAACATCTACTTTGTAGAATTTTGTGAAAGTGTGTACGGTCGACCAAGTCGCCGCCTTACACACCTGGGCTACAGAAGCCCCATGACGACAGGCCCAAGACGTACTCAGAGATCTAGTAGAGTGCGCCTTCACAGGCACAGGGGGAACCTTCCCCTGCAAGGCATAGGCCTGTTCAATGGTCTGCCTGATCCATTTGGCAATGGTAGAGGCGGAAGCCGCCATGCCCTTCCGAGGACCCTCTGGAAGAACAAACAAGGAGTCCGTCTTTCGACAAGACTCAGTCAATCTAAGGTAAACCCTAATCGCCCGAACAACATCCAGAGAATGCAATCTCACCTCCTTTGGATGTTTAGGCTTCGTGCACAACGAAGGCAAAACAATATCCTCGTTAAGGTGGAATTCCGAAACTCGTTTCGGCAGAAAAGAAGGATTAGGTCGCAAGACCACCTTATCCAAATGAACAACCAGGTACGGAGACTTGCAGGACAAAGCCGCCAGTTCCGACACTCTGCGAGCCGAAGTGATCGCCACCAAAAAGGCGACCTTTTTGGACAACATAGACAACGAGATCTCCCTGATCTGTTCAAAAGGAGCACGTTGTAACACAGATAGGACTAGATTCAAGTCCCAAGGGGGCAAAGGATCCCTCCTAGGAGGAACCAGATGCCGCACACCCTGAATAAAAGTGCCAACCAAGGAGTTGGAAGCCACGGGACGTTGAAACAGAACGGCCAGCGCAGACACCTGACCCTTTATCGTAGCCAGCGCCAAACGCTGATCGACACCCGTCTGAAGGAAAGACAGCACACGGGAAACCGAGTACGTGCGGGGTGAAAACCCCCTGGACTCACACCAGGCAAAATAGGCCTTCCAAGTACGGTAATAAACCTTTCCCGAGGAAGACTTCCTCGCGTTGATCAAGGTATGAACAACCTCTGGAGAGAGACCCTTCTCCTTCAGGACCTCGGTCTCAACAGCCAGGCCGTCAAAGCCAGCGACTGTAAAGCAGGATGGTAAATCGGTCCTTGAGACAGTAGATCGTCCCGAAGAGGCAGACGCCAGGGGGCGTCGACCGCCAGATTCACGAGGTCTGCGTACCAGGACCGGCGAGGCCAGTCCGGTGCCACAAGAATCACCGTGCTGCGTTCCGAGTGTAACCTGCGAAGGAACCGGGACAGCAACTGAATCGGTGGAAACGCGTACATCAGCCTGTACTGATGCCACGGGGCCACTAACGCGTCCGACGCGTCTGCCCGAGGGTCGCGCGTCCTTGCCACGAACCTCTTCACCTTGTAGTTGAGGCGAGACGCGAACAGGTCCACATCTGGAAGACCCCACTTCGCGCACAACATCTGGAAGACAGCCGGATGGAGAGACCATTCCCCCTGATCCAGGGTCTGGCGACTCAGATAGTCCGCCTGCCAGTTCTCCACTCCCGGAATGTGAACCGCCGTTATCGCCGGGACATGAGTCTCGGCCCAAGACAGAATGTCGGCCACTTCTCGAGCCGCTCGGGCACTCCTGGTGCCCCCTTGGTGGTTGATGTAGGCCACCGCCGTGGCATTGTCCGTCTGCACCCGAACCGGGCAGCCCTGCAGCCGGTCCGTCCAGCGATGAAGACAGAGCCTTATCGCACGCAATTCCAGAATGTTGATCGGGAGGGAAGACTCCCCCTCCGACCAGGTCCCCTGGGCGGACAGAACGCCCAGAACACCACCCCAGCCCGACAGGCTGGCATCCGTGGTGATTATCGTCCACGAGATCGGACGAAACGACTTGCCCCCGGACACCAACGGGGACTGGAGCCACCACAGAAGGTTTTCCCTGGTGCGATGACTCAACGAGATCTGAAGATCCAGAGATTGAGGTCGCCCGTCCCACTTGGACAAGATCTCCGCCTGGAGACCCCGCGTGTGAAACTGCGCGAAAGGAATCGCCTCGAAAGCCGAGACCATCAATCCCAGACATCTCATACACGTCCGCAGAGACGAGTTCGGAACGTCCCTGAGGGACCTGACTTCCTCCTGAAGAGTCCTGAGTTTGTCTTCCGGCAGGAAGACCTTCGCCTGCACCGAGTCCAGTATCATTCCCAGATAGGGAAGACGAACCGACGGACTCAGTGTCGACTTTGGAACATTTATCGTCCAACCGAACTCCTGCAGAGTTTGCATCGTGACAGACAGGTCCTTTTCCAGACCCTGACTGGTCGCAGACCGAATCAGAATGTCGTCCAGATACCCCAGGACAGAAATGCCCTGGGCCCTCAATAATGCCAGAACCGGTGCAAGCACCTTGGTGAAGACCCGCGGAGCCGAGGCAAGCCCAAAGGGCAACGCCACGAACTGGTAGTGATCCTCCGCAATGGCAAATCGAAGGTATCTCTGATGACCCTCGAATATGGGGATGTGAAGATACGCATCCTTCAAATCGATGGAGGCCATGAATTCCCCCGGAACCAGGGCAGCCACCACCGAGCGCAGGGATTCCATGCGGAACTTGCGAACCCGCACAGAGCGGTTCAGAGCTTTCAAGTCCAGAATTGGACGAACCTTGCCCTCCTTTCTGGGCACGGTGAACAGATTGGAATAAAACCCCCGAAATCTGTCCCGATGAGGCACCGGAACCACCACTCCCTGAGCCCTCAGGTCCCGCACCGCCAGGTGCAGATCCCGCAGGCGCTCTTGAGACAGTTGTAGATTTGAGGGAAAAAATCTGCTCTCTGGCCGAGAGAGAAACTCGATCTTGTAACCAGATCGAACGATTTCCAGAACCCATCTGTCCCGCACACGGGCCAACCAGGGCTGAAGAAAACCGAGCAAGCGTCCCCCCACCCCAAAACTGGGTGAGGGCGCCCCTTCAGGCCGAACTGTTATGGGCCGCAGGTCCGGATTGGCCGGACTTCTGTTTCCCAGACCAGGGTTTCCTCTGAGAGCCCTGGCCTTTGAACGGTTTGCCCTTGTAGTGCGGCCGAAAGGCACGAAAGGACCCCTGAGGGGGCCGAAAATTCGCATGCTTCTTCCCAGAAGCCCCCTTAGCCTTGGGGAAATGGGGCAAGAGAGTGCTCTTACCCCCGGTGATCCCCTTAATCAACACATCCAGGGACTCCCCAAAAAGGCGAGACCCATCATAAGGCAGATTGGCTAAGGTTTTACGTGAAGATTGGTCCACCGACCAACATTTCAACCAAACCAGGCGGCGAGACAACACCGCCACGCTGTGCACACGTGCAGCCAACGGAATCAGGTCCAGGTCCGCATCACACAGATACATGACACCCTGGTGGATCTGATCCACCATGTCCAGGGTCGCCGCCGAGGCCGAATCGGCCACTAGGACGCGCCTAAGCATCTGCGTCCAACTTGCGATCGCCTGGGCCGCCATGAGAGAAGCAAATAGAGCCTTAAGCATAGAACCCGTAACAGAATAAGTATGACGGGCAAGAGACTCCAGTCTCCTATCCGTGGCATCACGGAAAACAGGGGATCCCTCTGCAGGAATCGCAGTGGCTTTGTTCAAAACCGCAATTGCATGATCCACTGGTGGAGGCACACACCACCGTTCATCAGTGGCAGGGGAGAAAGGATAACGCAGCTTGAATTTACTTGGTACCGCAAAAGGTTTGCGCAGATCGCGCCATTGATCCTTTACAGCGCGCTGAAAATCAGCATTGCAGGGAAAAACCTGCGGCGTCCTGCGTTTTCTCTGCGTCCCATAAGCCGCCAAGGCAGCGGGGGGACACACTTCGTCCTGCAAACGTAGCGTCTGCTTAATGGAAGCAATCAACTCATCCATGATTGCAAGCTCTTCAGGCGAGCCAGGGGGAGAATTATCAACCCCCTCAACCTCAGCCTCTACCTCAGACCCCACTAGATCAAGAGAGGAGCGGGACCCCGATAGGGGGGTCCCTGCCAGAACAGCCCCATCACCTTCACCCTCAGAATCGGAGGACAGAGTAACTCTGGGCCGTTTAGTAGATTGAGCAGCCACCAGCATTTGCACCTGGGCAGCAAGGCCAGCCACAATAGTGGCTAAATCCCCCCCTGGGGGGGAAACAGCGGTCCCCTGGCTTTCCACCAATACTGTGGGAAACTTGCCCTCCTGAGAATCCATTGCCCCTGTACGCCAGACAACCAAGGGTTAACTGCCCCCTTTCAGCAAGCGCGGTAAGCGCAGCCCACCGCACACACTCAGGCACAATGAGACCCCCACAGGGAATATACAGACTGAATACAGGCAATGGACAACAGGAATAGAAGGATAAAACCTGAGGAGACCCCGCTGCTGCTGCTGCCTCGACCGGTGTTCCAGGAAAAAGGAAGTGATGCTGCCAGGGCGCTCTATGTAAGCCTATGGAGGCTACAAGAAAATGGCCGCCGTGCATGTAAACCATGCGGCCGGAGCGGGCGCCGGTAAAATGGCGTCGTTTGGCGCCGAAACCGCCGCTCCACAGTGCATAAAAACACACACAATTTCATCCCATTATGTGGATACATGTTAGATCGCCGCAGCGATCGCTGTATATGCCCCAACATGCCATTAAAAACATGCCCCACAGCACACAGCTTCCCACACTGCCCAGCCTGACACACACAGTGTCATACAGCTCCCCCCCCTTGCAGCCCACAGCATGCAGCCGAGAGATAGGGAGACAAGCAGTGTGATTTAAAGGCAGGTTACACAGTCCCAGACTGAGACCCCCCCCAGACAGACAGGTCCCCACATAGACACACTTACCTCATATGGCGTGGGGAACCCGCACAGGCGAACAAGCCGCTGCACATGAGGCAGGGAGAGTCGCAATTCAAGACGCACACAATGGCGGTTAAGAAACCGCACAGCGTCCGGTGAGGTAGCCACCTCACCAAACATCCCTGCACCGAACAGGGATGGGTCGTTCACCGTGCCAGGAGCGTTACCTGGCTGAACGCTCGATGGCAGACTGGGAAGCCACTGACCCACGACCTGCGATCAGGGGGATCAGCCCGAGACCCAGTCCGCATGATCCTCTTCGTCCGAAGAACTAACTAATGCTGACAAAAACAACAGCTAAGTAAAGGTAGAGAAAAAACTCAAATAAAATATTAAAAAGAAGAAAGAGTCTGGGACAAAAAGTCCCAGCACAGAGAGAGCCAGCCACTCCTGACAAGCTAGACATTAAAACTGGGATATGGTTGCAGGAAGTAGGAGGGTATTGACTGAGGGGACCACCCCTTGAGGGTGGGATATGTTAAAGCTTTATTGTTAACATATTCTGTTGCCTAGCTACTCCTTCGGAGCAAAGTCTAATACCCCATATGTGACGAATATGAAGAGGCGGCGACTGTCGGAGGACGTAAGAGAAAGAAAGAATTTAAAGTGCCCTGTCCCTCAGTTCTCGTGTGCAGAAGTGAACGCATATGCAAGATGCGCCCGCATATGCAAACGGTGTTCAAATCACACGTGAGGTATCGCCACGATTGTTTGAGCAAGAGCAATAATTCTAGCACAAGACCTCCTCCAACTCTAAATCGGTAACCGTTAAACATTTTTTAAAGCTTTGCCTATGGAGATTTTTAAAGTGGAGCTCCAGTCCTCAATCAATTTTTTTTTTTTTTAAATGCTCTGCTGGGATCGTTAGAGCTTCTAATTTACAATTTTAAAAAAGGTTATTTGTTCCTTCTGCCTTTCTTTTAAAATTAATAAAATCTTACCTGATCGCGGAAGCAGGAAGCCATTGAGATTGTGGGCATCTGAAGCCCAATGGTGTTTAATTCCGGGATTCAGTGCAGCTGGCTACCCAGCAAACACCTCCCGATCTCGTGCCTGCGCTGTGCAGTGTCAATACTGCGCAGTTTCTTCATTAGGCGATTCCCATGGACTCCAGGGATAGATGACGCAGATATCCCAGGAGCCCATGGGAATCATCTGATGACGACATTGCCTAGGCGGCCGGGACCGGAGGTGCCGCGTACACAGATTAAATAACTTTTTTTTAACTAAAATTAAAAAGAAAAATGTATATGTATATGTATATATATATATATATAATCTATTTCGAAATGCACTGCGGATGGCCAAAAGTAAATAAAAAAAAAAATGGGTGAAACTCCACTTTAAGTACCGTAGTTTGTCGCTATTCCACAAGTGTGCGCAATTTTAAAGCATGATATGTTCAGTATCTATTTACTCGGCGTAACATCTTTCACATTATACAAAAAAAGTTTGGCTTATTTTGCAGTTTTATTTTTATTCACGAAAGTGTATTTCTTCCAAAAAAAATTGCATTTGAAAGACCACTGCGCAAATACCGTGTGACATAAAATATTGCAAAGATCGCCATTTTATTCTCCAGGGTCTTTGCTAAAAAAAATATATACAAATGTTTGGGGGTTCTAAGCAAATTTCTAGCAACAAATACTGATTTTAACTTCTAAGCAGCACATGTCAGAAAAAGGCTTAGGCACGAAGGGGTTAAGGTCCCTTTTACACTTGTGCGACTTGTCCTGCGACTTGGGACTGCAAATTCGCATGACAAGTCGTTCTACATAATTTTCAATGGAGTACCCTTCATTTCTGTGGGACTTCAAGTTGCAGCGACTACAAAGTAGTCCCTTGACCTACTTTGGTCCGACTTTGATGCATTTTGAGGTTCATAAACCTTAAGATTAAATAGGGATTGCTTCAAGTCCAGTCAAAAAAAAATTTAAAATCATGCGACTTTTAGGTCACACAAGTATGAAAGGGGCCTTCGTCGTGCATATATGAATGGGTATCATTGCAAAACATGGGGAACGACTTGTCATTCAACTTTGATGTCCAAAGTCACACAAGTGTGAATGGAGCCTTACTCAATGCTTTGCGGCTGTTCAATGCTCCTTTATGATTTGTTTGCTTGACATTACGTACTGCTTTCATCTGCTCAGGTTAAGTCATATGAGCCTCAGTTTGTCCATTGACAGTCATTTTATTTACTAGGTAAGAAGTCTTTACAAGGTGAGAAAATCTTAAGGATGAAGTGACATTTTAGCAGCTGGGTGGGCTTTATCTGTCTGAGCAGATACCAGCTTTACTGTACTATGCTGTCTGCACTAATTGCTCTGGTATGTAAATGTTGCCTGTGGACATTTGAGGTACATAGTCCAAAAGGCACTATAATATCAATGATTAGATAAAAGGCAATAAGCAGGCAGTGTCAGAATGTATAACCATTGGTCTCTCTTTTTGATGTTTAGAAGAAGCCATATTGGAATAATCAATAGGGCAATATGCTATCGTGGCCCCATTTGGGAAAGTTTTTGTTTGAGACTATTTTTGACACTCTCAGAGTCCATTCACACTGCCGCGACTTGTCAGGTGACTTGTCAGCCTGACAAGTCTCGGTCCTCCCGCTCCCACTGTGTAGTACAGGAGCCGTTCTAATAGGAGCGACACAAGTCGCTCCGACTTAGAATAAGGGTCCTGTACTACTTCAGGGCGACCTGAAGGCGACTTGCATTGACTTCTATTATGTGAAGTCCGTGCAAGTCGCGCTGCACATGACTTCACAGGTCACCCCTGAAGTCGAAGCGACCTAATGTGAACGGGGGCTCAGTACCGTGTTTAGGCTTGGGCAGCCCTATACTAATTTTCTTGTTTATGGTTAACTACTTAAAAAGGACCAGGCCTTTTTCTGACAATTACAAGTAAAAAATCTGTATTTTTTGCTAGAAAATTACTTAGAATGCCCAAATTATATATATATATATACACACACATACTTTTTTTTTTTTTTTTTTTAGCAGAGGCCCTAGAGAATAAAATGGATGTCATTGCAGTTTTTTTCATGTCACACGTTTTTTGCTCATCGGTTTTTTAAACGCATTTTTTTTGTTTTGGACAAAACGCCACACTTTAAATGAATTCAAAAAATACAATACACAATAAATACGCCAATATTTTAGTCAAATATAAAAGATGATGTTACGCCAAATAGATACCCAACATGTCATGCTTTAAAATTGCATACGCTCGTGGAATGGCGCCAAACTACAGTACTTAAAATCTCTATAGGCGACACTTTAAACATTTTTACAGGATACCAGTTTAGAATAAAGGCCCGTACACACGTACCGATCGTCGTCATACAAACGTCGGCGGACGAAAGATCTGCCGATTGTACGCGTGTTAGTATGGTGCCTCCGACAGCTGTCTGCGCACAATCCGCGGACAAAAGTCTTTCTTGCAAACATGAAAATTTTTGTCTGCGGACACCAGAACGGACGATTGTTCGCCTGTCAGTACAGAATTCGGCCGACAGACCGCAGATTTGCAAGACTGGGCATGCTCAGAAAATTAAAAACACAGGGAAAGTTAACCATTACATGACATCACTTCTGCAGTCAGCTGAAGTCTGCAGACAAAATTCTTGTGCTGTCCTTGTGCTGTCTTTGCACTTTTCAACAGACACCGACATCCCGGGGAGAAAAGACGAACATTTGTATGACGACGATCTGCGTGTGTGTACGGGGCTTTAGAGGAGGTCTAGTCCTAGAATTAGAGCTCTCACTCACACATTCGCGGCGATACCTCGTGTAATTTGAACACGGTTTACATAAATGGGGGCGTGACCTATAACCATTGCACGTGAGCGCTTTAAACTTTTAAAAACTTTAAATTTATTACACTTTTCCTTTCATTTTTTTTTTTTGAATCACCTTTATTGCTAATCGCAAGAAATGTAAACATCGCTTGCAATAGCAATACAGCATGACAGGTCCTCCTTATGAAGAGATATGGGGTCAATAAGACCCCAAATTTCTCCTCTACCTTTGAAAGCAAAAGATCAAAACACGTTTTTTGATCTTTTGTTTTAAGAAAAAAAAAAAAGCCTTGTTCACATGGCCCAATAACCGGAAGTTACATCATGAGGGCATAGAGCTAAGCGGCGGCCATCTTGCCATCGCTCATCTCTTTGCCAAGCCACAACTGGTGGCTGATTGGTTCCTGGGCACACTGATCCGTAAGGTAAGCCCTTGTTTTGGACTGTTTCTTACTGCTGCAAGGGAATCTTCTTTTGCAGTCATTCTGACTAATAAAACTTAAAAACAGGCAGAAAGCCCTTAAACCTACTTGCTGGCATCACCTTCTAACAATGCATCTTAACCTCACTTCCGGTTCAGTGTGAGGACATCATTGACTCCGCCCCAACGAGTTTCCTATCTAGTCATGTGACTTCCTTGATGCATGGTTAGAAGGTGATGTCGATTACACACTGTATACCTACAAGCCATATAGCCATGTGCACTGTTTAAATCACACTGTTACCCGTGGGAGTGTATTATATGGGTTTTAATAAAAATTTTAATGTAAATATGGTAAAGTGCAAGGACGGCCTATTTTTGATTTAATTTGAGCTCTGAATGTCTGGGGATCCAATTTCCTTGGAGCAGAAGCAGCTGGTGAATCACAAGATATCCCATACCCGTGGATTTAACCCCTGTGTGGGAAAGGTGCGCAGTGACCTTATTTAGGTCTATTATAGAGATAAGCGCATAATACTACTGGTGGTGGAGATCACATGGTGCAGTGCTTTGGGATACGTATTACTAGTACAAGCAGCATACTAACAAGCAGACAGTGTTGACACAGACTTTTGAATAATTATTTTGTTTGTACTGAACTTTAGTCCAGTATTCATATAAACAGAGGTTCTCACCACTACTCACTACATACACTATATGTTGAGGAAACTACTTGCAAAATGCAGATTTACTTACCACATTGTGTAATAGTTTAACTTGTGGTTGTTTCAGGACACAGGTTTATTTAAACAGGGTCACGTTCTTTTAATAACTTGAGTTCAATGCTTAATATTGAGACGGTAAATGAGAAGTAATGACTTAAATGTGTAGGAAGTCTGCACTACTATTCACATTCGCATAGGGGTATCCACCACTATTCACATTCGCATAGGGGTATCCACCACTATTCACATTCGCATAGGGGTATCCACCACTATTCACATTCGCATAGGGGTATCCACCACTATTCACATTCGCATAGGGGTATCCACCACTATTCACATTCGCATAGGGGTATCCACCACTATTCACATTCGCATAGGGGTATCCACCACTATTCACATTCGCATAGGGGTATCCACCACTATTCACATTCGCATAGGGGTATCCACCACTATTCACATTCGCATAGGGGTATCCACCACTATTCACATTCGCATAGGGGTATCCACCACTATTCACATTCGCATAGGGGTATCCACCACTATTCACATTCGCATAGGGGTATCCACCACTATTCACATTCGCATAGGGGTATCCACCACTATTCACATTCGCATAGGGGTATCCACCACTATTCACACAGCTACTATTATATAAGGGGGCAACACTAAACATCTTTGCTAATCAGTTTGTAAATGTAAAATGCATCCAAACAATCCCTCTGCACAGTCCATGTACTCCAGACTCCTTCTTAGCTTGACCACTTGCAAGGAAACTGCAGCTCACACAATGGCTTCAATATGCTTATGCTTAACTAAATAATGAACGTTTAGCATAACTTAGGGTCCTTTCACACGGTCCGCCTTCATAGGCGGATCCGTGCTGCTCAGCAGGGGATCGTAAACACAGATCCCCGCTGAGCAGGAAGGTGACAGCTCCCTCTCCGATCTGCGAGTGGAGAGGGAGATGTAAGAGCCCCATGCATCTCTATGGGGCATTCGGATGGAAAATATGGGACATCCGTCCGGATTTCACGGACAGGATCGGATGCGGATGGCAGCGGGTGTCAGCGGACATGTCTCCGCTGACATCCGCTGCCCCATAGGGATGCATGGAGGATCTGATCCGCCTAAAAAACTGACAGGCGAATCTGATCAGAGCGGTCTTGTGAAAGAACCCTTAGGCCCCTTTCACACGTGCGGTCTGTTTGTCCGTTTTTCATCCATCTGTTGACGGATGAAAAACAAACAGACATCAATGCATCTCTATTTAAAAACGTATGACAATGGATGATCATCCGTTAACATCCGTTTTCATCCGATTCCATCAATGTCCATTTTTTGGAACGGATGAATGCCCTATTTCATCCGTCAAAACGGATGTAAAACGGACAAACAGTCCGTTTTTCATCTGTTTTTGCATTGGTAGTGGATGTAAAAAAAAAAACTGATGAAAAACTGATACATTTTGACGTGACTAAACTGATGAACTGAACGGACCGTATGTGTGAAAGGGGCCTAAGGGCTCTTTCACACGGCCGCTCCGTATGTCCGTATATCACCCCACCCGTTTGCGGGTGATATACGGACATAATGCTTGTCAATTGGATTGCGATTTTCGTCCTTTCAGTTCTGTTCCGTTTTTTGGAAGAACAGAACCCTATTTTTCTTCCGTTAAAAAAAACTGAAAGGAAGCAAAATCGGATGGCAGCGGTGTCATCCGCTGACCCACAATCCCCATAGACATACATTATGTCCGTATATCATCCGCAAACGGATGGGATGATATGCGGACATGCGGAGCGGATGACACAAGTGTCATCCGTGTCCGTCAAAAAAAAAAAAAAAGTGCTGCAGCGGAAGAAGAAATCGGAACAGCCACGTGAAAGAGCCCTAAATCTCCTCCTCACTGGGTGCCACCTGGCAATGTAAGGGATACATGTTTGGTATGTCTAGGTGTGTGGGAAGAAGGAGAGGGTACAGGGTAAGTAATACTGCCCCTTCCTCTACCCCCTGGACAGAAAGAGCATTTAGGTAAAATTTTTTGATCAGCTTTAAACCGGTCACTTCATTAGCCCATCAACACAGACCCTAAGGCAGGTGTCATGGGGACAGGTGTCACCATTAGAGGATTTCTCCTCTATTCCTATTCCAATGACAACTTTAAGATGTGGCCACAGTCAAAAAAAAAAAAAAAAAAAACCACACCCCCAACACTTGTGGCTTTAGATATACTATAAAAAACAAATATAGTAGGTAGAATATAGAGGTGAAACCCAATATAGGGCATTCCCAAGGTCACCGTAGAAGGCAGCCAGGTCAGCCCTAGAGATCTCAGCCTGCTCATTCACTATGGCAGCCGGCCAGCTCTAGACATCACATGGTCTCTCTAATATAAGCCGTGAATGGAAATTGAGGGTAAACAAACCTACTTAAAAGGGAAACTTCACATTTGCCCAAAAAACTGTATTGCTCTGTTCCTGTTGGGGGAGAAAATAAATTCAAAGTGCAACCATGGATGCAAAAATGCGTAGTGCTTCCTGAGCTTGTTCCTCTGCTGTTACAATCATGACAGGGAAAGTTGTGGACATCTTCAAAGAGGTGATGTGACATCCACTATACTGTACACATAAAAGGAAAAACTGAATTTTTGTAAAATCTTACCTGTAAAATTCCTTTCTCTGAGTCCTCCGACAGTCGCCGCCTCCTCTAAGTCATCACAATTGGGTATTGTCCACCTATCCGTAGGAATAGCTAGGCATATAGACTTAGTCAAAAGACAAAAGGCATTAGCATATACACACCCACGGTGGCTGTCCCATCTGGTCAATACCCCCCCTGCATCACCACTCCCAACTCAGTTTGGTAGCATAGCAGTAGGTAATAAGAACCCCAAAAGAGGGGCGGGGACTGTCGGAGGACTCAGAGAAAGGAATTTACAGGTAAGATTTTACAAAAATTCCGTTTTCTCTTGTGTCCTCCGACAGTCGCCGCCTCCTCTAAGTCATCACTATTGGGATGTCCCAAAGCAGTATAGACATGAGGGGTGGGAGACGCAACCGTAGAAAAGGCAACGCAGTACCCACATCAGAGAAAGGAATCTTACATGCACCGTAAGAACCAACTGGGCAACAGAAAAAAACAATGCTCAACAGGAGCAACAGCCCAGGAAAGCAAATGCCAACAGCCAGGGACCCAGAGAAAAAAATTCAAGGGTCCATCATGGCACAGCCGCACTGAGAACTTTGCGGCCAAAAGAAGCATCAGCTGATGCCAGAACGTCTACTTTGTAGAACTTGGAAAATGTGTGCACCGACGACCAAGTCGCCGCCTTGCACACCTGGGTCACCGAGGTCCGATGCCAACAGGCCCAGGAAGTACTCAAAGACCTGGTAGAATGCGCCTTAACAGGGAAGGGCGGAACCCGTTCCTTCAAGGCATAGGCCTGCTCAATGGTCTGTCTGATCCACTTGGCAATAGTCGCTGCTGATTATTCCTGATTGCTAGGCAAACTAAAACTGAGTTGGGAGTGGTGATGCAGGGGGGGTATTGACCAGATGGGACAGCCCCCGTGGGTGTGTATATGCTAATGCCTTTTGTCTTTTGACTAAGTCTATAGGCCTAGCTATTCCTACGGATAGGTGGACAATACCCAATTGTGATGACTTAGAGGAGGCGGCGACTGTCGGAGGACGTAAGAGAAATCCCATTTTAAAATATTAACCACATTAATTTCATTGTATGCTCAGACTGAAAGTCACAAAAAAAAAAAATGTATTGGATGCACTTAAAAGCAGAAACTATTCTTCGATATTTAGATTTCATTTGGAAAGTAACATATATCCTAGGACTTTCGCTTTGGATAGAATTGGGGTGGATGAGAACCCCCTTCAGGTTTTTATTGCTGTTCCTGTTAGGTAAAGTCACCCTCTCTATTTGCTTTGGTGACCACTGTCATCAGGACAATAAGTGATGGAAAATCCAAAATCTTACAGTTGTCACCAGAACAAGACACACAGGTACATCTTCCGATGAAGACATCTGTTCTGGTGACAATTGTGTAAGGAGGGATTTCCCTTCACTTAGAGAGATTGTCTCCTACTTTGGGCCCATTCACTCTTTGCCATTCTGCCCTGCTTTATTAATGTGCATTGTGTTAAGGCAAGCCTATGCAAGGGAATGGTCTGCCAACACATCAGAACAGACAAAAAACAAAAAATGAATCAAAAACAGCTTTTTTCTAATGCAGATCCTTCAGAAAACATGTGAAATGGAGTGCTATGGCACCACCATTAACTGACGCATTTATGGAGTACTAAAGCCCAACACTGGGCAAAATCTATAATTTCCCCATCCATCCCTCCCCCCTTAATCAATCCTGCCAGCTGTTTCTTATAGAACCCCAATTCTAAAAAGTTGGGACGCTATATAAAAAGCGACATAAACAGAATGCAATGATTTGCAAATCTTATAGACCCAGATTTTATTTACAATAGAAAACATATTAAATGTTTAAACTGAGAAAAATTTACTATTTTAGGTAACAAAATAAAAAAAAGTAGGGACAGGGCCAGATTTACCACATAGGAGTTGGTAGTGTGTTGTGCTAAAGAATTAAGCAGCATGTGGCTTTCATGAGGCATCGACGCTGCTCAGTCACCTCCATTGATTTCATTGGTAATGCTCTGTAACAGCACCTTTATGTTGTGTTAGTGAAGCATTTTTAAAACGTGTTAGCTAGGCATCGGGGGAGAACCGTGGAGGTTCCTGTATCCCAGAATGCACCAGGAAATAAAGAACTAGGACAGCTCCCGTCACTTCCTGTTTGAGCAGAGCAGCTGTGTAGTAACAATTTGCTTCTGTGCGTGGGCAAAAACATCAAAGCAAGCAATACTGACAGTGCCAGGTAGGAGCAGAGGGATTCAGCATTCGTGCCAGTGGTAAGGCATCTTGTTTAGGCAAAGTTGAGCTGGACCAAGTCAAGTGTAAAGAGATCAAAGCATACAAATCCATCTTCCAGAGAGTTCACAAAAATGTGTCTGCTATCACACTACCTAAAGCCTAATACGCACGATCAGGTTTTTTCTTTTTTTTCCCCTTTCGATTAACCCAGTGGGCTGAACGAAAATTTAGCTCGCTGTACTAACTATGCAATGTAAGTACAGCTATCTCCTCGCTAAGCTATTGTGTTCTGACTGCCCCGCGCATCTCTTCTCCGCGCTGCCAGCACTAATAGAATGCTGGTTTTCCAGCATGCCCATTCGGCCGGCTTTTGTTGAACAGACTGGTGTACACAGGGGCCGAATGTCGATCGTTTTCTGTTGAACCTGCCGATACTCAGCCTGTGTGCACCAGGCTTAACTATGCCTCAAAGCAGATGGCTTCCTCCCCATCACTTCCCCTTTAAGCAGTTCCAACTAGAAAAGCAATGCTTCCATGTGCATTTATCAAGCAGTCTTGAAGCTTTTTCAACGCTTCATAAAACACAATGAAAACCCATCATTAAAAATGCTTCAGGTGTAATCAACACGTGTTAACGAGTCCTTACCGCTAAGCAGTTCTGGGTCTTCTTTGTCATATTTTTTTCCATTTCAAATATTTTTTAGTTGTTGAAAGGTATGGACTGCAGGCAGGCCAGTTAAGCACTTGGACTCTACTAAGCCATGCTGTTGCCAGATGCAGTATGCAGTTTAGAACGGTCCTGCTGAAATATGCAAGCCCTTCCCTGAAAAATACGTCATCAGGATGGGAGCATATGCTGCTCAAAAACCTGGATATATATCTTTCAGTATTGATGGTGCCATTTCAGATGTGCAAGGTGCACATTCCATACGCACGAATGCACCCCTATACCATCAGAGATGCACGCCTTTGAACTGAGATCTATAGTTGAGGTTGAATAAAGACAACAGTCCATCATGTTCAACCTGTGCAGGTGTGTGTGTGTCAATGACGTATTCATTTCCCATAACCCTGAATGTGGTGATCTTTGAGATGCATGTCCAAGAGTCTTTTAAAAGTAGCCATATTTCCTGCAGTTACCACCAATTGTGGAAGAGTTCCACAATCTTACCGCCCTTACAGTGAAAAACCCTTACGTAGCTTAAGGTTAAACCGCTACTCCTCTAATCTCATTGTATGGCCTCGTGTCTTCTTACACTCCTTGAGACTAAATCGTTTTTTTCCTATGCTGAGATCACCATTGACGTATTTGTAAATCGCTATCATGTCCCCTCTCAGGCGTCTCTTCTCCAGGGAGAAAAAAAATTAAGTACTTGTAAACTCTCCTCATAATTAAGGTCCTCCAATCCCCCCAATTAGTTTAATTGCCCTTCTTTGGACTCTTTCCAGTTCCAGCACATCCCTTCTGAGGATTGGCGACCAGAACTGGACAGAATACTCCAGATGTGGGTGGACCAGGGTTTTATAAAGTGGCAGGATAATAGCTTTATCTCTGGAATATATCCCCTTCCTTATGCATGCTAATATTCTGCCGGCTTTGGCAGCTGCAGCTTAACATTGCATGCCATTGCTTAGTCTATCTTCCACTAAGACCCCCAGATCTTTCTCCATTCTTGATTCCCCCAGAGGTTCCCCCCCCCCCCCCAGCATATTTTGCGTTTATGTTTTTAGCCCCCAAGTGCAATACCTAACATTTCTCCACATTTAACCTCATATGCCATGTAGTTGCCCACTCTATTTTTTCAGGTCATTCTGTAAGATTTCTATATCTTGATGAGAAGTTATTGCCCTGCCTATTTTTGTGTCATCTGCAAAAACAGATTGAGCTAATGATCCTGTCCTCTGTCATTTCTGAATACATTGAACAAAATTGGTCCCAGGACTGAGCCTTGGGGGACCCCACTTACCACCCCAGACCAGTCTGAGTACACACTGTTTACCACCACTCTGTGGACATGCCCCTGTACCCAGTTTTATATCCAAGAACAAACCTTGTGGTCGATGCCTGCAGACCTTAGTTTGTAGATAAAGGGTTTGTGGGAAACTGTATCGAATGCCTTAGCAAAATCCAGATGCACCGCATCCACAAGTCTCCCCCTATCTAGCTCACAGCTCATCACCTCCTTGTAAAAGGTTAACAGATTGGTTTGGCAAGAACGTCATTTTGAAAACCCGTGCTGGATTACTGCTGATGATAAAGTTGTCCTTAGCCAATTCTTGGATATAGACCCTTATCATCCCTTCCAGTAATTTACATACTATTGGACGTCAGGCTGACTGGCCTACAGTTTCCCGGAATATGTCTCTGCCCTTTTTTGAATATTGGTATCACATTGGCTTTCCTCCAGTCACCTGGTACAGTTCCTGTCAAAATACTGTCTGCAAAGATCACGAACAACGGTCTAGATCGGTGGTTCTCAACTCCTGTCCACAGGACCCACTAACAGGCCAGATTTTATATATTACCTTGGGGAGATGCAGACTAGAATACTGCAATCACTGAGCAGCAAATTATATCACCTGTGATGTATTTCAGTTATCTTGTAAACCTGACCTGTTAGTGGGTTCTGAGGACAGGAATTGAGAAGCACTGGTCTAGATAGAACTCTACTGAGTTCCTTGAGTACTCTCGGGTGCAAGCCATCCGATCCTGGTGATTTATTTGTGTTAATGTTATCAAGCCTTTCCTTGATTTCACCCTCTGTTAGCCACAGCAGCAAGTCCTGTGACGTGCTGCTAACCATACAGCCATGGTCAGTATACCCCTCCTTTTTCTGTGTAAAAACTGAGAAGAAAGCATTTAGTACAGTTGCCTTCTCTTCTGATAAACCTAAAGGTTCTTCTCTTTAGTTCGGAGGATGCAGCGCCTGTGGTTTCTAAAAAAGAATGTCAAATTTAAATTCGTCTGACCTCAGAACAGTTTTCCACTTTGTAACAGACCATTTTAAATGAGCTTTGGTCCGGAGAAGACTGCGGCGTTTCTGGATCACGTTCAGATATGGCTTGTTCTCTGCATGCATGATAGAGCTTCAACTTGCATTTTTACAATGCTGTGCCATCTGTGTTCATAGAGAGGGATTTTTTTTTTTTTTTTTAAGTATTCCTGACTGAGCCCATGCAGTGATGTCCATCACAGAATCATGTCTGTTTTTATTGTAGTGCCATCTGAAGGTCCGAAGATCACGAGCATCCAATATGGAGTTTCAGCCTGGTCGCTTGTGCACAGAGATTTCTCCAGATTCTCTGAATCTTTTGATATTATGTACTATAGATTATATATTTAAAAGTCTTTGCAACTTGAGGAACATTATTCTGAAATAGTTTGATAAGTTTTAGGCTTCATGCACACTGGATGTTATAAAAATGCCAGTAGCTTTAGCTGTAGAATGCTGCCTTAAAAACTTTGAGTTTTGCTTTAGGGTTTCCACAAATCATCATGGACTGTGGAAAATTTTGCATTTTATTTGGAAATCAAGGTCTCAGAGTTTGGAGGAAGAGTGGAGAGGCACAGAATCCAAGTTGCATAAGGTCCAGTACAAAGTTTCCACAGTCAGTGATGATTTGGGAGCCATGTCATCTGCTGGTGTTGGTCCACTGCGTTTTATCAAGTCCAAAGTCAGCACCGCCCTCTACCAGGAAATTCTAGAGCACTTCATGCTTCCCTCTGATGACCAGCTTTATGGAGCTGTGTTAATTTTGTTTTAGTTTTAGTCGTATTTAGTCGACTAAAACGTCAATACATTTTAGTCGACTAAAACGTCAATACATTTTAGTCGACTAAAACGTCAATACATTTTAGTCGACTAAAACGTCAATACATTTTAGTCGACTAAAACGTCAATACATTTTAGTCGACTAAAACGTCAATACATTTTAGTCGACTAAAACGTCAATACATTTTAGTCGACTAAAACGTCAATACATTTTAGTCGACTAAAACGTCAATACATTTTAGTCGACTAAAACGTCAATACATTTTAGTCGACTAAATGGTCATGGTCAGGTCAGAGAGGAGGCCTGTAATGCTGCTGCCTGCAGTCAGTGCAGTGAATGCACACAGTGCTGCTCAGAGTGCTGGATGGGGGTCTCAGGTTTAAGGGTGGTCTCTGGTCTGACTCTGAACTGAAGTTGTTGAACAGGATGGGCCGGGCGGGCCTCAGCGGCCTATATGCACGCACACAGTCCTGGATGGATGGCGGAATCGGATGCCAGTAGCGAGTGGTCTGAGGGGACTCAGGGAGGCAGTAATAGCTGGCCTGGCTGTTAACTCACAGTGGGTGCTCTGCTCTGGATGTGGTGGTGGCCGGGTGGCAGTGCCGTGTGAGGAGTTGGGCGTGGCGCCAGTGGCGTAGTGTGGGGGGTGCAGGGGGGGCCGGCCGCACCGGGCACAACATCTGGGGGGGGGCGCATCCGCAGTGTCACTCTGTCTGTCTGACTCTGACATACACAGTTCACACACTGTCTGCGGCTGCCTTCATATTTAGGCTGGGAGATGTCCAGCGCGGCCGCCCTATGGCTGAAAATGGCAAGTTGGGGCGGGGCTGGACTGTGCCTCACCTGTACATTGGTGTAGGGTGGGGTGGCGTTGCAAGCTAAGCCCCACCTATACCGCCTCTCCTCACTGCTCAGTCAGTTTAACAGCGAGTGAGCCAGCAGCCTGGCGCGGTCAGAGTGTGTTTTTTTTTTTAATCACCTAATTAGAGCCAGAGGTTCTAATAGGCTTCAAAAAAGGGTAGACCCGCTTCCTGATTGGCCGAGGAGGAGGTGGGTGGACTCAAAGAGACGCGGGGAACTGAGGAGAAACCGCAGCTGCAGTTAGTCTCTCTGCATTGAAGGGGGCACGCTGGTCTTTCTGCATTGAAAGGGGGCACGCTGGTCACTCTGCATTGAAAGGGGGCACGCCGGTCACTCTGCATTGAAAGGGGGCACGCCGGTCACTCTGCATTGAAAGGGGGCACGCCGGTCACTCTGCATTGAAAGGGGGCACGCCGGTCACTCTGCATTGAAAGGGGGCACGCCGGTCACTCTGCATTGAAAGGGGGCACGCCGGTCACTCTGCATTGAAAGGGGGCACGCCGGTCACTCTGCATTGAAAGGGGGCACGCCGGTCACTCTGCATTGAAAGGGGGCACGCCGGTCACTCTGCATTGAAAGGGGGCACGCCGGTCACTCTGCATTGAAAGGGGGCACGCCGGTCACTCTGCATTGAAAGGGGGCACGCCGGTCACTCTGCATTGAAAGGGGGCACGCCGGTCACTCTGCATTGAAAGGGGGCACGCCGGTCACTCTGCATTGAAAGGGGGCACGCCGGTCACTCTGCATTGAAAGGGGGCACGCCGGTCACTCTGCATTGAAAGGGGGCACGCCGGTCACTCTGCATTGAAAGGGGGCACGCCGGTCACTCTGCATTGAAAGGGGGCACGCCGGTCACTCTGCATTGAAAGGGGGCACGCCGGTCACTCTGCATTGAATGGGGGCACGCCGGTCATTCTGCATTGAATGGGGGCACCCTGGTCTCTCTGCATTGAAAGGGGGGCACGCTGTGGTCATTCTGCATTGAAAGGGGGGCACGCTGGTCACTCTGCATTGAAAGGGGGCACGCTGGTCTCTCTGCATTGAAAGGGGGCACGCTGGTCTCTCTGCATTGAAAGGGGGCACGCTGGTCTCTCTGCATTGAAAGGGGGCACGCTGGTCTCTCTGCATTGAAAGGGGGCACGCTGGTCTCTCTGCATTGAAAGGGGGCATGCTGGTCATTCTGCATTGAAAGGGGGCACGCTGGTCACTCAAACTTGTATTTAGATGCCTTTTACTTTAATTACATCAGTATTTTCATAACAAACAATACATGTGCTTAGGGGGTAAGGGTTCTTTAACTAATCTAGTGGAAGAGACTCGAGTGCTAAAATCCCACGGGTTAGGGGGCGCAAATTACTTGCCTTGCCCTGGGTGCTGACAACCCACGCTACGCCACTGCGTGGCGCGTCTGGCTGTAGTGCTGCAGTACTCTTGTGAGATCAGGTTACTGGTCTCGAGTCGACTCTCTTGTAGTCGTCTACTCCTCACGTCGGACGTCACCGGGCACGCCACGCCACGCCAGACGCCACACAGGCGGAGCTCCGTGAAAACCGGAAGTTGGGTAAACGTCCCTGCCTCACATTCTCGCTTGGTTTTCGTTCGTT
This sequence comes from Pelophylax lessonae, assembly GCF_965119305.1. Taxonomy (NCBI): domain Eukaryota; kingdom Metazoa; phylum Chordata; class Amphibia; order Anura; family Ranidae; genus Pelophylax; species Pelophylax lessonae. The sequence continues at coordinate 216,400,447 of NC_138773.1, forward strand.
AACGAAAACGATTTGATTTTCGTCATTTGACGAAAATGTGCTATACTTTGCGTCTCGTTTTCATCAGTTGAAAATTGTCAGTGACGAAAGCGGTGACGAAAACGTTTTCGTTGACGAAATTAACACTGTTATGGAGATGCTGATTTCATTTTCCAGCAGAACTTGGCACCTGCCCACACTGCCAAAAGTACCAATACCTGGTTTATTGATCATGGTATCACTGTGCTGGATAGGCCAGCAAACTCACCTGACCTAAACCCCATAGAGAATCTGTGAGGGATCGTCAAGAGGAAGATGAAAGACACCAGACCCAACAATGCAGATGAGCTCAAAGAAACCTGGGCTTCCATAACACCTCAGCAGTGCCACAGGCTGATCGCCTCCATGTCACTCTGCATTAATGCAGGAATTCATGCAAAAAGAGCCCCGACCAAGTATTGAGAGTATACTATACTGCTAATACATTTCAGTAAGCCAACATTTCTGTATTAAAAATCTTTTTTTTTTTTTTATTGTTCTTATGTAATATTCTAATTTTCGAAGACACTCAATTTTGGGTTGTCACTAGCTGCAAGCTATAATCATCAAAAATTAAAAGAAAGAAATGCTTGAAATATATCAGTCTGTGTGTAACGCATCTATATAAAATATGAGTTTCACTTTTTGAATTAAATCACTGAAATAAATTAACTTTTTGATGATATTCTAATTTTATGAGACGCACCTGTATATGATTAGATGTCTGGGCAGAGCACATTATACTATATATATATATATATATATATATATATATGTGTGTGATGTATGATTATACATCTTATACAATCATGGTATTATGATATTATGGGATGTGTGGTAGGATATTGCAGTGTGTGATGGGGTTAATGAGTGGTGGGAGGGGCAGACAGAGAAGTGGGATAAAGGTCACAGATGAGTGGAGGGTACACAGATGTCACAGTGACTTTCCCCGATCACAGAGAATAATGACAGTGTAATCCAATAGAGAGAATTAGGATTGGATCCTTGTAGAGATCAGAAGATCAGGATTCCACTGTATAGTGACAGATCGCACAGTCTGCAGACAAGTCCTCCTATACACCGATCACTGTCAGTACATCGCTCAGCCCCGATATTCACTTACCGCACGGCAGCACAGCCCGGGGCGCTGGAGGGAAGTCTGGCGGAGCTGCTCAGCCGCTGCAGCGATCTCCCTAGAAGTCCGAACCGAGCAGCCATTGCCGACTATTGAAGATCTATGATTGCGATGGCGACAGGAACTAAGAGCAGGAGGGAGGGGTCACTCCGCTCTACTCTCCTATAGACTTTGCACACAGTAGACGTGAGCCATACAGCGCCCTCTTGTGGCTGATCTCGGATTATGTTTTTAACCAATTGACTCCTAGAAGCTGAGCTTCTGATTCAATGTAGATATTAACCACTCCAAGCCTGGAAAGTTTTACCCCCCTTAATGAACCAAGTACAGTAATCTCTGCTAAATACACATACAATGATTGCTGCAAACACAGGTGAATAGATAAAACCTCATTGCAATATAAGAATAAATTGCTGCGCAAATTTAAATAGTTAAATCACAATCGAATGAAAAATAAATTACATATTGTGACCAAACAGTCACAATAAAAAGGTGTGCGTGTCACACAAGTGAAATCCGCAAACCTCCCATCTTTTTGAGATGGGAATGATGGAAACCTATTAGCAAAAGTTTGTAGCAGGGGCGTAACTACAGGGGTTGCAACTGCAACTGGGCCCCATGCTCCAGAAAAATGTAGGCAATTGGTTCCTCTGTACGCTGCCCCCGCCACTGCTCCTGTTTGTCCCTCCCCCCCCACCCCCCACTGTGCCCCCTTCCCTTTCCTGCCAGCTGCTGCAGGGAATGTGTCACAATAGAGAACCAGGAAGGGGTCGGTAAATATATAATTTACCAGCTCCTTCCTTTTCTGAATGGACAGAGTCATAGTCAGTGACATTGTAAAAAATAAAGTAAAATGCTAAAAAATAATACAATTAAGGTACCAAAAAATAAAAACTACTGACACCAGTGGATGAACTTCTAGGATCGCGATGGTCACACTTGCGACCAGGCCCTGGCTTTCCACCACCGTGGGGAGGCCCCAAAATGGCAGAAAGGGGGCCCACTGCAGAATTTGTGAAAGGGTCCTGCTGCAGGACCATAATAAAGGGCCCTGCAACGGGAGTAAAGTGCCCCAAGATCAGTGGAAAGAGACCCAGGCTGGAAGGGAAGGGCCCCCGGCCAGGGTTCCGGGGGGTCCTCCATGGTTTCTTGCCCCGGGGCCCTGAAGGATCTAGTTACGCCTCTGGTTTGTAGAAATAAGACACACACCCATGCCACGCCTTAACCACTTCTGAATCTGGCCTTTTCCTTATAAGTTAAAATCATTTTTTTTTTGCTAAAAAATTACTTAGAACCCCCAAACATTATATATATATAAATATATATATATATTTTTTTTTTTTTAGCAGAGACCCTGGAGAATAAAATGGAGATCGTTACAATATTTTTTATCACACCGTATTTGGGCAGCGGTCTTACAGACGCAAATTTTTGGAAAAAATACACTTTTTTGAATTAGAAAATAAAAAAACAGTAAAGTTATCCCAATTTTTTTCTATAATATGAAAGATAATGTTACGCCGAGTAAACAGATACCCAACATATTTTGCTTTAAAATTGTGCAGGCTTGTGAAATGGCGACAAACATTGGTACTTAAAAATCCCCATAGGCGACACTTTAAAAATGTATACAGGTTACCAGTTTAGAGTTTCAGAGGAGGTCTAGGGCTCAAATTATTGCTCTCACTCTAACGATCGCGGGATGTTTTAAATGTGTGATTTGAGCACCGTTTACAAATGTGGGCGCGACTTGCTTATGCGTTCGCTTCTGCGCGCAAGCTAATGGGGATGGGGTGCATTAATTTTAATTTTTTTTCCTATTTATTTTATCTTTTATTTTTACACTGCCCTTTAAAAAAAAAAAAAAGGAATGTACGGTAAACATCCCATTAATAGAAATAAGCAGGCCAGGACCTCTTTAATGTGAGATCTGGGGTCATTTATTTTTCATGCTGGAATGGGCTCTTTAAATCTGTTCCTAGGAAGCGACGTATGACGTCGCTCCGGTCCTCCAAGGCCATAGAGTCGAGTGAGGGCCATCTGGCTCTCAGTCGACAGCGGACAGAATCCGGTAAGCGGGTCCGGCAAGCGAGGAAAACAACCATGAAGCGGCAGGAGGGGGGAGGCACCTCTCCCACCACCCATAAAGGTGATCCCACGGCACATCTGCCAATGGGACCACCCTTATGTTAAAGTGGACCGGCGGCCGTTTAAAAAAACATTGGGGTTATGACAGCTATTTGCTGCCATAACCCCAGTGTTTAACGTCAACCTACCGACGTAAATACACGGTAGGCAGTCCTTAAGTGGTTAAAGGAGAATTATATAAAAAGAATATTAGTTAAACCCATACGTTTTTTTTTTTTTTGTGACTACTATTCCTTTATCCTGGCTTTTGAAATTTACAAATGCAGCAATTTAGAATTTGAATGAAAGGTTTAGCACTGGGAAACACTTTCTGAAAGATACAGTAAATAGTGCATTTTATATATACAACTATATAGACCAGACCAAAATGAGGGACAAATGAAGAGGAAAGAGGGACAGAGGGACTTTGTTCCAAATCAGGGACAGTCCCTCGAAATTTGGGACAGTTGGGAGCTATGCATATAGTGTTCAAAATAGTGTAGCACCCTCCTAGATAGGTGCTAGGTAGGAAGAATAGTTTTGCCCTGCCTACTTATCAGGAGAGTAACAGGCAAAATATAGTTGCTCTCTCTGCCTTTCAGGGGAGCATGATTAACCACTTGCCGACTGCTCACAGTATATTTACTGCGGCAGTCAGCCCCTCAGGGGCAGAGCGACGTAGGTCTACGTCGCTAGCCTGTGAGGCTTTGGGGAGCGAGCGTGCGCCGCCGGAGGCGCGCTCCCGCTCCGGCTCGGTCATGGACCCCCCCGGGTGTGTGACCGGTGGACCCGATGTCCGCCGGTCACTCGGCGATCGTCGGGGGAGAGGGAGAAAGGCAGGCGACTAATGTAAACAAGCCGCCTGTCATTCTCCCCAGTGTAGAAACGATGATCACACGGTTCTACTATGTAGGACCGTTGATCATTGTTCTTACACTTCAAGCCACAGCCAATCACAGTTAGAATCACACCCCTTCACTGCCAGTGTATTTTTACAGTAACAGTGCATATGTATAGCACTGATTACTGTAGAAATGTCACTGGTAACGCCAAAAGTGTCAAAAATGTCAGTCAAGGGTCCGATCTGTCCGCCGCAATGTCGCAGTACCGCAAAAAAAAACCTTTGTTAGTAAACGCGATAACTTTTGCGCAAACCAATCAAAATACGCTTTTTGCGATTTTTTTTACCAAACATATGTAGCATAAAACAAATTGGCTGAAAATGTTAAAAAATTTTGATTTTTACATTTTTTTGGGGGGGAATTTCATTTAAAAAAATGTGAAAAATATTGTTATTTTTGCAAAATTGTCGCTCTTTTTTTGTTTATAGCGCATGATCAAAAAAATCACACAGGTGATCAAATACCACCAAAAGAAAACTCTGTTTGTGGGAAAAAAAGGACGTCAAATTCGTTTAGGTACAGCGTCGCACGACCGCGCAATGGTCCGTTAAAGTCACGCAGTGCCGAATCGAAAAATACCCCCTGGTCAGGAAGGGGGTAAAATCTTCCGGGGCTTAAGTGGTTAATAGTTAGGCCTGCTCTCAATGTGCGATTCATGTGGGCTGAGGGAGTGTCCCCACTGTCTCCAATGAGGAGGTTTGTTGGACAGTGAAGGAAACCTGGCCAATGACGCACAGGCTTTTGTAACTATCCCAGTGGGTTGGCACAGTGAGAGGTGCATCATGGGATAGGGTATAAAAGCCAAGGGCACATGAGGCAGGGGGTCTTTGGGTGTGAAGCCAAGTCCCAGAAAGAGGGTGACGGCTATCTCCTCTTCTGAAGCTGTGGAAGGTGGTCACAGGCAGTCAGCCTGGTGAACGAGAAAGTGTGGCTGAACCTAGAGGTCTAGTGGAGGCTGACTGGTGGAGTTTGGAGGCAATGGAGACTATAGAAAAACAGTGCCTGTGAGTACAGAGGAACTTGCCCAGGGGTTTGCCAGGAAGGGGGGAACAATCCAAAGGCTAGAGTCAGCCGACGGTGTCAGCACACAGGCAGTGAGAGTAAAGGGGGTGCCAAGTTTAGAACCCTAAAGAGAATATCCAAGCAGGAACATTTAAAGCAACTTCACTTTGGCAGAGTAAAGCAGCGGACTTGCCGCATTCTACAGTTAGCTGTCCTCAAGACTGTGAATAGTTAATAGTTGGAGTATCCCCCTTCTCCTATCCAATTTCTCAATAAAACCACAAAAACAACATTCCCTGGACTAATGATTGACTGAGCCAAGAACTTTCATTGCTGTTTATCTGCTGTCAGTTGCTAAGGGTAACCCAGGGGAATCCAAAAAGTGTAATTCTCAGCAGTCCTCTAGGAGGCAGTGCTACAATAGCATATAAAAATATAAAAATGAAAAAAAATTCCATATACAAATAAAAGTTCCATAGTGAAGGTATATGTGTAATTAATCTAAGGTGATTAATAAAATACGAAAAAGTCCAAAGAGCATGCAATAAAATGCCAACTCCCAACAATGTACTGTGAGTCCACACTAGTAGAGAAATTGCAGCTTACCAGAAGATATTGGCCTCCAAATTAATGGAAAAGCCAAAGAAAGCCTCGGGGAAGTTATCCTATAACAACACTAAAGGAATGATGCAGGTCTCCACGCACTCCTGGACAGGCTGTCACTCTCAATAGTAACCATACATGCGGATAGGAAAAACTCATAGAATAATTCTGCATGAATGGCTTTATTCAAAAAAGCAAGTGCATTTACATATGAAGACGATAAAAATAAACAAATCTGTAAAAAGCTGCAGCAATAGTCCTGGAATTCAACCATACAAACACAGGACAGAGCTGCCGAAGAGCGTGGTGACGTCACGTCTAGATTTTTTAATATTTTTATGCTATTTTGGACACTACGTATTGCGGAATTCACTTGTGTGATACACACAGCTTTTTATTTTGATTGTTTGGTTACTATATTTAATTTATTTCACCCTCTTGATGACCAGGCCATTTTTTGCGATACGGCACTGGGTTGCTTTAACGTGAAAATTGCGTGGCGGTGCGACGCTGTACCCAAATGAACTTGATATCCTTTTTTTTCCCACAAATAGAGGTTTCTTTTGATGGTATTTGATCACCTCTGCGGTTTTTATTTTTTGCTCTATAAACAAAAAAATAGCGACAATTTTGAAAATAAAATTTTTACTTTCTGCTATAAAACATTCAAATTTTTTTTTTTTTAACCACTTTACCACTAAGTACTGTAATAGTACTGCGGCAAAGTGGCTCTTGTAGGTCTGACGACGTAGACCTACGTCGCCAGACTCCTCCCCTGTAGGCGGCGCTCGCGCGCCGCCGGAGGCGCGCTCCCGCTGTTTTCATTCACAGCGGGAGTCGGGCCAGGGGAGGAGCAGCGGCGATCGCCGCTGCTCTGCCCCGATCGTCTGGGATCTAGTGTGGAGATCCGCCCGCCTGTGTAAACACAAGCGGGCGGATCTCCTCAGTGACAAGGAGTGACAGATCGGAGTGTTCAGCATAGCTGGACATCCGATCTGTCCCTGTCTCACACAGTCACTTCCCCCCCCACACGTCAGTAAGCACCAGGCATACATTAACCCCTCCCTCTCCAATAAAGTTAACCCCTTCCCTGCCAGTGTCATTTTTACAGTAACAGTGCATATTTATAGCACTGATTACTGCAGTAATGTCACTGGTCCCCCTAAAAGTGTCAAAAATGTCAGTCAAGGGTCCGATCTGTCCGCCGCAATGTCGCAGTCCCGCAAAAAAAATCGCAGATCGCCGCCATTACTCGTTAAAAAAAAAAACCACAAATAATGACATAAATCTTTCCCTTAGTTAGTAAACGCAATAACTTTTGCGCAAACCAATCAAAATACGCTTATTGCGATTTTTTTTTACCAAACATGGGCAGCAGAAAACAAATTGGCCAAAAATTTAAAAAAAATTGGTTTTTACATCTTTTTTGGGGGGGAATTTCATATATAAAAATGTGAAAAATATTGTTATTTTCTCAAAATAAACGCTCTTTTTTTGTTTATAGCGCAAAAAGTAAAAATCGCACAGGTGATCAAATACCACCAAAAGAAAGCTCTGTTTGTGGGGAAAAAAGGACATCAATTTTGTTTGGGTACGGCGTCGCACGACCACGCAATTGTCAGTTAAAGTCGCACAGCGCCGAATCGCAAAAAGTGGCCCAGACGTAAGACAGCAAAATGCTCTAGTGGTAAAGTGGTTAATCTAATTTCTTTATCAGTTTAGGCCAATTTGTATTCTGCTACATATTTTATTTATTTTTTTAAATCCCAAAAAGCATATATTAATTGGTTTGCGCAAAAGTTATAGGGTTTACAAACTATGGGATAGATTTATGGACTTTTTTTGAATGTTTTTATTAGTAATGGCGGTGACCAGCTATTTTTAGCGGGACTTCGACATTGCGGCGGAGAAATCTGATAGTAAGTGAAACCAATACAGTGCTAAATAATATGCACTGTTACAGTATAAATGACACTGGCAAGGAAGGGGTTAACATTAGGGGCGATCAAGGGGTTAAATGTGCTCCTAAGGAATGTTTTCTAGCTGTGTGGGGGACTGGACTGACTGCAGTAAGAGAGAGATCTGTGTTCCTGATTACTAGGAACACAGATCTCTCCCTTCCTCTCTGACAGAACAGCCGTCTGGCTTGTTTACATAGGCAGACGGTCGTTCTGTCAGTCTCCTTGACAATTGCGAGAGGCCACCGGCGATCGCGGCCACCGGTCCTGCGGACTGGCTCCCGCTGTGTCTAATCACAGCAGGAGCGCCCCTAGAGCCTTAAAGAAAATCACGTACATATACGTGATTTTGCACTTAAGGGCCGCCCTGCCACAGTATATGTAAGGTGGGCAGTCCTTAAGTGGTTAAAGCGCCCTCTTGTGGCTAATCTGGTAGATGTAGAGATTAACCACTTGACCTCCGGAAGATTTACCACCCTTCATGACCAGGTCATTTTTTTTTTTTTTTGCGATACAGCACTGCGTTGTTTTAACAGACAATTGCACAGTCATGTGACTTTGTGCAATCATGAATAATAATATGTTAAATAATGTGGCATGAAAACAACTAAACATGCAGTGGATAGATTATGAGCAAAATATATCATTGAAAAAAATCTATCTTATAAAAATTATATAATGAAATAGGTGCAAAATCCAGTGTTATGTGAACATAAAAAAGTCCTCTCAATAAAAAAGTCTTTAGGGTATCTGACGTTCGGCCTGCCCCTGGGAAGACATCACCCATGATGAAATGCATCAGCATTGGCTGTTACTCAAGACATCACGCTTGCTTAGCTGTTGCTCACGGCGTTCCTTTCTCATAAGCTGACAGTCTGCTGGTTTTTGACTCATTTGTGCCTGTTTACAACAGCCAGTGAAAGCGGCCAGCATTCGGTACCCAAAAGCCAGCTGCATAATGATGCCAGCGGCTTCCAGGAGCTCCAGGACATTGCATCCCTGGAGCCTAGGAGAATATAGTTCAGCTTTACCCAATTCACCTCTTGCACCTGTTCATCCCCTGTGGACCAGAGCAATTTTTACATTTCTGCTATAGAGCCGTTCCTGATGGTTAGAGCAGCCTTTTTCAACCAGGGTGCCTTTAGGTGTCTTCAGGGGTGCCAAAAACTGTATACAAGCCAGCGGGTGGATCAAGCCTGCTGATTAGTTACACAAAGCCACAGGTTTTCATTGTGCACCATTACAGCCTTCCAGACGCCAGTGTCCTTACTACCAATGATGTTGTTAGAGGCTGTGCTGGTCTCTGTTTGCATTGCTTTTGACATACAGTAGCTTCCACATTTCCAGTTGTATTACTGACAGTTGATAAGGAGGACGTTGGGCACCTGCCCCTCTCCTTCAGTACCAGGGTCACATTAGCTGAGTGAGGGAGAGAAACCGAGGGAGAAGAGAAACATTGGAATACTAATCAGTACCAGTATGCAAAGATGTATTTGCTTTGGAAGAATAAATCGCCACTAATGTTGGTTGTCCTATGCATGTGGATGTTGCTATATTATGCTAAACTATTAGTTGAGTTTTTTAACATTGAAAAATTGGGTGCCTTGAGATTGTGCGGAATTTTAAAGGGTGCCTGACTGAAAAAAGGTTGAGAAACACGGGAGTAAGGGCCCTTTCACACTTGGAGTCTGTCAGGCGGACTCCGTTTTTCTCAGCGGGGGATCGATCCGCTGATCCCCCGCTGAGCAGGAGGATGACAGCTGTGTCTCCGCGCTGTATGCGGAGACACAGCTGTCAGGTCCCCATGCATCTCTATGGGGGAATCAGATGGGAGCGGACCGTCTGTCCGCTGGACGGATGAAAAATAGGGTTTCCATCCGTCCAGAGTTCGTCCGCTGACATCCGGATCGGATTGGATGTTAGAGGACATGTCTCCGCTGACATCCGATGCCCCATAGAGATGCATGGGGTGACCGCTCAGATCCGCCAAAAAAAACTGACAGGCGGATCTGAACGGTAGAGAAATATTTTTTAAAAATAAACCATAAAACAAATTTTTCAGGTTGCTTTAACTGACATAATTTGCAGATCTAAGTTCATCTCCTTGATCTGCAGATAATTAATCAGAAAGATACAAAAGTAATGTTTTGTTACACTGTATCTTTATTTTGTTTAAAAATACTGATTCAAACTGCCTATTTGACAGCTGAAACTATAGACATCTGATTATACAGTGATCCCGACCTATGATTAATCAAAGCTGACAAATACTATATACTGGGAAGAGGGTGTGGGGGGGTCCTAGAAGCAGGGCAGAGACTGGATATGCTACACACACCATGTGAACAATGATGTTGTTTTTTTGTGCTTATGTAGCATGCCCAAAGTTAGGAACTAGTTAAAACGGTATTAAAGCAGTAGTAAACCACCAGAAAAATAAAAAAAATTGGGCCCCCCTGCAGGTTTAGGTCATATTGTACTAGTAGGCACCGCATGCTAGCACATTATGATAGACTTACCTGGGCACGGAGCCCTCCAGCAAAGCACTGTATGGCTCCTCGGTGTTCCCATCTTCACCCTCTATTCCTTCCAGGTTTGTGGATTCTCCCTCTATGAGTGGCTAGGGCCACAATAACATCACTCGTGCGCATGTGTGCTGGAGCTCCGGCTTCAACACAAAGCTCTGAAGGTATGGCACGAGAATGCCATCCCTTCAGAGCGAATGCCCCAGTGAGGTCACCAGCTGAATGCTGTGTGAATATCTCTTAAACTGTGCAAGTTTAGGAGATATTCATAGTACCTGCAGTTAAGCCTTATTATAGGCTTACCTGTAGGTACAAGTTCGAAAGTGGACTTTACTTCCACTTTAAACTTCTGAAGTAAATATTTGTCATATTGAAATTCACTAATCGGTAGATGTGATGGCTGCATTCGTTTAATTCTTTAGCCCTCTTTTGTGGTTGGTTATGAAAAATGACCATCACCAAACAGGATATTGCACTAAATCTGTACGTAAATAAGAGAACCAGAGAGTAGGTTTGATAATAAAGTTGGCAGTGCCTCTACCCAGGACAGGGCCTCTGTGAAGAGAGGGAATTTCCTTCCTAAGAAATAACCAGTAATCTAAAAAATGTATTAGGGAATAGAGGAACCACAAGTATGGAAATAATATAAGCTTTGTAGATTTATCTTTAGAAAAGTTTATTAATAGTATATACATCCAATATACAAACAGGTATTATCAGCAAACAGCCCAATAGAAGTCCTGGTGGAATTGTACAAATACACCTGGGTATATATATATATATATATATATATATATATATATATATATATATATTTAGTTAATAGTAGAGATACTTTTTGAAGAATGTTGCAGAGAAGTCAAATTGCAGGGAACCCTGAGGATGATGCATCTGTCTTTGTGTCAGAGACATGAACACAAGATTAGCAGTCATGGAGGTATCATCGAACTGTTGTCCAACAAGCCTGGAATGGTCCCTCCCTAGTAGTTTATAATAGTCTCCTTTTGCTTGGAGCGTGTACAGGGCATGTGTCTGTGTCTTTCTCTCCCAACTTCCTCCTCCTAGGGTTTCAAAGCCAACAACAAAGGGACAGGAAGTACATACATAATTTTACATAACACCATGATGTTAGCAATAAAAAATTCAAACATTGCGCTAGGACAAAGAAAACAAAAAAAAAAAAATGTAAACAGTAAATATGAGTCCGATGAAAGAGTCTTGAGCAGCTAACACAAAGTCCTATTGGTAAAGGATGATGCAGTAGATTCAGATAGACAGCAGCGCTCAAAGTGTATTCCAAACAATCCTCCAGTGAAATAAGCACAAGCACTGTGAGAGGAAGACGATAGATCCACCACCAAAGGGAAAGAAACATACAACCTCTTACCAGATTCCAATGACTACTGGGTTGAGCAGCAGTCAAAGTGAGCACATATGAATCAGTTGGTCAATGAATACAGATCCTTTAGCAGCATAAAGACAGACTCCAAAGCATATATGTGGAGAAATGAAAAGCAATCATTGAGCAGACATCTTTAAAACGGTTTATTAAACATATGAAATCTGCACACAGGGTACTCACACTTTCTCCAAAAAATATGCATAAAAAACAACAGAGTAGTGGTGTAGATCCGTTTCAAACAAAAAAAAGGGGCAGGGGTCTGAGCAGAGATTGGTGACTGTCAGACTGCTCTGTCTGTCCAGCACTCCCATGATACCATGATATTAGCACCTAACAGTAAAGGCCAGCAGATCCCTACACTTTTAGGATTTTTTTCCTTTATTTTCACCTGATGATCTGACCAGTATGTCTGTTGTTTTTCAACAGAACAAGCTCTTCTCTAGATGTTTTAGTTAGAGGGTTGAGACAAACCATTTACCACTGACTGGGGTAACTACTAGAAGTGTGCAGAATGGAAACATTTATTTCGTTTCGGATAGATTTGTTAGGTTACTAATTTTGTTTTATTATAGAATCTGTTTATTTTGATTTTGGAATTTGTTTAGTTTAGTTTTTTTTTTTGTTTAGCAAGAGCCCCCCCAACCATACCAGGCCACATGCCTTTAACATTTGGGTGGTGGGTGTTTTAGGGCAGGAGGGCCTTTGCGCCCCCACCCCAAAGCACCTTGTCCCCATGTTGATGGGGACAGGGGCCTCTTCCCAGCAACCCTGAGTTGTGGTTGTCAGGGTTTGTGTGTGGGGTGGATCAGATTCCGCCACCCCCCCATGTGAATGGGTATCGGGTACATTGTATTCACATTCCAGATTCCGATAAGCCCCCTACCGGCGCACCCCGACAGCCACAGCCCAAGATTGTCGGGAAGGGGCCCTTGTCCCCATCAACATGGGGACAAGGTGCTTTGGAGTGGGGGGCCCAGAGCCCCCCTTGTTCCAAATCACCCATCCCTCCATGTTGAGGGCATGTGGCCTGGTATGGTTCGGGGGCACTTACTCGCCCCCCCCCTTTCCTGACCTGCAATGCTGCATGCTCGAATAAGGGTCTGGTATGGATTTTAGGGGGAAACCCACACTATTTTTTTAAACATTTTGGAGTCATATGGACTGGGGGGAGGGGGGGTGGGGGGAGACCCTACGTGTTTTTATTAAACAATTTTCAATTGCCAGGCAATTGCTGGCACTCTTTATTTTTTTAATAAATTGATGGATTTCTGCGCTAAAAGTATTAAAAAATGCGATTCGATTTGTCTAAATTAAGAAGGGGGAAGCTGCACACATGGACCTATAGAAAATCCAAAGAATTGCATATGGAGATATGTGTTGCGCTTAACCCAATCAATAATAAAAAATATAGTGAGATAATGTCAGCAAGTGATGCTCAAAAAAAATTATATAAAACGTATTAAATGGATAAACAGTTATTGTGGATTGTGAGTCCTTAATAAATCAATGTAAAATTCCAAATAATCGTGCCAATCCAAAATAAGTGAAATATGGATATGAAGAACTACAAGTCCCAGCACATATGCGTCACTTTGTTTGCTAGAAGAAAAACACTCTAGGATATGTTCCAAAGGCTGCTTACCAGATGTAAATGGTCATCCAATTTAATGGATAGACCTAGGTTCGCTTTTTTGATGATAATGAGATCCACCAGGTGTGATTCAATACAATATACGGTAGAGGGTGTTCAGTGGCAGAAGCTCAGAGACCATATGTAAAAAAGGAATGCAAGGACATAGTGTGATACCGTACACACAGTTGCAAAATAAAACAAAAAATATTGCACTCACATACAAATATCAATGTTGAACGTGTAAAACAAAAGGGCAGAGAGAGGAACCACAAATCCCAGCAGGCAAGATACCACTCCGTATGTAGATATAGACGATGTGAAACACCCACGATCAGGTCACCACAAAATATCCAAAATGGCTGCTTACCAAATCAATCTGGTCACCCAATTTAATGGATAAACCTCAAAGTCAATAGAAAAATCTGCCAGGTATGGTTCACTTGTTGTATATTACATATGTATAGGGACACTCATGATAGAAGCTTAGAGTCTTTGCTATGCAACCACATTTTACCCTAATGGGGTCATAGAGACATTGGTGTGTGGAGGTGAAGAGTCCATGTGTGTGCTGCTCTCATTATTCTGTTATTTACACATATTGTCCCATCCTGACCCTGTTTTTTATTATTCCTTCTAACTTTGCATCTTTTTAGTAAACTGCAAGTCACAAATACTCCGATTCTGATAATTTATCTGATTGTGTTACTGCATTACAAGTTGTGTGAATGGGTCCTTTTCAAGTTTTTAGATGCTTGTATCTGATGCTGGCCATTTACATTATGCACATAATGCACATATCGTTTGATACAACAATCATTTTGATAAAAGAATTGTATCTTTTGTAAACAATTTCTCGAACTATGCAGTTTTATCGATAAACCATTTTCATGAGAAAGCAAAAGTCCATTCTGGTGGAAAATCCAATTAAATTTATCCAAACCAATAATATTCTTTGTTGTGTCTAACAGTGTTTTTTTGGTGAAGGAAAGCAGTTGAAACAATTGTTTTTATTTACACCTATGATGAGAGTATGTCTTCAAACCTTTTTTTGTAATTGCGTAGTAGTTGCTATGCAAGTGATGGGATGGAGGAACTGAAAATTGCAGACAACGCTATTGACCACAAGAGGGCGCAGAATGACTTCATAAAAGAATGCAAATATCTTTTCCGATAGATAGATAGATAGATAGATAGATAGATAGATAGATAGATAGATAGATAGATAGATAGATAGATAGATAGATAGATAGATAGATAGATAGATAGATAGATAGATAGATAGATAGATAGATAGATAGATAGATAGATAGATAGATAGATAATCTGTATATGTATCTACATTATTTATTTATTTATTGTCTATCTATCTATTATTATTATTATTATTATTATTATACAGGATTTATATAGCGCCAACAGTTTGCGCAGCGCTTTACAGTGTGGGGGAAGACAATACAGTTACAGTACAATTCAATACAGGAGGAATCAGAGGGCCCTGCTCGTTAGAGCTTACAATCTAGAAGGGAGGGTTAAGTGAAACAAAAGGCAGTAACCGGGGGGGATGGGCAGATGGATAAAATGGAGGTAGAGTTGTTAGGTGTCGGTAGGATAGGCTTCTCTGAAAAGGAGGGTTTTCAGAGATCGCCTAAAAGCTGATAGAGTAGGAGATAATCGCACAGATAAGGGTAAGGAGTTCCATAGGATTGGAGAGGCTCTGGTAAAGTCCTGGAGGCGAGCATGGGAGGAGGTGATGAGGGAGCTAGAGAGCAGGAGGTTTTGAGAGGAACGAAGAGAGCAATTAGGTTGGTATTTTGAGACTAGGCTAGTGATGTAGTTGGGGGACTAAGCTGTGGATGGCTTTGTAAGATGTTGTTAGTATTTTGAATTTGATTCGTTGGGTGAGCGGAAGCCAGTGGAGGGCTTGACAGAGAGGAGCGGCGGACACTGAGTGATTGGTAAGATGGATGAGTCTGGCGGCAGCATTCATGATGGATTGAAGGGGGGATAGCCTGTGTCGAGGTAAGCCAATGAGAAGGGAATTGCAGTAGTCAAGGTGCGAGATGACCAGGGAGTGAACTAGAAGCTTTGTTGTGTCTTTGGTTAGAAAGGGGTGTATTTTGGAGATGTTGCGGAGGATAAGGGGGCAAGATTTGGACAGCGATTGGATGTGGGCCTTGAAGGAGTGTTTAGAGTCCAGGACAACACCTAGGACCTTGGCATGCGGGGATGGGCTGATATTAATTCCATCAATATTGACAGAGAGATCAGGGGAAGGGGCATGTGGTGGAGGGAAAATTATTAGATTGGTTTTGGAGGGATTGAGTTTGAGGAAGTGGTGTGACATCCAGACCGATATATCAGATAATAAATTAGTGATACGTGAGGAGACTGAGGGAGAGAGCTGAGGGGTGGATAAATAGATTTGTGTATCGTCAGCGAGGGGATGGTATTGGAATTCGTGGGAGGCTATCAGCTGACCCAGAGAGGAGGTGTAGATTGAAAATAGGAGGGGTCCAAGAACAGAGCCTTGGGGGGACCCCAACAGAGAAGGGAAGAGGAGAGGAGGAAGTGGAATTGTAAGTAACGCTAAAGGTGCGGTTGGATAAGTAGGAAGATAACCAGTGAAGAGTACAGTCACGGAGACCAAAGGTATGGAGTTTTTTAGGAGGAGGGGATGGTCAACCGTATCAAAGGCAGCAGAAAGGTCCAGGAGGAGGAGTACAGAATAGTGTCCATTGGTTTTGGCCGTTAGTAGATCGTTTGTCAGTTTTAGGAGAGCAGGTTCAGTTGAGTGTTGAGGCTGAAATCCAGACTGAAGGGGATCAAGGAGGCTATTCTCGGCAAGGTGGTCGCACAGTCGGTTGTAGACCAAACGTTCAAGGAGTTTGGATAAAAAGGGGAGCAAGGAAATAGGACGTAGGTTGTTAAGATCGGTTGGGTCCAGTGAGGGCTTTTTAAGTATGGGGCTGACTAGTGCATGTTTTAGAGAGTTGGGGAAGATGCCAGAAGAGAGGGAGAGATTGAAGATGTGGGTTAGAGAGCGTAGAATAGGACCAGAGGGTGAACGTAGCATTTGCAAGGGAACAGGATCCAGAGGGCAGGTGGTTAAGTGGACATTAGCAAGTAGTTTAGAAACCTCGTCTATAGTGGTGGGGTTGAATGAGGTAAGTAGTGATTGCACCTGTGGGCATAAAGCGTAAAGCACGGTAGGTATCCGAACAGCAATGATCTCCTTATGGAGGTATCAATATTTTGTTTGAAGTGGTTGGCAAGCTCTTGGGCAGTGAGTGAATCAGTGGGTGGAGGCAGTGGAGGAAGGAGTAGAGAATTAAAGGTAGCGAAGAGTTGCCGGGGGTGAGATGACAAGTTGTTAATGAGAGTGATAAAATAGGTCTGCTTGGCAATGTGGAGACTGGAATTGTATTTTTAGAGGGCAGATTTATATTGGTTGAAATCTTTCTGAGACTTAGTCTTACGCCATAGACGCTCAATCGCGCGGCTATGCTTTTTCAGACTTCTAGTGTTATCTGTTTGCCAAGGTTGAAGGGGTCGGGGTCTGATTCGGTGTGTAGTGAGGGGGGCCAGAGTGTCCAGGGAGGCTAATAGTGAAGCGTTGTAGACAGAAGTGGCTAGGTTGGTGCAGGACAGGGGTGCAATTTTGTCATAGAGGTGGTCGGTAGCAGAGTAGAGAAGAGAAGGGTTGAGATGGCGTAGGTTTCTGCGGGTAACTGTAAGGTAGCTTGCGGGAGAGGAGGTGGAGGAGGGGGAGAGAGTGAAACTAATAAGGTAGTGATCAGAGAGAGGGAAAGGATTGTTTGAAAGGTTGTGCGGAGTGCATAGGTGGGAGAAAACTAGGTCAAGGATATTGCCTTCAGAGTGAGTAGAAGCATGTATCCATTGCTTCAGGTCAAAGGAGGAGGTTAGACTGAGAAGTTTGGAAGTGGCAGGAGTGTTAGTATTAACAGGGATGTTGAAGTCACCGAGAATGATTGGGGGGATTTCCGAAGAGAGAAAGTAGGGTAGCCAGGCGGAGAAGTCGTCTAGAAAGGTCGATACTGGTCCAGGTGGGCGGTAGATCACAGCTATCCTTAGAGAAACAGGGGAGAAAAGACAAATGCAATGTACCTCAAATGAGGAGAGTGACAGAGAGGGAGGTGGGTGAAGTACTTGAAAGGTGCTATGTGGGGCTAGAAGGATCCCAACACCCCCTCCCTTGTGTCCATTGGGTCTGGGGGAGTGAGTCCACAGAAGACCACCTTGGGATAGGGCAGCAGGAAACGTAGTGTCAGAATAATGAAGCCAGGTTTCACTGATGGCGAGTAGATTAAAAGAGTTAGCAATAAAAAGGTCATGGAGAGAGGTGAGTTTATTACAGACAGAGCGGGCGTTCCAAAGGGCGCAAGAGAAAGGGAGTCTGGTCTTGGGAAAAAGAGAGATGGGAACTAGATTTTGCTGAGGGTGCAGGGTAGTGGGTGTGTTGAGTACAGGTAAATGATGGAGGGCCAGGGTTTGGGGATATGTCTCCAGAGGTTAGGAGAAGCAGAAAGGTGAGGGTGGTAATATGAGAGTGTGATTTATATGAAGGGACATGCTCCAGTGTCCTGGAGGTTTTGTGTGCGTGTGGATTTAGAAATAGCAGGAGATGGTATGTGCATATCTATCTATCTATCTATCTATCTATCTATCTATCTATCTATCTATCTATCTATCTATCTATCTATCTATCTATCTATCTATCTATCTATCTATCTATCTATCTATCTATCTATCTATCTATCTTGGATATAAAAAGTCTACACACCCCTGTTAAAATGTCAGGTATCTGTGATGGATAGATAGATAGATAGATAGATAGATAGATAGATAGATAGATAGATAGATAGATAGATATTTAAATTGTCTATCTATCTATCTATCTATCTATCTATCTATCTATCTATCTATCTATCTATCTATCTATCTATCTTGGATAAAAAAAAGTCTACACACCCCTGTTAAAATGTCAGGTTTCTGTGGTGTAAAAAAATGAGACAAAGATAAATAATTTCAGAACTTTTTCCACCTTTAATGTGACCTATAAACTGTACAACTCTGTTGAACAACAAACTGAAATCTTTTAGGTGGAGGGAAGTAAAAAATAAAAAAATAAAATAATATGGTTGCATAAGTGTGCACACCCTTAAACTAATACTTTGTTGAAGCACCCTTTTGATTTTATTACAGCACTCAGTATTTTTGGGTATGAGTCTATTAGCATGGCTCATCTTAACTTGGCAACATTTGCCCACTCTTCTTTGCAAAAACACTTCAAATCTGTCAGATTGCATCTCCTGTGCACAGCCCTCTTCAGATCACCCTACAGATTTTCAATTTGATTCAGGTCTGGGCTCTGGTTGGGTTATTCCAAAACGTTATTCTTCTTCTGGTGAAGCCATTTCTTTGTTGATTTGGGTGTATGCTTTGGGTTGTTGTCATGCTAAAAGATGAAGTTCCTCTTCATGTTCATCGTTCGAGCAGAATCCTGAAGGTTTTGTGTCAATATTGACTGGTATTTGTAACTGTTCCTAATTCCCTCTACCTTAACTAGCGCCCCTGTTCCAGCTGAAGAAAAACAGCCCCAAAGCATGATGCTGCCACCACCATGCTTCGCTGTGGGTATGGTGTTCTTTATGTGCAGTGTTTTTTTTTGTTGCACCAAACATATCTTTTTAAATTATGGCCAAAAAGTCCAACCTTGGTTTCATCAGACCATAACACATTTTCTGACATGCTTTTTTTGGCGGGCTTTAGATGTGTTTTTGCAAAATGTAGCCGGCCTTGGATGTTTTTCTTTGTAAAATAGGCTTCTGTCTTGCCACTTTACCCCACAGCCCAGACATATGAAGCATACAGGAGATTGGTGTCTCATGCACCACACAGCCAGTACTTGCCAGATATTACTGCAACTTCTTTAGACCCGGTTCACACTTCTGCGTGTGCCGGGTTCGCATGTCATGTCGGAGCGCACTGCTCCGACATGACCTGCGATCAGCTGTGCGGTGCGAGTTTAGCCATACAGTTTGTATGGCTAAATTCGCACCGCACCCGCAGCAAAGACGCACAGGAGGCATTTTTGCTGCCGCATCAGGATCGGATCGCACAGCGGTTCACACTTGTGCGATCCGATCCTGTGCGAACTGCACGATCGCACTGCGATATGCGATCAAACTGGGGGTGTCGTTAAGATTACATTGACACCCCCAGCGGATCGCATATGGCAGTGTGAACTGCCGGGGGTGCGTGTGCGATGCGGGAACAGGCTGCGAATTCGCAGCCTTCCCGCATCGCAATAGTGTGAACCGAGCCTTAATGGCAGCCTCCCTGACCAGTTTTCCTCTCGTCTTTTCATCAATTTTGGAGGAACGTCCAGTTCTTGTCACTGTTGTGCCATATTTTCTACACTTGATGATGACGGTCTTCACTATGTTCCATGGTATATCTAATGCCTTGGAAATTCTTTTGTACCCATCTCCTGACTGATACCTTTTAACAATGAGATCCCTCTGATGCTTTGGAAGCTCTCTGTGGACCATGGCTTTTGTCAAGAAAGACCTACTAGAACAACTGAACTTTATTTGGGGTAATCAGAGACATTTACACTTTAAATGATGGCAGGTGTTTACTGAGTCTAATTTAACATGGGTTTGAATGCGATCGCCTCATTCTGAACACAGGTACATCCCCAGTTATAAGAGGGTGTGCACACGTATGCAACCACATTATTTTAGTTTTTTATATTTTTACCCCCCCCCCCCAAAAAAAAAAAAAAAAAAAGATTTCAGTTTGGTTTTCAATTGAGTTCTACGGTTTATAGGTCACAATAAAGGTGGAAAAAGTTCTGAAATTATTTATCTTTGTCTCATGTATTTACATCACAGAAACCTGACATTTTACCAGGGGTGTGCAGACTTTTTATATCATAGATAGATAGATAGATAGATAGATAGATAGATAGATAGATAGATAGATAGATAGATAGATAGATAGATAGATAGATAGATAGATAGATAGATATATGATATCTATTTAAATATTTAAATTTTCTATCTATCTATCTATCTATCTATCTATCTATCTATCTATCTATCTATCTATCTATCTATCTATCTATCTATCTATCTATCTATCTATCTATCTATCTATCCAGGGCTGCTGTTAGAAATTGCGGGGCCCCGTACAGACTACCTGGCAGGCCCCCCCCAACAAAATCACTATTAGCAGACACAAATATAACATAACTCACATAATTCCTGCTGAATCTAAAAAAAAAAAACTATGTTAAATAAAAAAGAAGATGAGATGAGAAAATATACAGGCTGTGCAGTTGGAGCTCAGTGATCAGAGAGACAGAGAGATAGAAACAAAGTTACAATTTACAAATAAACTCCTGAGCAGAGATAAGTGCTGGGAGGGGGATTAGTGAGGGAGGAAGATTTCTGTATTTGTTGTCCATCACTAATCCCCCTCTCTGTGTGGGCCCCCCTGCGTGCTCAGGCCCCCTACAAGAGGGCTGGTGGTCCCCCCCTATCAGTGGCCCTGTATCTATCTATCTATCTATCTATCTATCTATCTATCTATCTATCTATCTATCTATCTATCTATCTATCTATCTATCTATCTATCTATCTATCTATCTATCTATCTATCTATCTATCTATCTAATCTATCTATCTAATCTATCTATCTAATCTATCTATCTAATCTATCTATCTAATCTATCTATCTAATCTATCTAATCTATCTATCTAATCTATCTATCTAATCTATCTATCTAATCTATCTATCTAATCTATCTATCTAATCTATCTAATCTATCTATCTAATCTATCTATCTAATCTATCTATCTAATCTATCTATCTAATCTATCTATCTATCTATCTAATCTATCTATCTAATCTATCTATCTAATCTATCTGTACTATAGTTTCCCCTGCTGACCCAATCTTATCACTGTGTCCTGTAGTAACAAAAGGTCTTCTATAGTGCTAAGCAGGGAACACACTACCCTACACACTTGAAAGTATCAGACTGCAGCAGTCTGAGCTGTTCAACAAAAAATAAATTTGACACACTTCCCACCAGAAAGCTAAGCACCAAACATATTCTTTTACAGCATACGCATTGCTTATTTTATTTCATTTGTCCATGGGTCACTTTAACCAGTTCTGGACCGGAAGGATTTGCCCCCTTAATGACCAGGCCATTTTTTGCAATTCAGCACTGTGTTACTTTAACAGACAATTGCGCGGCCATGCGATGTTGTACCTAAATAAAACTGATGTCCTTTTTTTCCCACAAATAGAGCTTTGTTTTGGTGGTATATGATCCCCTCTGCGATTTTCATTTTTTATGCAATACAAACAAAAAACAAAAAAAGAGCGACAATTTTGAAAATAAAACAATATTTTTCACATTCTGCTATATAAAATTGAATTTAAAAAAATTGGAAATCCAGTTTTTTAAAAAAAGAATACAATAAAATAGAATATAAAATGATAAAGTAATAGAATAAAAATGAAAGAATAGTAAAGAATAGAATATAAGTAACTCATTAATAAGTAATTAATAAAAAAATAATTAATAGCAATTAAATGCTTGAAAAATATTATAACGCATGCATAAACTTCAAATGTATCTCTAATATAAAACAGTGCTATATTTTAAAATTAATTCATCAAAATCTCTTATGCATACAATCGTGCTTATATATCTATAATGTGCAGTGAAAAAGAGTCCATAAATATAAGGTGCTGTCACAAACGATCCACTCTCAAAAGGTGCCAATAGTGCTGTAAACATGCAGATGTAGGACCCCAAAAAAAACGCTTCAAAGTAACGATGTGCTTGGGGGGAGCTTGCCAGCGTCACCACGTCACAAGTCGTGGTCGGCCATATTTTTGGTGGAAACCGAGGAGCGTTGCCTTTTCAATGTTTTATATGTTCCTGCACATTGTACTTTTTTCTATGGTGAGTGCAAACCTTAGATTTTATTAAATAAAGGTTTTAATATACTTCACTATTGGCGCATCCTACTTGGTATTTTCCCCCCATGCATGAGGTTGGTTGCTAACCTGGACTTTAAGGCGGATCGTTTCTGTGTATAATCCTATGTGAATATTGACATCTAAGGATTGCTGGTGTGTAGCGGTCTGAAATGTGGATGTCCCCAGGGAGAAGGGTTTAGTGGTCCCATAATCACTTACTGTTGGTTACATCTTCACCTGTCGGTGTGTGGTGGATGGTCTGTGTCACTTCTCTGCCGTGTCAAGCACTTAGGTGAAGAGTACATAATTCAGCATTTATCTTATTTTATAACTATCTTCCAAAAATCCCATTTGAATAAAATGAATTTGAATAGAAAAGATTAAAATAGAATAGAAAAGAATAGAATAGAAAATAATACAAAAGAATAGAACAGAAAAGAATACAATAGAAATGCAATAGAATATAATAGAAAGACTATAACAGTTATGCCTCATCAACATCTGTCACAGGGTACTACCAGTGCTCAATACACATCTGTTACAGTGTACCAGTGCCCCATCAACATTGGTTGCAGTGTACCAGTGCCCCATCTACATCTGTCACAGTGTGCCAATCCGCCATCAACATCTGTCACAATGTACCATTGTTCCATCAACATCTGTCACAGGGTAGCACCAGTGCTCCATGCACATCTGTCACATTGCACTAGTGCCCCATCTATATCTGTCACAGTGTACCAATGCGCCATCAACAGCTGTCACAGTGTACCACCAGTGCCCCATCAACTTCTGCCACAGTGTACCATTGTCCCATTAACATTTTTTCACAGGGTACCGCAGTGCTCCATGCACATCTGTCACAGTTCACCAATGCCCCATCAACATCTGTCATAGTATACCAGTGCCCCATTAATATCTGCCACGGGGTACCAGTGCCCCATCAACATCTGTCACAATGCACCAGTGCCCCATCAACATCTGTCACAGTTTACCTGGGCACCACCAACATCTGTCACAGTGTGCCACCAGTGCCCCATCAACATCGGCCACAGTGTACCATTTTCCCATCAACATCTGTCACAGGGTACCACCAGTGCTCCATGCACATCTGTCACAGTGCAGAATAAAGAGAAAAGGGGCTGAATAGCCCCTTTTATTTATGGGGTAGTGGCAGGTAAGGTCAGTATAGGCAAGCAATAGGCAGAGTTGAGTTGTTAGGCAGATTCTGAGCTGTCAGCTAGCACTTTAAGCTGATTGGTCATTAAAATTCATAAGTTAGAGGTCCGAGTATCTAGGGAGAATAAGCCCCTTACTTGTTTCAGCCGGTTCTTTCCCGCCGTAGATACAGGATGATGATTGTCTCAAGGGTCATCAGCGGTCCTATTTAATGGGTCCCCTCACGGACGAGTCGTCACTTCGCCTGTCAAGAAAGAAGAGTGAAGATAGCCCAGCGGTTCCCCTTCCAACCCCCCCCCCCCCTTGTTTGTCGCGGTCAGTTTGTTATTTTAGGTCACCTTTGCTCATTGCAAAGGGGGACGTTTGTGTTTAATATGTGAGTTGGATGAGTTTTTGATGTATTTATTTCAGCTAATGGCAACCTGGGTCGTGGTGATCGGGTTGTTTTATCTTGATGTTTATTAAAGTTTAAAAGATTTATCGATCTTTAATGTGTTAAATAATAAACGGCCGCGGCCTCTTTTATTCCAAACTTTAATTGAGTCTGATGGTGTCTTATTTAAATAGTTTTAGTGTTAAATTAAGGAAATTCTGCCTACTGCCCCATAGAATCCAAAACAATGGAATCTAAAATAATAGAAAATAATAGAAAAACAATAGACTGGAATAGAATTGAATAGCATAGAATATAAAAGCAATAGAATCGCGAGCCTCCTCCCCCATATCCTCCTATCATACAGCTAAATCCGCATACTCTAAACCGCCTTACACTGTAAATTGTATAACTCCATATACCATCTCCCCCCTATCAGTGACTACCGATTAACTTGACTCCACATACCTATACCACCAAGACAAGAAGACTTATACTTCACCCCTTCAGATTCTATCCTCAGACACCCACTTAATATATATCTTTATCCATATATGCTGAAATCACTCTATATCAGTTTACCTTGGATGTTGATGTTCAGTTCACTAGTTACTCATGTTATCACAGAAGACACAGCGCTTTATTAGCACTGAATTTACATACCTGTGTTTACGTTCGATACATTGTACTTGGTAGTTGATTATTGTGCTAGTAAAAGTACGCCTTTCTTTCTTTTCCTATTATCAAATGTAAGAAGCCAACAATGTATAAGCTGTATGTTTTTCTTTGAATATTCAATAAAAAAATTTTGGAAGGAAAAAAAAAAAAAGCAATAGAATAAAATTGAAAGAATACGTGTAGCACCCTCCTAGGTAGGTGCTAGGAAAAGGATAGTTTTTGCTCTGCCTGCTTATCAGGAGAGTCTGATCATTGTTAGGCCTGTTACATGTGTCCATGTGTGATTCACTTGGTCTGAGAGAGTGTCCCCACTGTATCCAATAGGGAAGCCTGTTGGACAGTGGAGGAAACCCAGACAATGACACACAGGCTTTTGTGGCTGTCCCAGTGGGTTGGCACAAGAGAAGTGCATGCTGGCATAGGTCAAAGCCAAGGGCACATGTGACAGGGCGTCTTTGGGCGGGAAACCAGGTCCCAGGAGGAGGGTGACGGCTGTCTCTCCTCCTGTCAGTGTGGAAAGTGGTCACAGGCAGTAGGCCTAGAGGACCAGGAGTATGGTGCTGAGCCTGGAGGTCCAGAGGGTACTGACTGTGGAGCAAGTGGCAGAGCAACCTGAGGAAAATCAGTGTCCATGAGTACCAGGAAGCTTGCCAGGGGTCTGCCCAGGAAGAGGACCACTCCGGTGAGAGTCAGTGGACAGGGGCTAGCGCACACAGCTAGAGAGAAAGTGGGTGCCAAGTTGAGACCCTGAAGAGTAATTTGAACAGGAGCCTTTTCATCTATCTTCACTACTGTGGCAAAGTGAAGCAGTGGCCTTGCCGCATACACTGCAGCTAATTGTCCTCAGAATTGTGCATAGTTCATAGTTGGAGTGTCCCACTCATCCCTTCTCCCATCCCAGTTCAAAATAAAGCACAAAAAAACAAATCCCCTGGACTGGTCATTGTCTGAGCCAAGAGTTAAAGTGATATGTTTTAATGGACTGTTGCTATGGGTAACCCAGGGGAATCCAATCTCAGCAGCTCCCTAGGGGCAGTGCTACATATGAATACATTCAAATTTGAATATAATAGATTAGAATAGGATCCAAAACAATGGAATCCAAAATAATATAAAATAACGGAAAATAAGAGAATAAATAAATAAAAATAAAAAGAATATAAGCATCTTCAGAAATTAAACTTTTGAATAGAATGAATTTGAATAGAAAAGATTAGAATAGAAAATAAGGGAATAGAATAGAAAAGCAATTAGTATAGATTAATATAAAATAGAAATAATATAACTGTTATTTTCTTTCTATTTTATTTTATTATATTCTATTGATTTTCTATTCTATTATTTTCTATTTTCTATTCTGTTCTTTTCTATTATTTTTGGAAGATGGTTATATATTCTATTTTATTATATTCCTATTCTATTTTTTTCTATTCTTTTCTATTCTATTCTCTTATTTTCCATTCTATTATTTTCTATTATATTCTAATCTTTTCTATTTGAATTCAAATTTATTCTTTTTGAAATTAAAATTTTGGAAGATGGTTATATATTTTTTCTATTTTATTCTATTTTGTTTTAATTTTCAAATTGTCAGACAGTCAGTATCAATAGCCTAATGCAACAGCTGCATTTAAATGGAAGAAAATTTGAATGCGTTTTCGAACATGAATACCGATTCAATAATTTCTATTGCATTTTTTTCTAATGCGGCCAGTTTTGTTCGAATCGGCTGCATTTTGCGAATTCGAATGCATAACTAGCGAAACAAATTCCGAAAAGGAACAAATGTAATGAATTTAACTAAACAAAATTATTTAAATATCAAAACGAAACAAAAAAAACTTTTTACGTCCTGCTCATGTCTAAAAATGAACGTTGTGCAGTAATATGTTTCTTTTCACACACAAAAAGGCACATCAAATTGTGTAGTTAAAAACATATAGAGCTCGAATCTCAAAACAGCACATGAGTTTCTTTGTCACTTACACGTAGGAAATGTTATTGAAATGAATGGACTGCCTTGTGTGTAAAGCGTGACAACATTGAAAAAACCCCACACAATTTCAGTGTACATTACGGCACTACTCTGTGCCATTATGATGTGATTCCCGTTTGCATACGCAGTGGTGTATTTAGGTTTTGTGCTGCCCTAGGCCTGACTAAACTCGTGCAACCCCTAATTTAAATATGACCCACCCCTTCCTTCTAAGGCCACACCCCTTCCTGTTTAAGACCCCCCCTGTCGTCTGCAAACCACACCCCTTCCTCTTTGGGCTTCAAAAACGCAGCGGCTGGTGTGAATGAACCCTAAGCTGTGTTGAGAGGCTTTTGCTTGCTTCAAGTAGGTTTTCCATACCTATGCAAGTCTATTGGAATGCAAAACATGCATTAAGCACAGGTAAATGCAGGTCAGAAGGAGGTCAAATGCATCTGTCAATTAATTCTGATCACTGAAACATCTCAAACTAATGTCAGAACAAATGCCAGTGCTAATTGATAACAAAAGCACTTCCAGTGGTGAAAGTGCTCATATTCACCTGCTAAAATACCCCTAAATTAAATCACATTGGGCCAGCAGATAGGCTTGGGCCAAATCCATATTTGTTGATTATTGGACATTCAATGCTGATCTGACAACACAGGTACCGCTCTTGGCTGTCAGTGCCACTTATCTCAGAAGGAACACTGTCAAAAATGGCCCCAAAATATGTCAATGCACAGACTGAAAGATCTTTTACCTGTGTATGTTTAATTACGATACATTTTAAAATAAAAAATTAAATAAAACAGGATTACCTGGCATTAGGTTGCAGGTTGCAAAAACCATTAATAAAACAATATATGTTCCAGCTTTGCATCTCATCCATAAAACTACAAAAGCCCAGTATGCCACAGGGGAGGGTAGGCAGAGCATTAGGCTGCTAAGACTTGCTGCCAGTGCCACACTTACTACAGTGCCACCCGGCCCAGTCTGGCCCATAAGAGAGGTGCGGACTCTTTTCGTGCAGGAGCCAGGAGGAGGCAGTTTTTTTCATGCAGGGGTGGCTTTTTTGTCACCCCCCCCCCCCCGCAAAGTGCCACCCTAGGCCTGGGCCTTGTTGGCTTAGGCCAAGATACAGCATTGCATATGGGTGTGACATCATCAAGGCTCGGCCATTCAAGTGGCTGAATAGACCAAACCCAGGAGGAAGACTGGGAAAAGATGGAAGCACCTGTGAGCAGTAGGAGCACTGGAAGTGCAGTGTTGGAGGGCATTGTTTGAAAGGTAAGTCTGCCAGTGCATACTGGCACATTATGGCTAACAACTCCGGGGGGCATTTATTTGAAAAAAAGTGGAGTTTAATTCTGCTGTAGGCTTGGTTCACACTAGTGTGAATTGGATGCGGGTTTCCGTATTCAAGTGTAAACCCAGCCTAAAACTGTCCCAAAACAGAGGCTTTTGTTTTTTTCAAATTCATTTGAAGCCACACTTATGTACCAGGGGAACTATCCGAGTCCCCAATTATTGGACATGTATAAAAAGCACATACTAAGGCTTGTATAGGGGTAAGCTTTGCAGTGGTGCTGGCATTTAGGGGTTAAACGAAGACATGAATAGGTAATCACTTCTCAGCCTTTTGGCTAAGATCAACTATATTATCCACTCTTATCTGTATCTGGTAGGGGTGCCCTGCTGTCATTCTGTCATTTTGGCTGAGATAACTGGCTGTGTAGCATCCCTGCTAGTATGACGGGGAACCTTAGGGCCCTCCTTGTGAGTAAGAAAAATAATTAGGCACCCACTGGGTGAGATGGAGGTTGGGAGTATTTCATTGGTATGAGGGTCCAGTGTCTCCTGATTTGAACTATGCTACCTCCTCTGACTAAGTGCTGGGAAGGCAGAGGGCCCATGGTGTCAAGTGCCCTCTGGGAGTGACAACCCATAGCTGCCGGAAAAACACTATGGGTTTGGGACCCCACTATGTGAAACAGCACCTTGGCCACAGCACCAGCTGCTTTTTTTTTTTTTTTGCACTTTACCTCATGGGCTAGGCCTTTTGGTTGGGGCTATTTATGGTACCAAACCACAAGGCCTAACCATTGTCATGCACTTATCATTTATCTTTTTTCAGTGTTTATCACAGCATATTTTTTTGTCACTTGTTTACTCAAGGATTGTAGGGTGTGGAACTTAGGGCCCACCCTGAATTATAGGGGGGACGATGTGTGGCCTTAGGGTTTCTTCTTCTCCTGCCTTTTGAGGTGAGTTCTCTCTTCAGTAGAGCCCCTCACCTAGTACTCCCACACCTAGGTTAGCTTCAACTGATCATGAGGAGAGGAGAGAGGTCCACCAGGCCTTTCAGCTAGGTGGGCCTGAGTGTGCCTTGTTCCATCAGGGGTCCTTCTTCTTCAGGAGGGACCATATAACACACCCTATTGCATATATTTGTGTGTGTTTTCGTACGTATAGGTATGTGCCATACCTAAACTTCAGCTATAATAAATGCCTATGTTTTCTTCATTTAGCATTTAACAGCCCTTTTCTTGCTTGAAAACAACAGCTAATATTCTTGATCAGAGTGACAACAGCTGCGCCCAGGACGGAGGAACTCCAGGGAAGCAACAGTCATGTCTTCCACTTGCTATGAAGGAGCAGCTGTTTAGTCTTATTTAAACCCGACGGAAATTCACATCAGTCTCTGAATTCCACTCACAGATTTTATTGCGTTGGTGTATGCAGATAAAAGGAGCCAGCACCTAATTATCATTAAATAACATACGTGTACACAAATGAAGCAAACACCAGACATTGACTGACTTAAGCATGTTTACACGCAAAGTTCAAAGCGGCTCATTTCTATGTTCGGTTATTGTGTCTAAACAAGATGTAATTATATGTACTGACAGGCTCCATTACTCTGTTAATAACTAATTCACCTTCAACACTGAAAAAATGCTGTTATCTGAGTAATGTACAAGGTACATTACTTGGGTACAAGAGCTGAAGTGAGAGAGAGAGAGAGAGAGACGGGGGAGGGGAGAGAGGGAGAAAGAGAGAGAGAAGGGGGTATAGTATATATATATATATATATATATATATATATGTACACATCTGTACACACAGGTATTATAAATACTAAGGGGTGTATTCATGAAAAACATTTACAGAGATATTCATCCTGTAAAACTACATTTACATTAATTCTGTATAAATGTGGGTAAATTGTATGTTATTAGGATATTTTCTCTCCAGGTCGAGTGTTATTCATTTATACGGAATAGATTGAATAAGGAAAAGACCACATTATGGTCATAATGGCTTTAAAATGTGCCATATTATTATTATTATTACATATTAAGAATATATTTAACATGTGAGATTATTATCTCTTAAAATAAATCCACCACCTTTTTACATCAAGACCATCAGCTAATTCTCTACCAGACTGTCTTCCCGTAGAGCTGAGCTTGACTCTCAATGCTCTAACCTAGTGGTCTTCAAACTGCCCCTTACCTGCGGCCCTTTGCCTGCCTACATCCAGCCCTTGGGGCAGTAATACTCCCAGTGACACCAACAAGGGGGCAGAATTCCTCCCACTGACACCAATGATGGTGCACTATTCTTTCCCCTAAAAACAACTATAGGGCACTTTTCTTCCCACTGACACTAATGATGTGGCACTATTTCTTCCCCTGATACCCATGATGGGGCATAAGTTCTCGCACTGACACCAACAGTGGGGCAAAATTGCTCCCACTGACACCATTGAACCAACAACTGTGCATTATTCCTTCCCCTGATACCAATAATGGGTCATTGTTTACTCCCATTGATGCCAGGGCATTTTCCACTCACACTGACAGACCCCCCCCCCCCCCAAGAAAAAAAGTTTAGAAAACAGTAAATTGGCCCTTTTAGAAATTTTAGAGGCCCTTACTCAAACCTATGCCAACCTGTGCTTTTACAATTTAGTTAAAATGGTTCTAAAGGCAGAATGTTTTTTTATCTTAACTACTTAAGCCCCGGAAGATTTTACCCCCTTCCTGACCAGGGCCTATTTTGCGATTTGGCACTGCTTTAATTTAATGGACAATTGCGCGGTCATGCGGCGCTGTACCCAAACGAATTGGACATCCTTTTTTTCCAACAAACAGAGTTTTCTTTTGGTGGTATTTGATCATCTGTGCGATTTTTTGATCATGCGCTATAAACAAAAAAAGAGCGTCAATTTTGCAAAAATAACAATATTTTTCACATTTTTTTACATGAAATTCCCCCCCAAAAAATGTAAAAATCAAATTTTTTTAACATTTTAGGCCTGCAGTTTTCTGCTACATATGTTTGGTAAAAAAAATCGCAAAAAAGCGTATTTTGATTGGTTTGCGCAAAAGTTATTGTGTTTACTAACTAAGGGAAAGATTTTTGTTGTTATTTTTATTGTTTTTTTTTTAACGAGTAATGGCGGCGATCTGTGATTTTTTTTAGCGGGACTGCGACATTGCGGCGGACAGATCGGACCCTTGACTGACATTTTTGACACTTTTGGGGTTACCAGTGACATTACTACAGTAATCAGTGCTATACATATGCACTGTTACTGTAAAAATGACACTGACGGGAAGGGGTTAACTTTATTTGAGAAGGAGGGGTTATGTGTGTCCTTAGGGGCGTGATTCTAACTGTGATTGGATGTGGCTGTGTGTGGAACAGCACAGATCTACAGTCCTACATAGCAGGACTGTATGATCTGTGTTGTTACACAGGGGAGAAAGACAGACGGCTTTGTTTACATTAGCCGCCTGCCTTTCTCCCAGTGTAACCGACGATTGTGAGTGACCGGCGGACATCGGGTCCGCCGGTCACTCGCGCAGGGGGGGGGCGTTAGCGAGCGGGAGCGCGCCTCCAGTGGCACGCGCTCGCTCCCTAGAGCCTTACAGGCTAGCGACGTAGTACTACGTCGCTTTGCCTGTGAGGGGCTGACTGCCGACGTAGATAGACGTTAGGCAGTCGGCAAGTGGTTAATGCATTCTATGCATTAGGATAAAAAACCTTCTGTGTGCAGCAGCCCTCTCAGCCCTTCTAATACTTACCCGAGCCCCATCTCAATCCAGTGATGTTGCCGTTGGTGTGCGCAGACTATTGCATTAGGGTGTGCACCCAAAAGATCAAACACAAAGATGTATATATATATATAGAAGAGGAGAATTGGGGCTGCTCTGTGCAAAACCAACTGCATAGAGCAGGTAAGTATGACATGTTTGCTATTTTTAAACAACAAAAAAACAAGACTTTTATATCACTTTAAATGAACAGGTTTGTATTATTGTAGTCCTCCCCAACTATTTATACTCCCCTTTGCTTAACTGCTCTATCATTCCATTCAGCACCATAGAAAATACCCATTTCTTACAGGTGCAGAGGGGCATTAAGCTTACTCCATGTATTAGTGTTGGGTCACGCACAGTGTTGGTCATGTCACTTAAAAAAAGTAATTTGTTATAGTTACTAGTTACTTCTCACAAAAAGTAATTTTTACATCAGTAAAAAAGTAACTAATTACCAGGGAAAGTAACTATTGCATTACTTTAAAAAAATAATCAAATATGTCAAATAACTTGGATGCCCCCAATATTAAATATGTTAAATTAAGGAAATGAACAATAAATAGAAGCAATTATTATTATAAAACATTGTACAGTAATCTACACTGTTTTAATGTTGCTGTGCGACAATGAGACACCTATGTGGTGAATCCTGATTCCTGAGTGGTACCTGCGTGGTACACTGGTATGGTACCTGAGTGGTATTTGCTGAGTGGCACTGGTGGTACCTGAGTGGTATTTGCTGAGTGGCACTGGTGGTAACTGAGTGGTATTTGCTGAGTGGTACTGGCTGACTGCATGGTACACTGGTACCTGAGTGGTATTTGCTGAGTGGCACTGGTACCTGCGTGGTACACTGGTACCTGAGTCATATTTGCTGAGTGTTTCCGGCTGCGTGGTACACTGGCAGTGGGTACCTTAGTGGTATTTGCTGAGTGGTACCAGCTGGCTGCGTCGTGGTACATTGGTACACTGGACTCCTGACTGAGTGGTACCAAGGAGAAGCCGATGCCGGGACACTGATGAGAAGCCGCCCGCCGCCGCTGCTGCTCCAGGTAAGTAAGGGGGCATGCACGCTGATCTCTGCATTAGGGGAATGGTAGTGGTCACTGCATTGAAGGGGGCACGCACGCTGATCTCTGCATTGGGGGCATGTATGCTGGTCACTGCATTGGGGGAATGTATGCTGGTCACTGCATTGGGGGAATGTATGCTGGTCACTACATTGGGGGAATGTATGCTGGTCACTGCATTGGGGGCATGTATGCTGGTCACTGCATTGGGGGAATGTATGATGGTCACTGCATTGGGGGAATGTATGATGGTCACTGCATTGGGGGAATGTATGCTGGTCACTGCATTGGGGGAATGTATGCTGGTCACTGCATTGAAGGGGGCATGTACGCTGGTCTCTGCATTGAAAGGGGCATGTACGTTGGTCACTGCATTGAAGGGGGCATGTACGCTGGTCACTGCATTGAAGGGGGCATGTACGCTGGTCACTGCATTGAAAGGGGGCATGTACGCTGGTCACTGCATTGAAAGGGGGCATGTATGCGGGTCACTGCATTGAAAGTGGGCACGCTGGTCACTGTGCATTGAAAGGGGGCACGCTGGTCACTGTGCATTGAAAGGGGGCACGCTGGTCACTGTGCATTGAAAGGGGGCACGCTGGTCACTGTGCATTAAAAGGGGGCACGCTGGTCACTCTGCATTGAAAGGGGGCACGCTGGTCTCTTTGCATTGAAAGGGGGCATGCTGGTCTCTGTGCATTGAAAGGGGGCACATTATACCTTAATTACAAAGGCCCCTTTCACACTTTTGCGACCTCAAAGTCACGCAATTTTTTACAGCGTTTTTTGCCGCAAAGCAATGCCTAAATTTTTCTGTTTCCGCCCCCCCAAAAATTTTGAGCACCAGCCGCCACTGTTTGCTAGGAAAAATGAGAACTGCTGATCATCATAAAGCATGCTACTTTTCAGGCTCATCGCTGTTCTCTCCCTGTGCTGTAATACTCTATGTACCGCGCTGAGCCAATAACGGCAAGGTGTGTATTCTATTAATGCATACAAAGCCTGCTTGGATTGGCTGAGTCAGAGAGGCCAGCTTATACAACCTTTGCCAATCCGAGCAGGCTTTGTATGCATTATTAGAATACACCGCTACGTATATACACTACGTATATACCATTGATTTATCTACAGAGAGCCATAAACACATTATACAGCCCCTTTATTGTATATTTTAGGCACCCATATGTGCATGACACCTTTTTTCTAATTGCTGGATTATTTATTATTTATGTTTAATTATCGCACAAATTTGGACCTCGCACTGTTTTGATTAAGCGCACGGTCCGTCACTAGCACTATAGCACTAATTTTTAACTGTTATTCGTTGATACCTATTTTGGCCATATTTAAGTGAACAGTCACAGCCACCCCAAACACGGGAGTTGGAGTCACCTGGTTTAAAAAATTGCATGAAGTGTATATCCTGCATATGTACCTTTATTTTAATAAAATTGCATGAAGTGTATAACCTGCTTATTTACCTATACATAACACTATCCAGTAGCAGCACCTTACTACTTCTCATGTTCCACATTTAAGTACTACCATTTAAACTGAAGGCAGCTCTACCCAATATATTGTTAGTCTACCAGGGGAGGCGCCATACCCCTTATACTATCCTACTAATGCCCTATTTTTGGTGTCAGTGGGACTAATTGTGCCTCACTGTTGGTGTCACTGGGTCCCATTGTTGGTGTCATTGGGAGGAATTGTGCCCCTTCATTGGGTCAGTGGTGGGGGGGGGGGGGGTTACATTATCTCACAAAAGTGAGTACACCCCTCACATTTTTGTAAATATTTTATTATATCTTTTCATGTGACAACACTGAAGAAATTACACCTTGCCACAATGTAAAGTAGTGTGTGTACAGCTTGCATAACAGTGTACATTTGCTGTCCCCTCAAAATAACTCAACGCACAGCCATTAATGTCTAAACCTCTGGTAATAAAAGTGAGTAAACCGCTAATTCAAAATGTCCAAATTGGGCCCAAAGTGTCAATATTTTGTGTGTCCACCATTATTTTCCAGCACTGCTTTAAAACTCTTGGGCATGGAGTTCACAAAGGCTCCACTCCTCCATGACGACGTCACCGAGTTGGTGGATGTTAGAGACCTTGCGCTCCTCCACCTTCTGTTTGAGGATGCCCCACAGATGCTCAATAGGGTTTAGGTCTGGAGACATGCTTGGCCTGTCCATCGCCTTTACCCTCAGCTTCTTTAGCAAGGCAGTGGTCATCTCAGAGGTGTGTTTGGGGTCATTATCATGTTGAAATACTGCCCTGTGGCGCGTCTCTGAAGGGAGGGGAACATGCTCTGCTTCAGTATGTCACAGTACATGTTGGCATTTATGGTTCCCTCAATGAACTGTAGCTACCCAGTGCCAGCAGCACTCATACAGCCCCAGACCATGACACTCAGACCACCATGCTTGACTGTTGGCAAGACACACTTGTTTTTGTACTCCTCACCTGGTTGCCACCACACACCGTGGACACCAACTGAACCAAATAAGTTTATCTTGGTCTCATATGACCACAGGACATGGTCTCAGTAATCCATGTCCTTAGTCTGCTTGTCTTTAGCAAACTGCGAGCTTTCTTGTTCATCATCTTTAGAAGAGGCTTTCTTCTGGGATGACAGCCATGCAGACCAATTTGATGCAGTGTGCGGCGTATTGTCTAAGCACTGACAGGCTGATTCCCCTTACCCCTTCAACCTCTGCAGCAATGTTGGCAGCACTCATACATCTATTTAATGCAATAGCAAGATATTAGTAAATGAATAACCTTACCTGGGAACTTTCACACTTTGGAGTGTGGGAGGAAATCAGAATATCCAGGAGCATACCCAATCAGCCACAGGGAGAACATGCAAACTCTGCGCAGGTAATGCTGTGGTTGGGATTCAAGCCAATGGCCCTAGTGCTGCCAGGAGAAAGTGCTAACCACTTAGCCACATTATTAATATTATTAACTTTCATACCCGGAAAATCCTAATTCCTAAAAATGAGTGCGTAAGTAGGGAGGGCAGGTCAGTAGGCAGAGCATGTGGTAAAATTTAAAAACAAAAATGAGAGGGACATGAAGAATAGCTCCAGAGTCTACAGTAAAATACAAAGAAATAAAAAAATATATCACTGTTTTATATATATGTATACTGTTTATAGGCTAGACCCATTTTCTCTTACCCCAAAATAACTTACTTTGTTCTTGCTTACGTTGCCACAGATTCTTCCTCCAGTATTTTCTGCTGCCCTCCTCTTAGGCCAAACCCCCCCCCCCCCCCCAGTGACCCTCCTGTTGCCTGTGCACCTACCTCTGGGGGGGCCTCAGCTAGTGGCAGAACGGGTGCAATTTGGGACACCCATCCTCTTCCCCCCTTGGGAGCAGGTATCAAAATATGTACTGCAAAATGTGTTTTTAGATCACTTTAAGTATTGCCTTCTAAAATGCATGATAAAAGTGAATCTATTGGCTAAGGCACGAAATTGGATTTTCACAGCAAGAAATCTCTATATTCACAGCTACTAGAAAAATAACTGTTGCCATAGACAATGCTCTACATTGGATACATGTATTCGGTTGTTGATTATTAAGATTTGTCTTAACTGTTAAAAAAGCACTTAACTGTGTATTGAGTTTCCCAACAGATCTTTTTTTGACATTTGAAAACCCATTTACAAAATGAATTGCATTTAATTAATCTTGTCAATAATATTAATTTTCATATCAGCATCTGAAATATGAAAGCAAACAATGGAATGCAAAGACTTAGGTCCCTTTCACACAGTCAGACCAGCCATTGCTCTCTATCGAGCGGCGGATGTCAAACCAACATGTGTCCAATGAAACCCGCAGACATCCAATCCGATCCTATTCTGCTAAAAACAGACAGATAGGGGATCCATTCTCCATCCATCTGGTAGATTGGATAACAGTCAGATGTAGATGGACAGGCAGCCCGTTTCCATCCAACTGCCCATAAAGTAAAGCAGGATGTGTCCGTGTCAGCTCGGCATAAGTGGAGCGGACATGGACCTGTCATCCGCTTGCTCAGTGGGGATCAGCAGACAGATTGCCCGCTGAGCAGGCAGATCTGCTGGTGGAGTCTGCCCGCCTGAAAGTAGACTTACTTTTACTTCAAATGTTGCAGTAACACAACTGAAGATAGCAGCATGGAAGGAACAATACAATGAGTATGTACTTATTCATTTTTGTAACCAATCAGAGGTTTTGTATTTGCAGCCAATCAGGGAAGGTCTGACACTGTCCAATGGCAGCATCAGAAACTTCCAACTGGGTGAAGTTACAGAAACTCTGATCGGTTAGATACTTAATGAATTCATTTGTTACTTGTTTTTTAAAGATTTAACCAATTCTGGTAAGGACCTGCTATGCTGATCAAAATGCTGGCATTGGCAGGTCAATACCAGCAAGTTCCCATGTATGTGGAAAACTGAGTTGCATATTCACTCAATTTATTTATAGATTCTCAACTTAGTAAATCAGTTCAAGAACAGTGGTACCTTCATAATCTGCTCCATCAGCTGTTTTAATCCTTATACTGACGCTTCCAATGGCAGGGGCAGTAATGGGAAGTAACCGCACTTAGCAAAAAGTGTAACTGCATCTTTGGTGTATTAGGCCTCATGCACATGTGCAGAAAAAAAAAATCCACTTGTAAAGGAAAGGCATTTTTCATTTTTTGTATGCCTCTGAACACAGTTCCATTTCTGCCAATGTATGCATGCAAATTGTGGCACTTAGATTCATATTTTAGAGCAGCATTCAGGAGCATACAGGAAAAATGCCCCAAACCTGCATTCAGGGAGTTCTGGGAGGATCTTACAGACAATATTTTTTTTTTGCACATACTGTATGTGACTACATTTATTCCAGTGGCTAGAATACAGTGCCTTGAAAAAGTATTCATACCCCTTGAAATTTTCCACATTTTGTCATGTTACAACCAAAAACGTAAATGTATTTGTTTTGGGATTTTATGTGATAGACCAACACAAAGTGGCACATAATTGTGAAGTAGAAGGAAAATGATAAATGGTTTTTAACATTTTTTACAAATAAATATCTGAAAAGTGTGGCATGCATTTGTATTCAGCCCTCTTTACTCTGATAACCCTAACTAAAATTTAGTGGAACCAATTGCCTTCAGAAGTCACCGAATTAGTAAATAGAGTCCACCTGTGTGTCATTTAATCTCATTATAAATACAGCTGTTCTGTGAAGCCCTTAGAGGTTTGTTAGAGAACCTTAGTGAACAAACCGCTTCATGAAGGCCAAGAAACACACCAGGCAGGTCAGGGATAAAATTGTGGAGAAGTTTAAAGCAGGGTTAGGTTATAAAAAAATATCCAAAGCTTTGAACATCTCATGGAGCACTGTTCAATCCATCATCAGAAAATGGAAAGAGTATGGCACAACCGCAAACCTACCAAGACATGGCCGTCCACCTAAACTGACAGGCTGGGCAAGGAGAGCATTAATCAGAAAAGCAGCCAAGAGGCCCTTGGTAGTTCTAGAGGAGCTGCTGAGATCCACAGCTCAGGTGGGAGAATCTGTCCACACAACTATCAGTCGTGCACTCCACAAATCTAGTCTTTATGGAAGAGTGGCAAGAAGAAAGCCATTGTTGAAAGAAAGCCATAAGAAGTCCTGTTTGCAGTTTGCGAGAAGTCTTGTGGGGGACACAGCAAACATGTGGAAGAAGGTGCTCTGGTCAGATGAAACCAAAATTGAACTTTTTGGCCTAAAAGCAAAACGCTATGTATGGCGGAAAATTACCACTGCACATCATCCTGAATGAACCATCCCCACTGTAAAACATGGTGGTGGCAGCATTATGTCCTGGGAAAGTTTTTCTTCAACAGGGACAGGGAAGCTGCTCAGAATTGATGGGAAGATGAATAGAGCCAAATACAGGGCAGTCCTAAAAGAAAACCTGTTAGAGTCTGCAAAAGACTTAAGACTGGGACGGAGGTTCACCTTCCAGCATGACAATGATCCTAAAAATGCAGCCAGAGCTCAATAGAATGGTTTAGATAAAAGCATTTTCAAGTGTTATGGGCCATACACACTATAAGATTTTCTAAAGAATTTTTCCTTTAGACTTACCAAAACCATATAATATGAGGTCAAACCTAAACACTTTCAATTTGCATGCAATCTGGCAGGCCCTTGCACTACATAGAAAAGGTAAATTTGAAGGAAAAAGTCTTCAGAAACCTTACAGTGTGTATGGCCCTTTAGAATGGCCCAGTCAAAGTCCAGACCTATTACTTTTTCGAGGCACTGTAAATTAATATTCTGGCAGTAGATTGAGTTTATGCTCATATGTTTCTAAAAACTATTTTCCTGTAAACATACATCAACAAATATACAGTAATTATATGCCAAACTAGCATTTTTTTATGCTTTTGCTGACAAAGAATGTAGCATGATCAAAGCCTGATTCAATCCAATTGTAATTCTCCTATTCAATTTCTCACGTTATTTTATTTCTATCTGGAATGGCTTCATTTTCACATAACCAGTCTGCATGGTGAAATTGCAGGCTAATTACAATAAAGGTTTTAGTTATGGTAAAATCAATTTTTTTTTTTTTGTAAATTGACATTTGCACACACATACTATACAAATATTAGTACTCATAAAAAATATAGTTTCTGGTACATAGACTTGACCCATGCAATAAAACCTTTTTATGTGCTAAAAAAATTAGATAATTATGGTTTACAAAAAACTCAGAGGTGAAATTAGGGAACACATTATTGTTTAGCCAATTGATTCCATTGTACTCAAGGGAACTACTAAGTAAATTCATTTGGATTGGCAGAGGTTAAAAAGAAACTCATTCTTCACTGGTGTGAATGGAATAGTGTCAGCTGTCATCCTTCATTACTGGGGAATGGAGAACAGCTGAGACAAGACAGGTGGGCTCCTTCCTCATCCAGGATCCTGACAGTGTCTTCTACTGCTTTTATTACCATCAATAAACAGCCCCAATGTAAACAGTATACTGCAATTGTGCAACTGGAGGTCAGCATACATTTATAACTAAAGCTGGTCATACACTAGTAGATTTTGGAACAAACGTTCGTACAAATATTCACACGAAAACTCTCTGTATGCTTGACAACTTGACAAATGTAGTTCGACAGTACTTCAAAATTTCATTTGATCCTAACTTTGATTTTTTAATGAATGCATGCCATTTCGCAAATGAAAACCACATGCACATGCCACTGTTTGTCCTGCTCCTTCTAAATTTCTTGCCACTCCTGGCAAAAACGATCGTGTATTTTACCCCACTAACCATGAGAAAACAAAATGGACATTTTTAACCACTAAATTGTGCTCCCCCGGGGGCGTGCGGCAATCACGTGTAAACAAGGAAGGAAAGGGGGAAAAAGGTCGGGAATTTAAATGAGGTTACAAAATATTGTATCTCCATCCCTAATATCAATTGGAACAAGAGGGGATTTTGTGGGACTTTAAATGAGGCGTGTGGTTAGAGATGACCATCCAAATTATATGTAAAAAAGAGTATATGTGCATACACGTCCAAGCAAAGAACATGAAAGGTTACACATGTAATCCGATTTATTTTGTATGCACAATGGTAACATAATAAATGCAATAATGACATGCAATGGATCCCAATAGACATAGCATATCACAAACAATTACATATCATAATAGGTATAAATTAGATTCTAAAAAATTCCGTAACAAAGTAGTAGATACTCCATAGTAATTGCATCATGTGTGCTCGACGCATTTCGTGTATGTATAACACTTCCTCAGGAGCTGGTGCAATGGATTAACTATAAGAGGGAGAATATAATGGAAATATCACATGTAAACAAGGAAGTGTCATTTGTAGGCTCTCCTCGCCTCACTCTGAGAGAGTGTGAGGAAAGGAGAGCCAATCAGCGGCATCTCCTCACAGGGGAGACATGTACTGTAAAGGTAATCAGTGCCCTGATTACAATGCAGCCCCAAAAGTGCTCATCAGTAATGCCACTCTGTGCCCATCTAAGACACCAGTCTGTGCAAATCAGTGACATCGGTCTGTGCCCATAAGTGAGGCCAATCTGTGCCAATCAGTTATGCCAATCAGTGCTGCCTTTCAGTGCCCATCAGTGCCTGCTCATCAGTGCGGCCCATCATAGCCGCCCATTTGTTCCCATCAGTGCCGCCCATCATTGCTACCCATCTGTGCTGCCCATCAGTGCCATCTATCATTGCCCATAAGTGCCGCCTATCAATGCCGATCAGTTCCGTCTATCAGTGTCCATCAGTGCCGCCTATTAGTGCTCATCAGTGCTGCATATCAGTGCCACCTATCAGTGCCCATCAGTGCTGCATTTTAGTGCCTCCTCATCAGTGCCACCCCATCAGTGCCCTTCAGTGCCCATCAGTGCCACCTCATCAGTGTTCATCAGTGCAGCCTATCAGTGCCCATCAGTGCAGCCTCATCAGCGCACACCAGTGAAGGAGCAAAATTATTTATTTACAACAGACCAAAAAATTGCAGAAATTGTACCTTAAATACTTAGCACTTTTTTTTTGGAAGTCTCTACTTTATTTTTTTATTATAATACAGGTGCATATATAAAACCAAGTCTCATACATACACTAGCTGCGCTAGTACACTCTTATTGAAAAAAGTTTCAGATACGTAAAACAATCACGATACAACTCATATAACATGAATATGATTATAGAATTGCTACATAACATCCATATGGTTATTAATAAGTCTCTTTTGCTAACAAAAAATGAGTGAGTGATGTCCCCAAAAGTCCTGTTCAAATGCCCAGAAGCAGCAAAAAGAACCTTCACCACCGTGCATCCCCTAGGTAATGGGAACGTACCCTTATTACAAGGTCAAGGGCTTTTGGACACAAGGTAAATCTCCACTTCCAACTGCCAACTCACACCCCGGTCCTGGAACAGGCTGGTCAAATGGGATCACCAGTTTGCCTTAGTCCTCATATCCCAGATCACATGCAATGAAACAGGGGACCTATAGCGTAATATGTAACAACCAATCCTTATTTATTGTTAGCCAAAAGAAATACACTCACATTCAAATAAAAGAACAATAGCATGTAGATATTGTACCAGGAATACCCGCTGATCTCCCCGCCCGAGCCGCTCATTCGCTGTAACCGCTGTTGGACGGAGGACCGGACACCTCCGCCACGGACTTCCGGGTTCAGATCGTATGGACGGCGTGACGTAGGACACTAGCAGGGTTGCTTTGGTAGCCGGGTGCTCACGCACTGACGCGTTTCATCATCACGGACTTCAACTGAGGCCCTCAGTTGAAGTCAGTGATGACAAAACGCGTCAGAGCGTGAGCACGCGGCTACCAAAGCAACCCTGCTAGCGTCCTACATCACGACGTCCATACGATGAGCTTCAAGAGCTTTGAGATAAGTTTATTGATTTTTGAGATCAGTTTATTGATTTAACTGGTAATTTTAATCTGGTGAGTTATTTCCACTGGGGTGTGTGCACAACTTTATGGATAATCGGAGGTGTTTGTTTATGGAAGAAGAATCACTGATTAAAGCGGAGTTCTGGCCTCGGGGTGAAATTTTGATAAAAATACCCCCAGGACAATCAGGGCTAGTACATTGCATAATGGATAGCCTCTGAACTGTCCCGGGTCGCACTTACCTTTTAGAAGAAATACTTACCTTGAAAATTTCTTCTCCAGCGCTGCCATCTCGGATGTGGGAAGCTGAAGCCAGCGCGTTCTCTTCTGCGTCCTCTTCCGTATCCTCTTCTCCCAGAATGCGCCTGCACCGGCCTCGCTCGTCAGTTCCGGTGCGTCATTCCTCCACAGCTTCTGGGCATTTTGTTGATTTTAAGGCCGGAAGGCCGGAACTCCGCTTTAACTACATCCTGAATTTTGAGCACTGGAAGATTTTAGTTTATGGATTGAAGTTTGAGAAAACAAAGAAGATTTTTTCCTGGACATTTCAGTAAATGTTTGTTGCACATTATATGCACAGTAAGCATTTTAGTGGGGCACAGCTTCTATATTTCCGTAATAATAATATATATTTGCACATTAAAGTATAATTGGCACATTAATATCCAAGTTTTTAGGAGGATACATATATTTTATATAACCGCCTGAAAACATGACAGCTGAATTTCATCAGTGGATCATTGGTAAGTACACCCCTTAGCCTCATTATTCCTATGGAACCCCCTGTACTCTGCAGCTTTTCTTGGGAACTCCTATGAGCCTCATCAAAGTGTCCCCTAGCCCACCTCTGTTCTCCTCGTAACTGCAAACCTGTGGCATCACGTTACAAATCGACTGTGTGCAATATTTCCGTGGAGCATTGCACACTGCAATGCATTTTATTGCCTACAAATAATGATGAATAACCAATGTGATGGCAAGGTACATATACTGTATATATATCTCTAACGACTAAGGAATCACAGGGGAGGCAAAAATTCCACTTCCTATAGCAATACCATAAATTGTAATTTGCAGATAGTGTGATGACCAGTTTTCCAACTCTCTGTCAGGGACAGGCTGGCCATAGCACAGCCAAAGTTCCAAGGCAAAGGCAGATACGCATGCACAGGCACGGCCCTGAAGGAGCCCAATTTGCTGAGCACAGGTGCACGAATATGTGCATGGGCACAAATATTTGCACGCACATGCAAATGTCTATGCGCATGTGCGCATGTGTTGGCCATTAACGCTGGCGCCAAATGGCCTATACAAGGGCTGCAGCTGCCCTAGTGGATTGCTGTCTGATCTGCAGCTTCACCCGTGTTCCTGTTCATGTGTCCTGTATATTGATTCCTGTGTTTGACCAGGCTTATCCTGACAATGCTTGCATTCCACCTGTGCTGACCTTGGCATGCCTTAAGACTTTGTTTATATCTTCTCATCTGCCTGTTATCCTGTTGCCAACCTCTGCCTGCATTTTGACCATTCTCTGCCTGCCGTTTCTGCTTATATCTGATCATCAGTTGCTGACCTGGCTTGTCTGACCCTGAATCCAGTCATTCATCTGTCCTGATCTGCATAGTGCCTGGTGACGATGGTCCTCTATCTGCTGTCTGTCTGCATCTGCTGTCCCTGCTGCCATCCGCTGCTTCAGATATCCAGTCCAACTCTGGTGACGCACCTGCCACACACCTCTGTGACCAACTGAAGATCTTGCAGGCACTCTTTTTTTTTTTTTTTTTTAAATTCAACGTTTATTAGGAGAAGGAAAGGCATACAGATCAAGCAGAAACAATGGTAATGGTCCACGTACAAAATCACAGGCAAAGCAAATACAAAAAACAAACAAACAGTTCTAGTGAATACCAGTAATCATAGCACGTAAGACCACACAGCAAAACTCAACTCCCGAAAAGTCAGAGAAAATTACTATGGGGAGCCCGGCCCCCGAAGAGGCCCCGCCCTCCCCCGGCATCTTCACATGGCCGAGGTACTGTGAGGGAGAGACCCACTCCGGGCATGCCAAGTCCCACCAGGCAATCAGTATGAACAAGTGTACGTATGCCCAAGGGGAGTGACAATCACAAGAAAAACAAAAAGTGACTGACTATCCCCTTCGTCTCCTTTTCACTTCTTTCACATGAAGGTGGGGAGGAACCCACCACGGGAGGGGAAAGGACATGACAAACAGAGAGAAAAAAGAAAAAAAAAGAGAGAGGGGGGGGGGACAAGAAGAAAGGGGGGAGGAAAGAGAGGAGGGATGAATGGAGGGGGGAAAGCGGGGAAGAGACGGCCCCCTGGTCCGCATATGCCTAACTAGGCAACCAATGCTTTGTATTCATCGGAGAAACTGAACTCATGCCAGTAGAACCACCTTTTGAGGAACTTCTCCCTATTGCCCCGGTCAGCGGCCACCAGATCTTCCATTTCGTTGATGCAGGCCACCTTCCGCAGCCACATAGCTACTGTGGGAGGCTGCGACTGCTTCCAGA
Source organism: Pelophylax lessonae (assembly GCF_965119305.1). Classification (NCBI taxonomy): domain Eukaryota; kingdom Metazoa; phylum Chordata; class Amphibia; order Anura; family Ranidae; genus Pelophylax; species Pelophylax lessonae. The sequence goes on from NC_138773.1 coordinate 216,445,160, forward strand.
GAAGAGGAATACAGCTCTTGGCCGCAGTGAAAAGGAGCGGCAGGATTGATTTTTTATAGGATGCTCGCGGAAAATCGTTGTGGTGGAGAAGAAAAAGGCCAGGGCACAGAGTGAGGGCATGGTCCGTGAACTTTTGCGCAATGCGTAGTATTTCAGCCTAAAAGGGTTGAAGACGGCTACAAGACCAAAAGGAGGAGAAGGGATCCCACCTCCTCTCCACACCTCCAGCAAAGATCGGAGCAGGAAGGGAACATTTTGCGCAACCGGGCCGGAGTGTAATACCACCTGGTCAATAACTTATACCCCGCCTCCTGATATTTGGAACAGGTGGAGGTTTTGTAAGTGAAGAAGAAAATCCGTTCCACTTGGTGATGCGAAAAAGAAAGGCCCAAGTCCTGCTCCCAGCGGGTGATATACAGTGGTTTGGAGGAGGGATCAGGCCCCGCCAGAAGACGATAGATCAGAGATATGGTATGGCGTAAAGGAGCGTCCGAGACACACAGCTCCTCAAAAGGCAAAAGGCGTCTAGCAAAAGAGGTCGCAGGCGGCAGGGACTGCAGAAAGTGAGCCAGCTGCACCTTTTGCCAGAAGGACAGCGCCTCGTAGGGAGTACTGGAGAAAAGGGTTTGCCTTGCAGGCACTCTTACCTCATTGCGCTCTCGCGGCCACTGTCACAACACCAGTGGTTCTTGAGCTGGGGCTGTACGAGAGGTCTCCCTCTACACGTCAGGCTCTGCCTTATGCTACGTGACACTCTCATTCTCATCATATATAGTTTCTTGCCTGAAGTCATCATAACTTTATGGGTATATATATATATATTATATGTATTTCTTGTTCTTTTTCTAATATTATGTATGTTCACATACAATATATGACATTTCTGAAAGGTGACTGAAACATCAACCAATGAAAACACTTCTGTCACTTGGAGAAATAACGTGTATAATCACATGGTGGGTTCATTGCATTAGGAGCTGTCTCCTCTGTATGAATTTTCAAACTTCTCTCTGCAGTCCGCCTCCATTTTGACTGTATCCTTCTACCAGCATTGGGTTATGATTTGAAGTCAGTTCACTAAAAAAAACTTTTTTTTTTAAATACATTGTTGTGTGTATACCACAAGACATGCAATAAGGGCCATGATCACAATGCAGGCTAGCATGATGTATGTGTGTTGCAAAGCACCTTCTTGATGGTAATATAAATGATTAAATCAATAAAAAAAGAGCTGGACAGCGGGGCTCTCCCTTACCTGGGAATTCATTTAACACCAATGATAGACACACTATACCAAGCCAATTATCCTCCTTTGTTTAGGACTATGCTACAGGACATTCAGAGGTGGGAAAGGAATTACCCTTCATGGTTTGGCAGACTGTACACATTAAAAATTATTCTGTTGCCGAGATTGCTTTACTTGTTCCGAACCCTTCCTATTGCAGTCAGGCTGTCTGACTTCTAAACTGTTATGCTTTGTGTGGGGGAAAAAGAGACCGAGGGTGAACAGGAGCACGTTGTTCGCGCCTAAATTAAGAGGTGGCCTGGGAGCTCCCCATTTGGTGAAATATTTTTATGCAGCACAACTAGTCCAACTGATTAATTTCCATTCTTCTCATTGGTCCACGTGGATGCACACCAAACCAGTCTACACCCATTAGCCATCTGATGTGGCTTAAGCAGAAGGATAGGCCGCCTATGTTGTGCCCCACCACTTCCTTTTTCCTCTTCTTCTATGGGATAGGCTATCAAAAACCCAGGGCTTCAAATGGCCCCATACCCCTTTGGCTCCTATAGCGGGTAATCCTGCTTTCGCCCCTGGTCTCCAACCCCATAATTTTGCTTGGTGGACTAATAAAGGGCTCATTCATATTGCTGATTGCTGTGACAACAGGGGCATCATGTCTAAGGCTTGTTTGAAATACCATCTTCCTAACTCTGAATTTTATTGCTTTGTAAAGCTTACGCATTATCTACAATCTTTACAATCAGTCTCTGATCCTGCCACGTCTACTCCCATGGAATTTCTATGCAGATCCTATGACAAACACACTGGGCATATCTCGAAAATATATGGAATCCTCACCTCCTCTTTGACCAAATTGTTCTATATGCGGAAGTGGGAACAAGACCTCCTTTCCGATCATGCTCTTGAGGATTGGTACCAGATGGCCCAGTGTGCTTCCAGGTCATACATTAATACGTCATTGATAGAGGCCAACTATAAGGTGTTGATGAGAAGGTATATGGTGCCAACAAGGATAGCCGCTTATGTTCAGGGGGCTCCAGCTACTTGTTTTTGGGGTTGTGGCATGCAGGGCACAATGTTGCATACATGGTGGTCTTGCCCCAAGATTAAGAGATTCTGAATCCGGGTTTATAATTTTATTTATTCTCTCACACAAGTCAATCTACCTAAATCCCCCGAACTAGCCTTACTTGGACATTCTTCGGTGAAGGACCCACGTAGGGCCAGGAAACTGGTAAGGTTTATATTCACAGCGGCTAGACTAGCTGTGGCTAGGTCTTGGAGGTCCCCGACCATACCGTTTAAGCTCGTAAAACATAAACTTATCTGGATTATGAACGCCTCTCAGCTACTCTCTTAGATAGACAACCTCAATTTGACAAAACGTGGGAACCTTGGATACAATATCTGTCTGCTTCATTGTAGTCTGGATGTAGCTGAGCCCCTTCAGCATAGCAATGCTTGAATAGAGGTGCTCACTCCTGGACTTCTTTCTCTTCTATCTCTACTTCTCTCTCTCTTCTCTGCTGTATCTTCTCTCTCTTACTTTCCTTTTCTGTCTTCTTCCAGATTTGTTATGACTTTGTGATTTAGCCATGTTGGGGTCAGGGGGTCAATGACCCCATGGTAGCTCCGGCTGTGGCGTTCTCCCTTCCACCCTATGACCCTGAAGTGACTGAAGTCGGGTGGGGGCGGCACACACCTTTCTGAGGTGCCTGGGCACCAATCGCCATGTTGGTGACAGGGCGCTCTGAGCTTTGTGGCAACCTATGGGTGGGGTATGGTTTTCTTGGTTAATCTTCTGAAACTGATTTTGATGTGTACTCCATTACGTGATTTTCCTCTCATGGGCTCCATGTGCTTCATATTCTTTCTTGTGAATTGTATTGTTGTACTGTTTGACTCATTCTGTTTCATTTGTTTATGTTTGATTTGATTTGAAAACAAAAACTCAATAAAAATTATTGGAAATAAAAAAAAGAACTGGACTATAGTGCACAATAAGGCACATGTACTGTATAGACCAGGCATGTCCAACCTGCGGCCCGGGGGCCGCATGCGGCCCAGAACCACAGGCAATGCGGCCCACTGCCCCCTGAATTTTTAAAAATTTTTTTTTTGCTGGGTAGGAAGGAAGTCGAGTCGGGGAGACAGCCACAGAGGTTTCCAACTAACTGTAGGCAGAGGCTGCCTCGGAGGGGATCATCCACTAGTTGTGTTAAATTAGTGATGGGGGGCGCCAGCGCAGGAAGGGCGCAGCAGCGTTTTATTACTTATATGCCTTAACTATAGTATATATTTTATTTGCGGCCCGAGAAAATTTCTCTACACTCAATGTGGCCCAGAGAAGCCAAAAGGTTGGACACCCATGGTATAGACGGTAATCATTTATTGGGCAGCACATATTAGATATTGCCACACAACTAAGTGAAAGGAACAATTCTAGACCCTTATTTTGGGTAACTTTAATCTGATGGGATCTACATTTTTTAAAGTGCTGACTATGGATGATTTTGGATATTGTCGTTTTTATCATTTTACAAAGTTTTAAGCCTTGACAAATTTTCTACTCAACATAGTATCATCTTTTATATTTTACAAAATAAAATGCAACTACCTTTTTATCCTTTCAGAAAATATATAACACTTTCTAAGAAGATTTCAGTCCACAAACATGTCAAAGGGGAAGTCAGTTGTATACATCAGACCCTAGCTGCGACCTTACATACCGGGGTTGATTTATTAAAGGCAAATAAATTGTGTATTTAGCAAAGTGCAGTTGCACTTAACAAGTGCAGTTGCTCCAGAGCTTAGTAAATGAGGTATAACTTTATTTTGAAAGTAAATGCCCGAACACATGCAAGGAAAATGAAAAAAATATATATATTTTTGCTTGCACTTGATTGGATGATGGAAGTCAGCAGAACTTCTGCTCATTTACTAAGCTCTGGAGCAACTGCTCTTGCAGAGTGCAACTGAGTGCACAGTCTTTTTGCCTTTATTATATCAACCCCCACAGTCTTAGCACTTACTAGAAGGTGGCTTTGATGGTCGGCTCAGAGGTCTGTTCCTTTCTCACATTGCTGTGGTGTCATGACAGACACTGCATACTTCCCTCATGCTTGAGCCAACCCAGGAGATTAAGGCAGTTCTCCATGTGACAAGGGGTAGGGCGTGCTCCTAATCATAATTAACATTTTTATTTATAATTTAGCATGTCCTAGTGACAGAAGAACAACTTTTAGGCAGCTGTGCTGACAATGTAGAGACTGAGTGGAATGTACCGGACAGTAACGTATTACCCATCCTTTGTATCAGTCTTTCAACAAGTTGATTGTAATTGGGTACAGAATGTGCTAGGTACTTTTTGAATCCCTTCAGACTGTGTGTAGTTCTTTAACCGACAATTTATTTTCCTGTTATATTATTAACCAGTGACTCCCTTACCAAATGTTGAGGTAGGATTAGCGTTGTATACCTTTAATAAATTTTATTGTGAATTTTTAAAGTCTGGTTTAAACTGGCTCCACACCTATGTACTGATGGTAAAAAGTCTATGGGAATGCACTGTAAATGTACATTGCCCTTTTTTTCTGCTTTGAACTTCAATACACATATACAATATAAAATTTGAACCTACGCTACAGCACACATAAACACACGGATGTGATTGGTCGCTGCTGGGTGTGCTGGGTTGCCCAAAAATAGGAAAGCTGTGTTTCATGCATTAGGGCTCATTAGAGATCCATTAAAAGATAATGCGCTGCCCTTACCTAATGTCCTTCAATACACAAAAATGACATTTTAACACACTGGTGGGTATAAAGCATTCCCATAATTCAAGGCCTTTTATATGGATATGTGCTAGTACAGGGGTCTTCAAACTACGGCCCTCCAGCTGTTGCGGAACTACACATCCCATGAGTCATTGTAAAACTCTGACATTCACAGACATGACTAGGCATGATGGGAATTGTAGTTCCCCAACAGCTGGAGGGCTGTAGTTTGAAGACCCCTGTGCTATACTCTCATATACAAGCAGCTTGCAAATTGAACAATATTTGTAGTCTTTGGTAAAATGGAAATGCAAATTGCAGTGCTAGGTGTGAGGCTACCCTGTTGCAAACTAAACTTCAACCCATGCTGTCCACACTCCAACAATTAGCGGTATAATTGCAACTATTGTTTAGACAATTAAAATGAAGACAGGGCACCACCACCACCCAAAAACTCCAGATGAATATGTGAATACTCATCAGTTAGTAGGACCTCACAGCATAAAAGGTCATCATGTATGTGTTAGATCCACGTGTAAAGATCCTGAGTTATCTATCCTACATTGTTCCACTAGAATGGTTGTTGTGGATACTAGATTCATGGGGCAGTGTTCCCCAACTCATCTTTTTAACTTCAGATACTTCCAGCAGAACCTCAAATTTACTATCTTGGGACAATCTGCATCAATACCCAACACTAAAAAGTAGATGATGGGAAAGAATAGATAGTAACACCAAGGGTTTAATGGAATTATACATCCTGTGTAATATCCAGGAGCCCCTTGTGAGACTGCACTGACTGCCGTCTGCCTCTAAGAAATGTTTCCACCTTTCTGGCCCTGTGTTACTATCTATTCCTTTCTCTTACTTTTCAATGTTGGGGATTAAAACATTTTCAGTAAGTACATGATTCAAGTAAGTTTTTAGTAATTACACAACATAGGTTTGCCTCAAAGTAAAGCTTGACTTCATTTCTGCTTTTAAATGTTATGATTTCATTTAATTCAGAGATGTTTATATACTGCTGTGAATGAACATATGTTTTTTTTAAGAATGTTATTAGTATTTCTATTTAAACACTGCTGAGATAAACTTAGTTAGCCTTAAAGCAAACCTTTGCTTTGCCCTCTCAGGGAAACTAACAGGTCTGCTTTAATTCCCCCCCCCCCCCCATCCCATTACCCCAGAAGCACATACTGACCTTCCTTTCACTCATCCATTGCTGTTCAACGGGGGAGTGAAAGAAAGATTATGCATCTGTCAAGATCTACATTACAGTGAACATACGGCTTGCCTTGTGTGAGTATAGCACATGTTTTTAATTTTAGTTAACAAAACAGAAGAAACAAAACTGGATAGTTGAAATATATTCTATTGTTATTAAATGTCTCGTCTGCACTATTCTATGTGCTTTGTTCTTCTGGTTTGTTTTTATGGTGTAAGACGCCACGTGTGTGGAGCTCCAAGGGTTAAGGGGACTGTTTCATTCATCTTTGAATTGTCACTTGCCCTGACTATATCTAGTATCTCCCGGTAAATATTTTTGTTTTTTTGGGGTCATCTACCTGATGAACACACCCTGGTTTCCTTTGTCTGTATTTACATTAATTTGAACATATTCATCTATGTAAGTTGCCAACATAAATCAATTGGTCAGACGTTCAGTATTGGCACAATTCACTTTAGATATCTTATGGGCAAACTTGCTGTTTAAACATAGGCATAAGGCCAAAAATGTGTATGGATTCTATAGCGAGGAGAGGGGAAGGCACACAGACAACCCTTGGCTGGTTTACTTCCAAAAATACAGCCATTAGGAAATGTTTTCCAACATGGGTACCTATATACTGTCCTATAGAAAGTCAATAGTTTTTATTCCTGTAATAGTTGACCAATAGGCATGTACACTTCTACTAAGCGAAAACCAGCGTAATGAAACCAAAAAGGTTGCCCCATTAACTTTTTTTTATTACAAACATTATGCCAAATGGTAACATTAAGTACATAATGTGAAATGCATTCACACATGGGGCTGAAAAAAATGTTAAAGACCAATGTTTCTCTTTAAAGTGTATGTCCATCTCATACTTTGGGACAAAGTGCAGAAGAATTTGATTTTCACTGCTATCCAAGGCCCTGGGAGAGAGGTTTCCCTTCATTTCCTATACTCCTGGTTTCAACAGTTTTATCAGACAGGTGGTGAAGACAAACTTCTATCAACAACACAGACAGAAATAAAAATGCTTTTTTTTTGTACAGTAGGGGAGGGTTAGAACACCTGCCAGCTTTTTACTACTGTGTTATAGATGTAGTATGTTTGCTTGCATGATTTTTGGTGTCACAATTGCAACATGATCTCATTAATAAATGTTTGTGGTTCATTTCAGTGAGTGCCGTCCTTTTACATGATGTGCTTTTTATTGCTGTCTGTGTCTTTGTTGCAGATTTTCCTTCACTTACTGTTTGTGAAAAATGTCACCGGGACAGAAAAATATCCCTAACGAAGCCCAGACTAGCAGTAGGACCCAACATCTAATACAATTTTGGTTGGACATTCAGTTTAAGGTAATGATCCTTCTAAATATAGGTTTATAGATAACCTTAGGTTAGAGCAGGATCATCTCCAAGGCAATCTAGACAGGAGTCAAAGGCTTGCTGGATGTTCAAGGGGTACAATCTTTATACTCCTGCCATAAAACAGGGGGGTAGTGCAATTGGTTAAAGCTGTGCACCTGCCTGTCACTTCACAGGGAAGGATACACTTGTAGGCAGTTGACTTTAGAAGGGGCTATGCTAGTACAAAAAATAAAGTGGCTTTCCTGTACCTATTGTAATTCTTACCAATGCCAATTGAGGGTTCGGGGGCCAAAGCTACTATTTTGTTTGCCTGCCGTACTAACTCTCTGCCTTAGGTGATTTCGAAACTTGACATCCTTGAATGAATATGTTGACAAATCCCCAATAGGTATATTTACTGGCCAGTAACATTGCTCCCAAATAAGGAAACATACCTACAGTAGATGGGTTTCAGTAAAACTTTATTGTTTTGACAGAATGGAATACAGGAAGACAATAAATTAACCACTCTACTGTCAGAGATTCCAGCTTCACCTTAGGTGAGTGAGACCTCTGGTAGTGAATGATGCGGTGTTCTTTGGTGCATTGGCCCATAACTTTGGACAGATAAATTAGGAGAGACTCTGTAGCCACCATTTTAGCAAAGGGTATTTTATTCTCATGTCTTTCATGTTACAATAATCCATGGCACGTTACACAGATGTGCTTGATGGAATTCTCCGCCAGCTTTGCCAGGGTGATAGCTCCTCTGTGATCTTTTGGTTTCCTTGAAATAATACCAGGGTTCATGGAAAGAAATGTCCCAATGATGGAAAATTAAAAAAAATGGTGGTTGTATTGTACAGTATATATCCATAAGGTTGGTAATGGTGACCAGTTACTGGTCTATGTACAGTTTCTATGCCTCCAGATCTTCTGAGACATATGTAGAACAGTGCTAAAAAGGGAAAATAAAGCAGAATATTAGTTGGATTCTTATTAAAACACTCAGCTGTAATATTGATATACAGAAGCTTACTCTATGTAACTATATACAAAAGAATCCAATAGCTTGCAAAACACAAGTTGTGAGTGCCATCGAAGACTGAATTAAACATTTCAAGTAAACGATCTTAAACAGTGAACTTATTAGTTGTAAAGGATGACTGACAAACTTTTAAAAATCATCCTATAATGGATTAGTATGATATTTTTTTTGTGTAGGAAATACATGTAAGAATTGAATTATTATAGGTAGTGACTTTATTATTGATGCATTGAATAATATAGCCATTTAATGTAAAAAGCTGTTTGCAAAAAATAATTCCATATATGAACATATTCCTGTATAATAATTGAATCAGCAGATTATCTCATTCCCTTTGTATAATTTTGTACAGCTGTTGTGTTATCTTCCATCCCTGGCTTGAGAAGCGGACTGCAATATGGAACTGGATTAGATGTAAGCAGTGCTACCATAACCAGGAAAATAATAAATAAGGCCATTTGTACTTCACTTTTAAAACTGATTAACGCATATCTATGTAAATCTTTTTAATATCTTAATGCAAACCTCTACTGACAGAACATGTAGGTTTCCACTGCTGACCTCCTAAAAGTGCTAACTGCCTGGCACCTCTAGTTTCTAAATCACCAACCCAGAACAGGGACTTTCCAACCTGCATACTTATTCTGGATCAGGGACTTGGAAAGTATTGAAGACTTTTTTGCATGACTGACAGAAAACTAGCATTGTCAGCAAAGGCATTCTTTTTTAGTACAGGTTTTTTTTTCTTATAAATGGAATGTATACCGATGGATTACCAGATCTTCAAAGTATATGACGACAAACCTTCATCCTGTATAATATTAGGTTCTTTTGATAAATGTGATTATTGTAAGTCGATTATCTACATTAGCAGTTATTTCAAATAAAAATTGGAAATCTTGAAGAAAAAAATCAGACTGGCTTTAAGCTTTTAGGCTGGGTTCACATATGTCCGGCTGTTGGTTGCAGTCCAGAGTCCGGTGTGTTTGTGTTTACCGGTTCAGATGCAATTCAAGGCCAAAATTTTCCCTGAATTTGCATATGAATCGGACACAAAAATGCACAGGACCCTTTTCAGATTCGCACCGCAGCCGGCCCGGACATGTGTGAACTGGGTCCATTGAAAGCCGATCACACTCACATGTTATGTGAACTGGATGTGGTGTAAAATGCATCCAATTCAGATATATGTGAACCCAGCCTTCCCAAACATTCCACCATTTGTCAATGTTTTTCTAACTGAGCTTTATTTTAGGGAGGTCACATATATGTAGCTGTTTTAGATAACAATTATGACTGTTTTAGCAAAATGTCTACTTACCAGAAAGGTTTTAGATGGACATGATGTGCTTTACAAAGGCTGTAAATGAAAAAAATATATATATAGTTATATCAAGCACCAATAGTGCAGAATGCGATGAAAACTACATTTTGTTTATATAAAAAATAACTATTCCTAGATGTACCTTCATAGTTGATGGCGCCGTTGGAGTCTTCCTGTCCTGCTAGGAGGGCTTCTACTTCTTCCTCCTTCATCTTCTCACCTGTTGATGAATCAGAGATTGGTTGTAAATTTCTACTCTCTATTGTCCAGCAATCACCTCTGAGCACCTATAGCCAAGACAATGCACATGTGTCTTACCGAGTGTGGCCAGCACGTGACGAAGCTCAGCCCCCATGACTGTGCCATTGCCTTCCTTGTCAAAGACACGCAGACCCTCAACAAAGTCCTCAAAGGTGCCCTGGTCCTTGTTGTTGGCAACAGCCTGCAGCATAGGCAAGAACTGATCAAAGTCAATCTTCTTGGCATTCATCTCTGCAAAAAAACAAAAGAAATGGGCATGAGTTTAGTTTGGAGACCTATGAAACAAAGGGTGATTGATTGATACATTACAGGGCTGCATGAGGTTAAAAGGTGATTTATTTACATAGCTAAATACTTTGTATCTTACCACTGCTTTTAATCTATGTTTTTAGTAGCGTAAAGTTATACTCCCAACTTTAACAAATCAACTGGAGCAAATACAGTTTGGGGCATTGCCCAAAGCAACACGCCCACCTCCCATGCTTTCGTTTTTTTTTTTTTGGTGTAAGTTACGTAATTAAATTAAAAAATGTTATCGGTTGCTGTGGTAGAGCCTTTTTTCATTACATCATTCTTCTCCTATAATAGTGCCTCGTAAAATCAAAGCAAGAAGAATTTGTATAATCCCTATTTGTAATCCTCTAAAACAGCACCTACCCTCAGCAGATGGGTTGCCAAGGACTTTCTTGACCTCAGCATTTGTGGGGTTCTGTCCAAGAGCTCTCATGATATCAGCAACCTGGTTGTAGGCGATCTTGCTTTCACCTGTCCTGTCAAAGAGCAGGAAAGCCTCTTTGAAGTCTGTGAAAAGAAAAAAAACATTTTTTTTTCAGTATGACCTTAAAAAATGAATCCCCAACTTTGCAATATAAGGTAATAATGTAAATGGCCTAAATAGATCCTGTGTAATGGAATAGAATCTACACAAACGGACTTCAGGCAAGCCTCAACAATTTAAACAACAAATAGGTGCGGTAACCAACCAAATACTATAAGTTACGGAATATAATTGGTTCGTAACTCATCAGTGTTTCCTCAAATTCAAAATTTGGAAATGGTATGCAATCTTTCACGATTTGAATTTTCTGGGAAATATAGTAGTATGCAGGATTATGGAATTATGGAAATGATGCAATGGGGCAAAGATAGTATACAGCGGTGAAGAGGGCATGTTATCAGAATCTGTATTTTCAGGGCACAGGAGTCCCTAGCTATACTTCTATACTTCTGATCTCTGATACGACAGCTGTATGTATTATATAATAAAATGAGGTAAAGATTGACCAATACCTAAAAGGGGATTAAAGAATGGGTTACAGTACATGAAAGCCATGTCCAGCAGTGAATTCGAAATTTGTGCCAGTTCAGCTCCTTTTCTGCCTTGGACACTTGAAACTCAGTTATTTTGAGTAACACAGAGGGGTTTCCAAATCAAGTCAGAGATGATTTTACAGGCAGACTGTAAAAAGCTGCTAATGTTAGCGAGAGGTCAGCACACTTGTAACAGGATACCCCATGCCCTGCACTAATCCCATGGATGCACAACCCTGTAACCCCTTCATTGCCAACGTATCCAGTAATTAGCATTCCTTCCATGAGCACCTGTCACTAGAGAACATTTTGACACTGTCAGCATTTCCTTTCACAAGTACAACAAGCTCTACCAAAAGCTGCACCTGGTCAGCTTACTTTCAAAGAGCCCTATATACTACAATGTGGTGCCATTTATCTTCTGTGTGGCATCCAGCCTACTGATAGAAGACTGGTTCTAATTAACGGAAGGTACATTTAAGGATCTCTATATAAATGTTGTGAAGCAAAACACAACAGGTTAATATTACATATATTGGACTTAAAGGTTAGAGGGCAGGACTTTCGTGTGATTGCTAATGGGTATAGAGTGACTGCAACATCGTTATCAGATATGAGGATTGATTTACTAAAACTGAAGAGTGTAAAATCTGGTGTAGCTCTGCATTAAACCAATCAGCTTCCAGTTTTTTTGCCAAAGCTTAATTGAACAAGCTGAGAGTTAAAAGCTGATTGGCTATCATGCACAGCTGCGCCAGATTTTGTATTCTCCAGTTTTATTGAATCAACCCCATAGATTTCTGAATGGCTTAAACATTTTGATAGAATGAAAATTATCATAAAAGATTGTGATTTTATCAAGACAGAGTTGCTGAAGAAACTATTGGTGATATAAATGTAATGCAGCACGAGGAAATAAGCAGTTGTCACCAATTTTCATGCTAAATCTCCAACAACCCTCTGCTTTAACAACAGGAGAAATGTCGCTCAACTGCTGCATCACAAACATTTTTTCTTATGGGGTTAGAAATATCACACTTTAAATGTCATAGTAGTTTATTCCACTGCAGTATCTTATATTTCTAGTTTATAATATACTAACTGAGGGCTAGGGAAAAATAATATTCATACAAATATATGACATAATAGAAAATACAGTGCTATTAACTAATGTATAAAATGAATCACTCTTGTTGACTTACTAGTAGCCCAAGAATAACCTCTGTGACTCAACCTGCCATGATGTGACCAGCTATCTATGGAGTACTCCTTCAGTTACAATCAATTGACCAAACTTGGAAAACCATTGCTGGAATCCATTTTTGTACTACTGCCTTACTCTACATGCTATAAAATATAAATAGGATTTTGAGGGTGCTAGACTTTCATCAACAGGGATTCAACAGTGTTAAAGCCCTTTTCTTCCTCTTGAAATATTTTTACATGGATTTTTGGGATAGAGTTGTTGGTGCACATAAATACTAATATAATTTTTTTTTTTTTTTTAGTAGGTGAGTACTGTCTAAAAATCTGACATTATTGATTTTAATAGGACTATCTAATGTTTTTTGAAAACTTGTTTTGTTTCCTATTAGGCAATGTCTTCATTGTGCACAAAGAAAGTAAATAAGCCCAAAGCTTCTGACTGACTTTCCAATGATTATCTTTTGACAATAAAATTAAATGAAAACCCTTAAACCTGCTAACTTTTTAATGTACCCAGAAACTAAGGTACTAAAACTGGAGAGTGCAAAATCTGGTGCAGCTGTGCGTGGAAACCAATCAGCTTCTAACTTCAGCTTGTTCAATTAAGCTTTGACAAAAAAATCTGGAAGCTGATTGAGCTGCACCAAATTTTGCACACTCCAGTTCTAGTAAATCAACCACACTGTGTAGGGTTGCCATGTTATCAAGTTGCGAAGTATTTTAGAAAATTGGTTAATACATTTCTGAACTGGGAAATGTGATTCTTGCTCAGAACAGATGACAACCCAAAACACGTGCCTAGTAAGCCGATGGGATAAAGCACTACTGTAAAAAAAGCCTTAGAGAGACGAAATATCTATACATACGTATTACATTTATGTATTATCATTCTGCAAAAGCAAGTATGCAGGAGATTTACATCCTAATAAACATTTTATTATTAATTTTTAATAGGCATCTACATCGTAACATCCTTTGTAAAATCAACACTATTGTATATATTTTACAACACATATAAAATTCAAGTTTTAAGCTCCGGTTATCCCTCAGCCTTTCTCTCAACTTACCATCCTGCTGATCCTTACTGAACTCGATCTGTCAAAAAAAAATCAGCCACAAAAAGTGTTGTTAAAGGCCTGCTAATTTTTGAGATTCACAGCTTTCTGAGGTCCAAATAACCAATCCATGCACATGGGACTTGCAGGAAGCTGAGAACACAACAAGGCCGGTAATGAAGGATATGCCTGAATGCTATTCTCTTATTTATAATCCTTCTATGCAACTGTAAGTGGCCAATGTAGATCTTCCTCTCACAGATGGAAAAAAATACTACTAGACCTATCCATGTGGGCTTCATAGGCGTTACTTCATTTCCAGCTTAATCTCACTTACCAGCAACCTCTTCTGCGGAGAAAGACTGCAAGGTAGAAAAGAGAAAGAACAAAACTAGTATGGAAGCATATGCATTGACAGACATAACAACTATAGCAACTGTAGCAATGTAAAGATCTAAATAACTATAGCTGTATGCTATTACTATACTATTACTAGGTATATCAAATAATGCTCATTCCTTTTTTTGCCTATCTATATTATATTATGTTCTACTTTGGCATGTAAACTCCATAAATAACTGTAAAAGTTAATTACTTATAGTAAAGACATTTATACTTATATAGTGGTTTTCTTCTATAGGCCTCCCCACAGGATTGGGTGTGAAACATAACTCAAAGACAGGCTATGGATCTATGGAAAATGGGGAAGTGGGATTGTGCCCAGAATTTGCAGTAGCTTTTTTTTAATATTATTATTATTATTATTATTTTTTTTTAAATAATGAGTTTAATTTCCACATCCGAAGTAAGGAGGGACTTTGGAATTGATATATTATTATATTTCTATCTATTATAAATGTTTTCTGTCATATAAAATAACAGATTTTCAATTTGCTGTAGCTTGATTAGCAAAGGGGTTTAAAATTATTGCCATAGACACTGGGGAAGAAGTGTTGCTTTTTTACAAAAGTTTTTTCCCAAGATACTACTGCATAAAAGTAAAACAAGGAGCATAGTCTTTCAAGAAATGTCATCAAGTGTTTATAGGGTCCTAGTTGAAGTTACAAAATACTAAATTGCAAAACGTGCTATGACACCCACCATTTTGAGCTTTGGACAGGGCGACGAGCAGGGAGCTGAGACGATGTCCTGAGGAGGGCTCGAGAGCTTGTGGTCCTTCTACTGTGGCCAAGCTCTTCTTATTTATCTAGGGGCAGTGACACGACGGCCCAGCTCAGATGTCACAGGGGCTAGTAACCCCACCCTCTGGTGAGCTTTTGGCTTTCTTAGGGCAAAGGGAAAGGAGGGATCTCTTTCCAGTGTCACCAATTTGGAGGGCTATTTTTAGTAGGAAGTGGGTTAGACACGCTTTAATGAGTTTAAAACTTGTCAGCAGTTTTTCTGCAAGAAGGAGGAGATTTGTACACGCTGGATATGTCAGTTTTGGGCTGTCTTTTTTTTTTTTCAGAGTAATACGTCTAACCTATTTCTTCCTTATATCCTACAACTGTGTAAATAAAGCACGGACTCTAAAAATACCCCACACACTTGCTGCAAATTCCTGCCAAAGATAGCCCGGCTTTTAGGGTCTGTATTGCCTATTAACACCTACAATACAGAGATTTAAATACAATTTACATTCTAGTAAGCTTTGGAAAGCACACAAGAATAAATATATGGTTTTGCAATCCTCTTCCCATGCTTAGTGATATGAATAGACTGTTAAAAGCTGAATTTTGTATTTAGAATGTGCACTCCAATGGGGCAAGAACTTATACAAATAGTTCTGTTTTTTTATAATTCCAATATGTTTGTGCTATATATATATATATATATAAAGATTACCTGCTTTTGAACTTTTGAATGAGCTTTTGAGCACAATCATTTCAGTGGCCTGTTCCTATGCATTTACATAATTTAAAAATATTATGGGACATGGCTCGGTTGGGTGCTGCTAAGTAATACAAAATAGCTCTAGTCACTTGCCAAATATGAACAACTATAATCCTTTGTCATGTAAGGACTTTAGAAATTTTTGGAAAAGTCAGTAAGTAAGGGCATCATTTATGCATCTATTATACAATAGTGTGTCAAATTCCTTATAATGAAACTTAATTTACAAATGTGATGTTAAGTATGCTTTTTTCCCTGAAGGTGGAGTTACACTTTGATATCAGCAAAGGATGTCTCATAGTTCTTACAGCTTGCAAAGGTTCCTGAACAGTTGTCTTTGTGTTTGGCGACATCTAGCGGTCGTCTTGCGTAGAAAATCATATTACAAAGCCAAAGGTCTTAAAGGCTTTACTGTGTAACCATTGGAATTTGTCAGGGATAACCAAAGTCTGCTTATAATTCCAGAGTTTTTTTCTGTTACAGCAGTTATCTATTGTTATTGTTATTTTGTTATGTAATCTATAAACATATATTTTATATATATATATATATATATATATATATATATATATATATATATATATATATATATATATATATATAAGAAGGAAATTGACAAAAGCTGTGCAGTCTGCAAACATGCTACAAATACAAAGTTGGGGAGATTTACTAAAACTGGGGCACCCAAAATCTGGAGAAGCTGTGCATAGTAACCAATGAACTTCTAACATCAGCTTGTTCAATTAAGTTTTCACAATAAGCCCCCATTCACATTGACGCAATTTGACATGCGATTTGACAGGTCAAATCGCATGTCAAATCGTAGCCTATTGTAGACTTTGCGGCGCAGCACCGATTTCTAAAAGTAGTTCCTGCACTGTAATATATCAGTGCTGCTATTATCTATGTACTGAATGAGTATTGTTGTTACCTATCTGTTTTACTCCACATACAGATATGGTTTAAAACCCTGGACGAATATACCCCCAGAAGAAGACCCTTGGTCGAAACACGTAGGGGTTCCTTGGAGTCCATATATCTTGCTATATGAGTGAATAAGTCCTATTCATGTGTTTTGTACCATGTCCAATTTTGTGTACTTTTTGAATCAATTGTTACAATTTTTGTACCTATGGTGTAAGCTGTTGTTTCAGCATTGTGATTTTTTTATCTGGATTTAATAAAAGATACGTTTTATTGATTTTTGAACCCACATTTTCCATTACTTTCCTTGGTATCGCAACGTCTTGTTCCCCATTTATCAATTCCTTTTCTTGGGAATTGTTTTCTCTATAGTTCCTGCACTACTTTTGGCAACTTCGGGGGAGAGTTCAATAGACATCTGTGCATGAAGCCGCACAGATGTCTTTCAAGTTGCACCCGAAGTCGCAGCTTTGAAATTGTGCGATTTCAGATGAAGTTGCATGATTTCAATGGCGTGTGCAATGTGAACGAGGGCTAAACCTAGAAGCTTAATAGTTATGCACAGCTGCACTAGATTCTGTGTGCACCAGTTTTAGTAAATCTCCCCCAATGTGTTTCTATAAGTAGACATGTGAAAAAATGTGATGAAAAATGAACACATTGAAAAATCAGTTCAGAAAATGCTCAGTATTTAGAGGTGTATGTTTTATAAAATGTTCTTATTTTGTGTCAATTTAACGAAGACACAAAATAGGAGACAGTTACAATATTGAGATAAAAAGTAAAAACCTGCAGTTTGTCTTTATGCAGTATACTTTAAAAACATGATATTACTTATTAATTCACAGTGAACAGCTGCCTGAGGGTGGATTTCTTAGGCTTCGTTCACAATCCGTATCGCCGGCGGAATCGCCGCATATCTGCAGGCGATTCCAGAATCTCGGCATAGCGCAGGGAGCGTTTACGATGCCATTTTGTCTTAATGGCACCCCAAACGTTGGGCGATTTTGCCACGTTTGTCGAGCGAAAAATTGCGGTACAATTGCAAAAATCGCGACTGCAAAAGCTCCTAGCTCTGTGCCAAGATTTGGTAGATAAGCTCCATTTTGAGCGTTTTTGGAGTGGAGGGAGGCCCATTGAAATGAATGGTGCCGCTTCGAAAACACTCAAGGAAAAAAATAAAAAAAAGGAAAGCTCAAAAAATCAAGCGGCTGCAGCTCTCGATCACTCAGGTGTGAACCGAGCCTTATTATTCACTTCGTAAAAATTGCTGCTTCTACGGGAGTTTTGTGTTCTTTCTGTAGAATGTTATCCAATGATTCCATGCACATTAGGACTTTTAGAGGCATATTTTAAGCTCAGCGATTAGAGGCAGGAAAAAAAACCTTCTGGTTTGCGTTTTTGATTGTGCTTTCTGGCAGGAGAAAAAGCTAAACTCTCCTAAACTTGCCTAACCTGTGTACAAAAACGCTCTATATGAGCGTTTTTGTTTCTGCCAAGAAATGGCTTTTTTTTAAAGCCCAGTGTGCATAGAGCCTTAAACAGTTTAAGTATTGATTGTAAAGTAAAAGACATTAAAAAAAATGTACACACACTTTGGAAAAGATACACAGAGCTCGGAATGTTTCCAATTTTAGTCTATACTAATGGTATAAATCTACCCCTTTCCTGAAGATTGCTGTTTATGAAAATGTCCCCACCAGCTTGTCTTTGTAGTGCGCACACACATCATGGTCCCATTCATTCCTATACCTCAGGCTTATACCACAGGACAGCAGGCATACAGCTAACCCTTATGAATGAATGGCACTTTTTTGGAAGAAAGGCAGTGCAGCGCTAGGCAGGGCCACACAGTGGAGATTATTAAGGGGGGGGGGGGAATCTATTAAAGGGCAAGTTCACTTGCATTCTTGATTCTTGCAATCTTGTCCTTTAAAAAGTAAAGGAGATACAACTACTGTTCTTTAACCACTTCTGGACTGGAAGGTTTTACCCCCTT
Source organism: Pelophylax lessonae (assembly GCF_965119305.1). Classification (NCBI taxonomy): domain Eukaryota; kingdom Metazoa; phylum Chordata; class Amphibia; order Anura; family Ranidae; genus Pelophylax; species Pelophylax lessonae. The sequence goes on from NC_138773.1 coordinate 216,463,762, forward strand.
AATTTTTTGCAAAACGGCACTGCGTTACTTTAACTGAAAACTGCAGCCGTGCGAAGCTGTACTCTAATAAAATTGATGTCCTTTTTTTCCCACAAATAGAACTTGCTTTTAGTGGTATTTGATCACCTCTGCGATTTTTATTTTTTGCGCTAAAAAGAGTGACTGAAAAAAAAATCAATATATTTTACTTTTTGCTATATAATATTCCAAATAAAAAATATCAAATTTTTTCATAGTTTTAGGCAAATTTGTATTTTGCTACATATTTTTGGAAAAAAATCCCAATAAGTGTGTATTGATTGGTTTGCGCAAAAGTTATTGCGTCTACAAACTAGGGGAAAGATTTATGTCATTTTTGTTTATTTATTTATTTATTTTTTACTAATAATGGCGGCGATCAGTGATTTTTAGTAGGACTGTAACATTGCGGGGGACAGATTGGACACCTAACTGACATTTTTGATACTTTTGGGGGGAGCAGTGACAAGACTACAGTAAACAGTGCTAAATATATGCACTGTTACTGTACTAATGATACTGGCAGGGAAGGGGTTAACACCAGGGGCGATCAAAGGGTTAAATGTGTCCCTAGGGGGTGCTTTCGAACTGTGGGGGGGATGGGCTTGCTGCATAAACACCTCTCTAAATGAGAGGAACACAAGATCCCTGTGTTCAAAACTAACAGAACAGAACATTCTGTTTCTATGGGGAGCGAACGCAGGGGCCCGGCGGCAATCACGGCCACCGTACCCGCTGATCAGCTTCCCCTGTGGCAAATGGGTACGTGGGCGTGCCCCTGCTAGCGGTCCCACAAAGCGACGTACAGGTACGTCGTTTTGCGGGACAGGGCCGACCTTCTGCCGTAAAACTACAGCGGCTGGTTGGCAAGGGGTTAATGAGATTTAAGTATTGTGAAGCGTATAAATATTCTTCAATTAAAATACAGCTATTAATGATATAATACCAATTAAAAAAATAAAAAAGTGCATAAATTGGTAAGTATTTGTTATTCAAATTGTTACTTGAATAACAAAATCATTGGGCTAGAATTATCGCAAGACTTATAATAATCTTTTTTTTTTTTTTTTTTGTCTGTGATTCCATTGTGGAGGATTACCTTACTTACTGTCCATGTGACACAGGACAGGAACCGGGGTAGCAATTGTTACTGGGATGGGAAGGTACAAATAGCAACAAAAACAATGTGAATAGTTGTAACTCTTCCCTATTCAATTAATATATGTTTTATTTATATGCCCATTTATATCATGTTCTGTCCTGACAGAAAGTAAGGGGATATCTAACAATACAGACAGTAATAGTAAAAAAAAAAAAAATCCAAAATAAAATAAAAAGTTTTGGTTTAAATTTGACATTAAGCCTAGGTTCACACTGGGGCCTGTTAGAAATCATGTGAGTTCAGGTGAACAAATTCAAACTTGCATTTTCAGTCTGACTTTGTAACGATTTCACAGATATCTGTGCGGGTTCCTGCACAGATGTCTATTGAAATCGCCCCCTAAAGTCACCCAAGGTAGTACACAAACTACTTTTGGGAATTGGTGCAAAGCCACTAATTCGGAGTTGCACCGATTTGGACGGCGCCATTGCCAGCAATTGGCTCCAATTTGACATAACAAATCGCATGTCAAAGCAGACCAATGTGAACATGGACTCAAGCAAGTCTGAAGGAGATCTAAATATAAAAGCTGGCCTTAGGGTTTAAAAGTAGTCACTGAGACATTAATGGACAATAGGGTGAGAACCTGGATTGAAAACTGGTTACAGGGGTGGGTCCAAAAGGTGGTGGTAAATAGCGAGTACTCGGAATGGTAATTGGGGTCCCCCAGGGATCTGTCCTGAGACCAATTTGGTTAAATTTATTCATAAATAATATAGAGCAGCCTTTCACAGCCTTTTCAACACAGAGGAACCCTTGAAATAAATTTCTGGTCTCGGGGAACCTCTGCTAAAAATTAAAAATCTACAACTTGTGACACATTAGTGTGACAGTCAGTGGGAAGAATGCTCCTTACTCTTGTCATCATTGGGAAGAATTACCCACTTTCAGTTAGCTAAAAGGAACAATGGTGTCATTGGAAACTTTTATGAGAGGCAGAAATTGCCCAATGCTCAAGGAACCCCTAGAAACCTCAGGAGGAACCCTAGGGTTCCACGGATCCCTGGTTGAGAAACCCTGATATAGAGGATTGGATAAATAACTCAATTTCATTATTTGCGGATGATACAAAGTTAAGCAGGGCAATAACTTCTGCGCAGGATATGGAAACCTTACAAGAAGACCTAAATAAAATAATGGGGTGGGCAACTACATGACAAATTAAGTTTACAGTCGAAAAATGTAAAGTAATGCATTAGGGTGCTAAAAATATGAACGCAAGTTACTCGCTAGGGGAGAAGTGCTATGGGAATCTATGATGGAAAAGGACCTGGGGGTCCTAGTAGATGGCAATGGCATGCAATGCCTAGCTGCTGCAAGCAAAGCCAACAGAATAATGGCATGCATTAAAAAGGGGATTCATTCTAGAGATAAAACGATAATTCTCCCAATTTACAAGACTCTGATCCGGCCGCATCTCTTGAGTATGCCATCCAGTTCTGGGCACCAGTCCTCAAGAAGGATGTGCTGGAACTGGAGAGAGTCCAGAAAAGGGCAACAAAGCTAATGAAGGGAGTAGAGGATCTCAGCTATGGGGAAAGACTACAACCATTGAACTTATTCTCTTGATGCTTGAAAGGGGACATGATAGCGCTGTACAAACACCTTACTGGTGACCCTAGCATAGGGAAAAAAAAATTCAGTGAAAGGAAATGAAAAAAGACACGCAGCCATTCACTGAAATTGGAAGAGAAGCCATTTAACCTCTAACTGCGTATGGGGTTATTTCCTGTCATAGTGATAAGGATATGGAATTCTCTTCCCCAAGCAGTGGTATCAGCTGGGAGTGTCGATAGTTTAAAAAAAAACGATTAGATGGGAATCTTAACGATCACAACATACAGGGATATACAACATACTATTGACATAAACACAAGCACACTCACACACCACAGATTGAACTAGATGGACTGGTGTCTTTTATTAACCTTACCAGTTATGTAACTATGTAAACCCATCTACACTACTTGAAAGCCCCAGTTTCCTAAACTTAATGTACAAATGGCAGCTTTCACCCCAAAGTTAGTGTCCATTCACACTAGTACGACTTGTCAGGCGACTTGGTCAGCCTGACAAGTCACGCACCTTCGCGGTCCATCATTGACTGCTACAGGAACTGTTCTAATAGGAGCGACACAAGTCGCTCCCACTTAGAAAAAGGGTCCTGTACTACTTCGGGGCGACCTGGAGCGACTTGCATAGACATTAATTTTATCAAGTCTGTGCAAGTCGTGCCGAAGTCGCAGTGCACGCGACTTCACAGGTCGCCCCCGAAATCGTGCCGCTGCAGTGTGAACCAGCACCTAAAGATGTAGGTTGCTGATTAAATACAAATGAGTCATTTACTTGGCATGATTATTAAAGGAGCATATTTGGCCCTTAGTCAAGTTAACCTGTGTTCAAAACACTCAATTATGTGCACAGCATTGAAAGAAATATAAGCCTATCTAATCGAATTCTTACTATGGACTCCTGTATGGCTAAAGATTTGCTGGGCTGAATTTCCTGTCTTATTTACTGAATTACCTTCATCTAGTAAGGTCTCCTGTCACTTCAGTAAAAATATCTCTGCAAAAGAGTTAGCACCTATGCTACCTGCCACATGGAACCATGCTCCATTTTCTGTAAAATAAGTAAAAGAGTTGGCCTTATATGGGTGTCTATCATATATGGAAAGTAAATATGCCCATAGACATTAGATCACAGTGGAAACAGACAGCCTAAACAGCTGGATAAGAAGGCATTCCAAAGTATATGAAGTCCTGAACAAGGCTTGCTGGTGAAAGAAGCAACCAGACAAGCTAGACTGTTTTCCCCAATAATTCCTCACTAACAATATCTGCAACATATCTCCCCCAAACCCTTAATAGGTTTAAGCACAAATTATTGTGTTAAAGAACACCTAGTATCTCCCCAATGTCTTAATGTACCTCCAACGTTTATGACAGTCTTGCTTTCCCATTGCCTATTCAATCTGCTAAGAATTACCTAAAACTAATATAAGTGGGTTGTTTATAAGAGAAAGGAAGTACACGTTTTGTACACTCTCCTTCCATTGCAGCCTTTCTTGCTACATTAAAGGAGAAGTATGGGAATCAAACAAAACAAACATACATACTTACACACCTCAAGAGAGAGAACTGAGCAACCACATGAACGTTGATCGCTCAGCTCTTCGGTTTTTTTGGAGAGCAGTGCCTGTCATTGACCACTCTTTGGCCTGCCCCTCCAGTGTTCACTGGAGCTTTGGGCTGGAGAGGGGACAGGTTCTGCTGGCTTAGGCTCTCTTAGCCAGCTATCAATCGCACAACAGGGTGACAATATGGTCAGGATCCTGCCAAAGCCTGAAGTCGCTCTGTGATGTCAGCTGACAGCAGGCAATAGCCCACTATAAGCTACCTTTGGGTCACAGGAGAGCAAAAGTAAGTGCAAAAAAGTTTTGGCCATACTTCTCTTTTAAATAAAGGCAAGCATTTTGTCTGAGAAGGTATGATCTTAGAGGAAGAAAAGATATGGTTCTTCCATTTCCATCCATAGTCTTCTATCACTGCCTGGTGTATTTTACTAAGCAAAAACATATTTGACTTCTAATATTAGCAGAGCTAAAGAAAGCGGACTGTGAAGACTGGGGAGAGGGAAGTCCTAGTTGAAGGGAAAAGGTATGGGTTGGCTCTACAAATAATGTGTTTGAAGAAAGGAAAGGAAAGTCATATTCTAGGGTAGCCAATCTCAACCAGTTCTGTGGAACCTCAGGATTCTCCCAGAGGTTGCTAGGGGTTCCTTGGGCTGTGGGTGATAACCTTTCATCTGAAGTTGTCTGCACAGTTCAAGGACCAACACCATTTGGTAAAGCCAGGAGCACGTCACCATTTTTTTTTTTTTATAGATGTGGTTTTCTGACCACCACTGTAGGTTGGTTCTTTTCCTGAAATGTGCCATCCAGTTGAAACTACAGATGCCATAAGAATCTTATATACTATGCTTATGGTCGGACACTTAGCATTTACCTTGTAGAGAAAGCACAGTATTAGCCCATTCTAATTATTTTAATAATACTTTCAACATCTTTGAATGAAGATTAGAATATTTAAACCCTTCCCAAATGCTTTGCCAAATCCTGCCCCAAAGTCATGAGTAACAACAAAGGAGGTCTGATTTATTCTGATAGCCTGTCAAGTAGAATTGTGTTTAGGGGCACTTTTACATTAAATTATGTTTAACAGGCCAATAGGGCAAATTACATTTTTCTGCATATATAAATATTTTTGCTGTGTGTTACAGAGACTCTGGGGTTGATTTTCTAAAGGCAAATAACCAGTTTGTGCCCTTTGCTTGGTGAATGAAGCAAAGCTCTGCTGACTTTGAGGATTCAATCATGTGCAAGCAAAAATACAGTTTTTTTTTTTTTACTTGCAAATAATTGGGTATTCTTTGCAAAGTGAATTTTCACCACATTCACTAAGATAAGGGAAATATCCCTTGCAAAGTGAAATATGCCTTTAGTAAATCAACCCCTCTGTCACAATGCAAAACACCTGTGAGATTCGCTTCTAAAAGAAGCAACCACTGCTGCCCCCTGCTGTTGTACTCTAGGTTGTGGAAAAGGTAAAATCCCCATTCTCAAAGTTTTATGGAGAACATGAGTTAGGAAAATGAGTATTTATTAAAAGAATGTGGCAACTGATGCAGTGTAAAAACGAAAACAGTGAGAAAAAGTTTCAAGCAACTCCTTTCCCTTTATAATCGCTTCTGTTGTTACAGCAGTGGAAAGCACGCCATTCCTGCCTAACTAAGATAATCTCTATATGTATTTATAAAATGTAAGACATCTTGCTAGTCTGTCAATGCATTGCTCCACACAAGTCTTAATTTTTTATCTATTGGTACCAGCCTTGCAGGGTTCCGTCAGCAGATGATGATCTGGTAAATGAGACATTTTTAAGTTTTCACATATGCAAACACATCAATCACTATTTTAAACTGAAATATTTTAACACTTCAAACTTGTCATGCTGTAAAAAGCACACACATCTAAGAAATAGTAAACCAGGCACAAAAAGTACAAGAGACAAAAACAGTATTATTATGAAAATCAGTACTTTCCTGGATCAAATCAAAATATGCACCAAACCAGAACACTAAATACTAAAATGTCATTCACTTTAAATGTATTCCCATTAACCTGGGTCTCAGAGAGCCAGGGAATTCAAAGCCTGAAGCTATAGACAGAGTTTAACAAATTAAAGTGTGCAGTCAATGAATAAGTAATACAATATGTGTTTTTATTAATTATATTATTGTAGAAACACATGCATTAGTAGCAATGGTAATACATGTAATTTACACCCTTAATTAAAAAAGAGTGATGGTTTTTAGGCGCAGCGACACATAGCAACCAATAACAAAAAATCATGTCATAGTCTGACTTCAGCTGAGTGGATTCTAATTGGTTGCAGTTAAAGTGTATGCATAGCTCCAATATGTTTTTTTGTTTTGGATAGAATAGGGAGACGTTAAACTCCTGGTAGTTTATATTTTCTCTTTGGGCCTGTTAAGGAGGTTATCTTTCACTCCCTGAAATACAGAATGCCTCTACAAAAATAGAAGAATGCCTGATTTAGACAGCTGTAAGCAGAACAGGTGTCCCATGGGAAGATTTACCTTCCTCCCTTGTTCTGGTTCCATCACTTTCTGACTCAATGTTTTGTGACAATGGTTACCAGGACAGGCAAAAAGGTTAAATCTACTCAGCTGGGGCAAAGATAACAAAACCATCTTGACAGTGGTTCTGACCATTCCATGTTCTATTCAAAAGTAAATGTAAACTTTTTTTTTTTTTTTTTTTTTTTTTTTATACATTTGCTTTAGAAATGTTCCATTTTCGCCGAATAAGGTTGGTATGTGTTCAGAACAAAGGTCTAAAAAGCGTTTTTAAATCATGGTCATTTTTCTGTCCTATACCCTATTGTATATAAATTGCCATTTGTTAAACAGTGTTACTTTTATAGCCAGTAGATGGCGGTATATTCCAATTGAGTTCTGCAATATATCCCGCTCTCTCTGCTGGACTCATCAAAAAACATGGAAAACCATTTTTCCTGTGACAGCCTTATCACTAGTACTTGGTTATAGTTTATTACCAGTTGTCAGTAGTTACTGGCCAGCCCATAGACATTCTGTCATTATAGTTTATCAGTACAGGAGTCTTAAAAGTGCACTAAACCAGCAATAATAGGGCAGCAGCACTAAGCAAAAAGTGCCACTAGGTGGCGATCTCTGCATACTCTTTGTACATCAAGCTCTTCAGTTTAATTGAATCTCAAAGCTATTAGTTGAGGTAGAGCCCATACTGTAGTAACAGCTGCTAAATGACAATACATATAAACATTGATGCGTTATTAGACTCTGAAGTATTTTAATGTATCACTGAACTCATACCCTTTGTAATTTGGAGGAATGATGTTATTACACGTCCCCTGAAAGGGTACCCTTGATGCCTAATTAAGAGCTTCATCACTGCTACAATGTACAGCATACTCTGCTTTGGACTGTAACCAGTACATTAGGTCTTTAGAGGGAAATGTGTAACTAGGAATATTAACATAATTCTATTATATAATGGACAAAATAACATCTTTGATAATGCCTTTTTTTTTTTTTTGTAAATGAACTGGGCAAACTATTTGTGTGCATAGAATCGCATTTTTTTTTTGGGTGCGCTGGGCAGGTGTATTGTTATGCGCCAATCTGAGATTCCTTTGTGCATTGAAATGTGTTTTGACAGGTGTTAGCACATATTTCAATGCAGTTTTGAGTATAAAATTTGGAGTGGATAAGATTAACAACCATTGTTGCCAATACGCAAAAAAATGCACGTTATATGCCCTTTGACGCACTCTCATTGATTTTTATGGGCCTCCCAATGCACTAAAACTCAGGAAAGAAAATGGAAATTTCAAATCTATTGAAACGCACTGCACTGGCGTGCTAAGAAAAGAGCAGGAACTATGGGGTTGATTTACTAAGACTGGAGAGTGCAAAATCGAAAGCAGCTGTGCATAGAAACCAATCAGCTTCCAGGTTTTAGATCTCGTTCACACTAAGGGCAGGTTTGAAATCATGCGAGTTCAGCAAAGTCCACGGCGCACCGATTCGAACAGTGCCATTGCAAGCTTATTGTCAAAGCTTAAGGCTCGGTTCACCCAGGGGGGGCTTCAAAGTCGCCGACTCTGAAGCCGCACCGTGCAGCGCGACCTCAGCGTGGCTTGCAAACGACTTCTCTAATAGAAGTCAATGCAATTTGCCCCCAAAGTAGTGCAGGAACCTTTTTCTAAGTCAGAGCGACTTGAGTTGCTCCGATTAGAATGGTTCCAGTGCACTGAATGGAGCACAACTTTTCAGGTGGCTAAGTCGCCTGATAAGTTGCCAAGTGTGAACCGGGACTTATTGAACAAGCTGAAGTTAGAAGCTGATTGGCTACCATGCACAACTGCACCAGATTTTGCAGTTTTAGTAAATCATCTCCTATGTTTAAGCGTGTTGCAACATGTGCATTAAAGTGCAACAGTGTAAATGAGCCCTCAGTGGTGGACAGTAAATGTATATTATTTGGATTTTTTATTAAAGCTAGTTTACCTACACTAAAGTTCCATTGGTATGAAAAGAAAATATGCAGTGCCTATGCTCTCTGTATAAACCAATGAGATTCCAGCTGTATTTTTCTAAGGTTGCCTGAGAATCTGATTGGTCAACACCATTTTCTTTGCTCAAGGTTTAACAAACCAGGACACTTTAGGAAACGCTTTAAGGACACTTTACGAAAATGCATTGGTTATATTTTTTAAGTTACTGCAACAAAGATTACACTTATTTGTAAACATACATAGATCACATTCCATTTACTAAGTGACAGCCAAAACAGAATGTTCTCAAAGACATTGCTCCATCACATTGCTATGCAAGTAGATACAAAGATCAGCTTTAAGACAGTAACATTTCTTCTGCAACAAAGTATTTGTTGAGTGGTACATTGGTCCTAAAGCTGGATACACACTATACAATTTTCTTTAGATTTTTTCCTTTAGATTTACCAAAACCATATAATAGGAGGTCAAACCTAAACACTTTCAATGTGTATGCAATTAGGCAGACATTACATAGTTGAATGTAAATCTAAAGAAAATCTAACAACAAAAGTTGTATAGTGTGTATCCAGCTTAAGCCACATAAATGCACACTATGCTATGTACAGGATAAAAAGTTACATTGTAGAAGCCTATGTTAAAAAGGGGAGTTCCTGTCCTATCCACACTCAGCAGCAGCCTCCATTCTGGGAGAAGCCAAGCCTTATTAGTCCATATAAGGGCATCCTCCTTCTGATCCGCATTTATAGACCAATTAGAAGGCAGCTAGGTGGATGGAGGCGGAGCCTGTGTAATACCCTGGGTAGTTAGCTAACCTGCCACCTGTCAATCCACTGTCATAGCATTGCAAGGAGCAAGCTGAGAACACAAGCACACTGCAAACCACATCCATTTACAGCACAACACTGGCAATAGAGAAGTTGTTGGTGTTGTCACTGGAAAGCTCACAGCCCTTAGCAAGTAGAAAATGTAGCTTTGGCATTATCCTCTCCTGCATTGATTTGCTTCAGTATGGCTTAGCTATTGTAAAGTGTAAGTAAATGCTTGTGCAGCTCAGTTATAACTGTCTCTTTTATAAGTAACACATTCATTTAGCTCAATTTAACAATAAACGCCCCCACCTCCACACAATATGTGTGATGACACCAGAAGGTGAACTAAAGCTTGTCATATCCTATACAGTCAGATCAGAGACAATCTCTTTTAGATCTACCATCAACTATGAAATGCAATGAATGGGTACAAATTGAATAGATTGTATAAGTAATCTGTATATTGCACAGGTTTGGTAAATGTAAATAAGATTGTGCATAGATCTGGTTGTATATTGTATGGCCTGCATTAGATCACCTTCTGGTGTCAAGAGACCAATTTCTTCTTTTTTTTTTTAGCTATTTATAAAAGAGACAAAATAAGCCAATTACTAAACAAACTATTCAATTTGTATCCAATAAGACACATTGATGGTAGATCTAAAGGAGATTGAACAATCAGGTTGTATAGTGTATGACCAGCTGAAAACATAAATTGATTTCGGTCTGGTAAATGTATTGAGCTGTTTGCATATGAAATAAAATAATTGCCGTTAAATAAAAATCAGTGGCATCATTAAATCCATAAAATGCAGCCATACAGCCAGATTGCAGCATAAATGACTTCTGATGTAAGGAGGGGGTGATCTCCATAAAAATGCCAATTTCTATCCTCTCTAAGGAGGAAAAAGGGGGGGCAAAGCAGGGTCACCCCCCTAATCTCCCTGAGTTTCCAGCGACTACACACATGACATCCCATTGCAGCCCTGTTACCTTGACACTGGACAGATCAAATGCTGGTTCTTTGGGTTTGACAGGTTCTGGGGCTGGTGCTGGTGCCGGTGCTGGGGCAGCAGCTGCTGCTGGTTTCTTTGCTGCTTCCTTCTTGGGTGCCATTGTACTTTAGTGTTATTGGAGCAAACAAGGATCCAGAGAGAAATAAGCAAGCCTTAAGTGTTGGAGGTAAGATCAGGACGATCCTCAGCCCAGAGCCTAGATGTGGAACCCAGTGTGTTTTCCACTATTAGGGCATATTTATATTTCGCTTAGTACCTAACACAATCTGCACACATGCTGCTGGATTGGACAGTTCCCCAGGCAAGGAGGATGTCATCAGGACTAAGACTATAAATGGAATATAAGGGGTCAGGGCTACATCAAGCCACGGGACTTCTATTTTTTTCAGCCTGCCTGGATTTTTGGGATATGTGTAAAGGACAAACACACATGAATAAGCTGCCTGGAAAGCCCTTGTTGACATCTAGCTGCAACTGGGGTCTTTGGATTTATTTTTTCCTCCTGGTTGGAATTTTGTGTTGTTGCTCAACAGTAAATCACACAATGTAATAAATGTCTTATACATTCCAAGTTCTGGCAGTCTGTGGGATTTCAGGTTGGAATTTTTTATTCAAGCAGTGGGGTACAGAAAAGTGTATAACCCCCTCCCCCCACGACCCCCCCCCCATTCTCTTCCTTTCATTTGAAAAGTGTTGATCAAGCAGTGTGCAGCCCAAGGGTTTAAAAATAAAAGCAGACGTATATGGCAAGTCGTCCTTGTCACCTCCTCCTGTTTCAGAGAGAATGTACTGTACGCACAGGCCCCCCATCCTGGCTGCTTTTGTATATTAATTACATTTTGAAGCCTGGCTAACGTTCCTTATGGCTGATCCTAGAGGATGAGCTTCACATTCACAATGCAAGGCATGGAGGAGACACTGAGCCATGGAAACTATTCTATATGTAGATCTGCCTATTCCACTATTCCACTATTCCAGGCAAGAGCCTTCCTCAATGAGCAGATAGGTGTGCTTTGTGTGTCAGATCTCTCTTTATCTGTCTGTTATATATGTCCAGGTACACACTGCATGCATGTCATGTGTGCTACAGCTTATGTACTCCCGACTATTATTAATAAATACACTGCACTTTTATGTCTTCATAAGCTGTTAGTAGTGTGTCATTTACTTTACTGGACATATAGACATAAATCTATATATCCATCCAATCTCATCTGTCTCCCATCTATCTTAATTTTGTCTATCCATCCATCTATATCTCCAGTCCCATCTAGGTATATGCCTATTTTCTTTCTTTCTTTCTTTCTTTCTTTCTTTCTTTCTTTCTTTCTTTCTTTCTTTCTTTCTTTCTTTCTTTCTTTCTTTCTTTCTTTCTTTCTTTCTTTCTTTCTTTCTTTCTTTCTCTCTCTCTCTCTATCTATCTATCTATCTATCTATCTATCTATCTATCTATCTATCTATCTATCTATCTATCTATCTATCTATCTATCTATCTATCTATCTATCTATCTATCTATCTATCTATCTATCTATCTATCTATCTATCTATCTATCCAGTCTCATCCATACCTAGCAAATGCAGGGATGTACATTGATCAATAGATAGGTATGGAATAAGGAAGGCTGGATGGATAGATAGATAGATAGATAGATAGATAGATAGATAGATAGATAGATAGATAGATAGATGTACATTTATCTATCTATCTATCTATCTATCTATCTATCTATCTATCTATCTATCTATCTATCTATCTATCTAATTTTTATTAATTCAGCCACATCCATACCTATCAAATGTAGAAATGCACATTAATCAATAGATAGGTATGGATGAGGCTGGATAGATGGATAGATAGATAGATAGATAGATAGATAGATAGATAGATAGATAGATAGATAGATAGATAGATAGATAGATAGATAGATAGATAGATAGATAGATAGATAGATGTCTATTTAGAGAGATGTACATTGATCAATAATCTATCTATCTATCTATCTATCTATCTATCTATCTATCTATCTATCTATCTATCTATCTATCTATCTATCTATCTATCTATCTATCTATCTATCTATCTATCTATCTATCTATCTATCTATCTATCTATCTATCTATCTAACCAGTCTCATCCATACCTAGCAAATGCAGGGATGTACATTGATCAAAAGATAGGTATGGAATAAGGAAGGCTGGATGGATAGATAGATAGATAGATAGATAGATAGATAGATAGATAGATAGATAGATAGATGTATATCTATCTATCTATCTATCTATCTATCTATCTATCTATCTATCTATCTATCTATCTATCTATCTATCTATCTATCTATCTATCTAATTTTTATTAATTCAGCCACATCCATACCTATCAAATGTAGAAATGCACATTAATCAATAGATAGGTATGGATGAGGCTGGATAGATGGATGGATAGATAGATAGATAGATAGATAGATAGATAGATAGATAGATAGATAGATAGATAGATAGATAGATAGATAGATAGATGTCTATTTAGAGAGATGTACATTGATCAATAATCTATCTATCTATCTATCTATCTATCTATCTATCTATCTATCTATCTATCTATCTATCTATCTATCTATCTATCTATCTATCTATCTATCTATCTATCTATCTATCTATCTATCTATCTATCTATCTATCTATCTATCTATCTATCTATCTATCTCTGTCATCTGGAGCAGTGTTCCCTGGAAGAATTCGCTCTGTTAGTACATCGCTGCTATGTGCCATATTAAGGACCCTGCAGCCCCGGTCACACTGCTGATCACATCCCCATGCAGATGAAAGGAGAGGTTCACCAAGCGCCCCAAGGTCTCTCTTCCAGGAGGAAGGATTTTCTGGTGACTTTTGGACAAAATCTCACACTTAAATAGGGCTCTAGAGTCCAGCTGTTTACCACTAATATGTGCACAGCAATCACAGCCATAATTCATGTCCTTGTAAATCCGTGCAGGGAAAGGCTTTATATTTAGAAGACACCTTTGGCATCTTTAAGTTTCAAGAGAACTCCACATACTTTCTGCCCCTGTTAACCCTATCTTGGGGGCACAAAGAGGTTAAATGGCTGTTTTGTGCAGTTACACCACCACCATGGAACAATGTGTAATGAAGATATAAAAATGAGTAAGACAACATAAGCTAAAAATATAAAAGTTTCAGAGGTGGTCACTATTTCAACAAGAACTAGATGGCTTGACTGATTCATTATGTACAATTGTGTGATAATATAATCACAGTACAAAGGACAGTACAAAGAAAGTTTCATCTCCATGCCATGCCACCTGTAACAGAACTGGTGTGTGTGTTCAGTATTATTACAGCTGGTTATGAACTTATGATCACTAGTTTTACCGACCTTATACTCATTCATTGCCAGTAAAAGGATTTTGTTCCTTCCCCTGGTTAGGACTCCCAAGTACTGTGTCTGCCATCTGCTGTATAGACCTGCTTCCCTCTCAGCTATCCCCTCCTCTGTGTAAGTTACAGTGAGAACCTGGGGCAGCTGTATATTTTTGTTTTTACTAATGTTTAATTATAAACATATTTGTATATAGGACTTCATTTAACATATCGCCCTATTATTAATAGTTTTATTTTTTTTTTCAATAGTTTTTTTTTTATACAGCTATGGTTCTACAGTGTTATGCACTTGTGAATAATAGTAATTATAAGATTAATCATCATCACAGTCATCATCATCAACATCATCCTCACCTAATATTGTGAGGCTGATTTAATAGAGATTTAGGATTAAGTCAACAGGAATTTGCTTTTCACACCATTAGATAACTTAGGCCCCGTTCACATTGCCGCCATACAACTTCCCGGGGCGACCTCCGAGGTCGCGGTGCGAGCAGCGCGCCGCGACCTCGGAGCGGCCGGCACAGACTTCATAACATTGAAGTCTATGACGGTCGCTCCGGGTCGCCCCAAAGAAGCTCCGGACCCTTTTTCTAACTTGTGACTTGTGTCGCTCCTATTAGAACGGGTCCGCAGCTTCCCTATGGAAGGCGACCTACGGCGACCTGTGAGGCGACCAGGTCGCCTCACAGGTCGCCCCAGTGTGAACGGGGACTTAGGACTCTTTCACACGGTCCGCCTCCGTAGGCAGATCCGTGTTGCTCAGCGGGGATCGATCCGCGATCCCCGCTGAGCCGGGCGGATGACAGCTCCGTCTCCGCTTGCAGAGCGGAGAGGGAGGTGTCTCAGCACCCGCTGCCCTCTATGGGGGATCGGATGAGAGCGGACCACTTGTCCGCTCTCATCAGATCCGATCTGATCCGATTACTGAACGGATGGAAAAATAGGGTTTCCATCCGTCCAGATTTCAAGCACAGGATCGGATGCGGATGGCAGCGGGTGTCAGCGGAGGTGTCTCCGCTGACACCCGCTGCCCCATAGAGCTGCATGGAGGATCCGATCAGATCCGCCTAAAAAACTGACAGGCGGATCTAAACGGATCGCCCATGTGAAAGAGCCCTTAAAGTGATACTAAACACACATTGTTTATTTTACATTGTCCCTTCTCTTTCTGTATGTAGATGATGCCTCTGTATTTATTTTAATAAAAAAAAAAAAAAAAAAAAGAAAAGAAAAAAAAAATCTACATACTGTACATTTGTTCTTAATCTATATCTGGCTGTCACATGACTCGGCTCTTTCCCAGTCTGTCTGGGAGCTTCTAGTCCTCTGCAGGGGGAGCTTCTAGTCCTCTGTTGCTGGTCACATTTAGAAGAAAAAAAAAACAGCCTTTGGAGTGAAAATAAATAATTAATATCAATAAAGTGTTTTAAACTGGCATACAAACATATATATTTTACATCAAATCTTTAATCATGGAAATAACATGGTGTGGGTTTCTGCCTGTCACAGGTTGTGTCACTCCCCTTCAGCCTATGTTTTAGAATAACAGGGAGGTGAAGCCTATAGCAATCTACATCTTAATGAGCATCGAGGAAGGAGGGAGGGAGGGAGTGGGCTGTCGTTTACCACTATGTATACGCCCACATGTGTGATAGTCGCATGGGCTACTCAGATGTGATTAAGGATGATCAAACTTTTGAAAAGTTCGGTTCGACCAGAACACCCGAATTTCCCAAAAGTTTGGTTCGGATTTCAGAACCCCATTGAAATCAATGGGACCCGAACTTCAGTAATCAAAAAACACCATTTTGAAGCCCTAAAACCCAATAAATGCCCCTAAAAAGTGCCTAGGGTTCTGGGTCATACCCCAGGGACTATTAATCACACAAAAAGTTCTTAAAAATTGTCATTTTTGATAAAAAAGCCAATTATTGAAAAAATTAAAAAAAAAAGAGAGATTTTTTGATTTTTACTTTGGATTTAGTATCTGGGGGGTCTAAAAGGTGTGCATGTGAAGTTTCAGCTCTGTAGCATGTCCAGAACCATGAAAAAAAAAAAGATAATTTTTCAGTAGAACAGGGATGTGGGTCGGGACCCTCCTTTAACTTTAACACCTATTCGATCTTTTTTTCTGGTTCTGGACATGCTACAGAGCTGAAACTTCACAGGTACACCTTTTAGACCCCCAGACACAAAATCACACAAAAAAGTTCTTCAAAATTGTAATTTTTGATAAAAAAGCCAATTATTGAAAAATTAAAAAAAAAAAAGAGATTTTTTGATTTTTACTTTGGATTTAGTATCTGGGGAGTCTAAAAGGTGTGCATGTGAAGTTTCAGCTCTGTAGCATGTCCAGAACCATGAAAAAAAAGATAATTTTTCAGTAGAACAGGGATGTGGGTCGGGACCCTCCTTTAACTTTAACACCTATATGATCTTTTTTTCTGGTTCTGGACATGCTACAGAGCTGAAACTTCACAGGTACACCTTTTAGACCCCCCAGACACAAAATCACACAAAAAAAGTTCTTATAAATTGTCATTTTTGATAAAAAAGCCAATTTTTGAAAAATACCTATATATGTCTAGGTGTGTATATAAATATATGTATGTGTGTATATATACCACTATACACAAGTTCAGATGTTTTGCCTGCCTCAAAAGAACCCCAAAAAATGCCAAAAAAAACGCTAGCGTCAAAAAAAAAAAAAATGCCCAGGTGTGTTTTTGCTGGCATTTTTTGGGGGTTTTTGGAGGCAGGCAAAACTTTAGAACTTGTGCACAGTACCACTATACACAAGTTCAGATGTTTTTCCTGAGTGCAAAGAACCCAAAAAAATGCCTTCTATTAAACCAGGCAAGGTGTTACAGCAGCGAAGCCAACCCCCTGTCTGAAAGTTTTCTAATACATACAATCCTTTTTTTTTTCTGGTTCTGGACATGCTACAGAGCTGAAACTTCACAGGTACACCTTTTAGACCCCCCAGACACAAAATCACACAAAAAAAGTTCTTAAAAATTGTAATTCTTGATAAAAAAAGCCAATTATTGAAAAATAAAAAAAAAAAAAGAGATTTTTTGATTTTTACTTTGGATTTCAGATCTGGGGGGGTCTAAAAAGTGTACATGTGAAGTTTCAGCTCTGTAGCATGTCCAGAACCATTTAAAAAAAAGATTGTTTGTATTAGAAAACTTTCTGACAGGGGGTTGGCTTCGCTGCTGTAACACCTTGCCGGTTTCAAAGCAGGCATTTTTTTGGGTTCTTTGCAGTCAGGAAAAACATCTGAACTTGTGTATAGTGGTACTGTGCACAAGTTCAGATGTTTTGCCTGCCTCCAAAACCCCCCAAAAATGCCAGCAAAAACACACCTGGGCATCTTTTTTTTGACGCTCACGTTTTTTTGGCATTTTTTTGGGTTCTTTTGAGGCAGGCAAAACATCTGAACTTGTGTATAGTGGTATATATACACACATACATATATTTATATACACACCTAGACATATATAGGTGTGATAGTAGCAGAAATATATTACTGTAAATGATTTCATTAGCGCAAGCATATATTTCTGCTACTATCACACCTATATATGTCTAGGTGTGTATATAAATATATGGATGTGTGTATATACACCACTATACACAAGTTCAGATGTTTTGCCTGCCTCCAAAACCCCCCAAAAAATGCCAGCAAAAACACACCTGGGCATTTTTTTTTTGACGCTAGCGTTTTTTTTGGCATTTTTTTGGGTTCTTTTGAGGCAGGCAAAACATCTGAACATGTGTATAGGGGGTATATATACACATATATGTCTGAATATATACCCCTAGACATATATAGGTGTGATAGTAGCAGAAATATATTACTGTAAATGATTTCATTAGCGCAAGCATTTATTTCTGCTACTATCACACCTATATATGTCTAGGGGTATATATTCAGACATATATGTGTATATATACCCCCTATACACATGTTCAGATGTCATGTCTGACATTAAACATGTTCTCAAAAAAGCACTGGCAGTGGCAGCCCCTGCAGCATAAAAAATGCTTGGCTGGTGAGAAGCCATATGGGTGTGCCCAAGCTATTCAGAGAAATGATCATTTCTCTATAGCGGTCACCCTGCTATGGAAGGGTTTTGTCACCCTTCCATAGCAGAAACTGCCAGTTAACCCTACACTACACTACGGTCCCCTTACACTTAACACTTTCCCTACAGAAACTCAATTTTTGAAGCTAACTTAAGTGTAAAGAAGCACTCTAACTACACTAGATATCCCTTTCCTCACACTAATAAATAGCTAAATGACACTTTTAAAGTAAAATTAACAGAACTGCTTCCACTCTCTTCCATGTCCAGTATAACAATGCTAGGAATATGGCGGGGGCGATCTTATATACTGGGGGGCGTATTCACTAATGATTGGTCTAGGGACCCCCTAGTCACTCCAATCACATTCCTAGCATTCTCCTGCCCCCTCAATTGGCTTTTGCTAATGGTTCTGGTCCAATCATGGAAGCATTGCATTTTGGGCGGTTCTGGTTGCCGAATTCCAAACTTTTTGGGCAAAAAGTTCTAAATTCGGCCGAACCTCGAACACCCAATGTTCGGGCCGAACCGATGGTCGACCCGAACTGTTCGATCATCCCTAGATGTGATAGGGAGGCAATGCTCAGCATAGAAACTGACTAAAAACTGAACATGTGCAAAGCTGCCAACACTGCTCTGCAAAATCCCTTGCTGCATTGTTGACTTGGGCAGAAGGTGGAGATAAAGAATAGAAGGATCAACCAGGTTTTTTTTGTAGAATACAAAAAACAAATACCATAGTGAGTGAGTATGAACAGCACACCATTTATTGATAGTTTTTTTAACCACTTGCCGACTGCCTAACGACTATCTACGTCGGCAGTCAGCCCCTCACAGGCAAAGTGACGTAGTACTACGTCGCTAGCCTGTGAGGCTCTAGGGAGCGAGCGCACGCCGCTGGAGGTGCACTTCCGCTCGCTCATGGACCCCCCGCGCGTGTTAGCAGCGGACCCGATATCCGCCGGTCACTCGCGATCGTCGGTTACACCGGAGAAAGGCAGGCGGCTAATGTAAACAAAGCCGCCTGTCTTTCTCCCCTGTGTAACAGCAGAGATCATACGGTCCTGCTATGTAGGACCGTAGATCTCTGCTGTTACATGAAAAGCCACATCCAATCACAGTTAGAAGCATGCCCCTAGGGACACACTTAACCCCTTCTTCTCCAATAAAGTTAACCCCTTCCCTGCCAGTGTCATTTTTACAGTAACAGTGCATATGTATAGCACTGATTACTGTAGTAATGTCGCTGGTACCCCCAAAAGTGTCAAAAATGTCAGTCAAGGGACCGATCTGCCTGCCGCAATGTCGCAGTCCCACGAAAAAAATCGCAGATCGCCGCCATTACTCATTAAAAAAAAACAATAAAAATGACAAAAATCTTTCCCTTAGTTAGTAAACACAATAACTTTTGTGCAAACCAATCAAAATACGCTTTTTGCGATTTTTTTTTTTGCCAAACATATGTAGCAGAAAACAAATTGGCCTAAAATGTTAAAAAATTTTGATTTTTACATTTTTTTTTGGGGGAATTTCATCTAAAAAATGTGAAAAATATTGTTATTTTTGCAAAATTGTCGCTCTTTTTTTGTTTATAGCCCATGATCAAAAAATCACACAGGTAATCAAATACCACCAAAAGAAAGCTCTGTTTGTGGGAAAAAAAAGGACATCAATTTAATTTGGGTACAGCGCCGCACGACCGCGCAATTGTCCATTAAAGTCACGCAGTGCCGAATCGCAAAATAGGCCCTGGTCAGGAAGGGGGTAAAATCTTCCGGGGCTTAAGTGGTTAAGATGTGCGGTTTGAGACACTTTAGGTGAATTTTCACACAATTATAAGTGATTATTATTCAAAAGAGAAGTAAGGCCAGTTCTTTTTTTTTGGACATACTTCCCTTGTGGGTCACAAGACTAAGCTTCCTTTTGTTATCCTTTGACCTAGTGACAGCTGATAGTGGACTATTGTCCGCTATCATCTGACAAGACAGAGATGCTCCAGGTTCTATGGAAGGATCCTGACAATATTGTAGTGATCCACCTCAGTGGGGTCACTGGGGGGGGGGGGCAGAAGGTGCGCCCCAACATTATACTGTGCCCCCACAAACGAACCCTGACTCCTACTTTGGAATAGCGGGTCGGTAAGCCCAGATTGCGGGATCCTGACCCGCTATCCCTGAGCTTTACTGTGGCAAAAGGAGCTGGTACTAGAGGAAGCAGAGCTGATGCTTCCTGTATAGTTCTGGCTCCTGTCACAGGCGGAGTGATATCAAATGTACTGCCTGTGACAGGAGCGATACAGGAAGCATTGGCTCTGCTCTCTACTGCAGCCTCATGCTTCCTCCAGTGCTGCTCCTTTCACACTCCGTTTGTGTCTCTGAGGAGCCAGCTGTCCCCGCCAGCAGTACCCACCAGCAGTACCAGCTAGCTGTCCCAGCCAGCAGTACCCACTAGCAGTACCAGCTAGCTGTCCCAGCCAGCAGTACCCACCAACAGTACCAGTCAGCAGTACCCACCAGCAGTACCAGCCAGCAGTACTCAACAGCAGTACCAGCCAGAAGTACCAGCCAGGCAGTACCAGCCAGCAGTGCCCACCAGCAGTACCAGCCAGCAGTACCCACCAGCAGTATCAGCTAGCAGTACCCACCAGCAATACCAGCCAGCAATACCTGCCAGTAGTACCATCCAGCAGTACCCACCAGCAGTACCAGCCCTGAAGGACAGCCAGCAGGAGCCATCAGCTATACCCACCTGGGGGACATCAGCAGCCAGCAATACCTGCAGGAATCCTGAGGAAGTAGTGAAGATTGAGGTCAGTTAAGGTGCAGATAAACCACAGTGTATCAGTGTGAAAGCAACCTTAGGCCCCTTTCACACGATCAGTCTGATCGGGTCTGCTTGTCTGTTTTTAAGTCGGACCCAATCAGACCCTCCATTCAAGTCTAAAGAGCAGCAGATGTAAACTGGCTTGTGTCCATTTACAGCCTCCTATCTCCAATCGGATCCACTTCAGTCTGGGCCGATCGGATCGAAGGGCCCATAGAGTAGAGCGGGCTGTGTCCGTGTCTGCTCTACATACAGAACTGTCATCAGCCTGGTCCGCTCATTGTGGCCGGCGGCCAGTTACCAAGTCGCTAAAATAGCCCTCTCTCCTCAAAAGGTTGGGCACCCCAGCTTTAGGGGCATGAGTCCCGGATGGAGAAGTGCGCTTTAGAAGCCTTCCCCCTTAGTTTCACAATGGTGTGTGAGGGAGGGAAGGAGTCCCGGATGGAGAGGTGTGCTGTACTTTAACGCATCCAGGAGACCTGTGGGAAAATCATAAAGATCTCCCTACTGTCGCGGCTGGCCTTAACACTTTCATCACTGTGGTTGGCAGGTCTCACTATTCTTCCCTACCTCCTCCACGCTGAGAGCATGGCACCAATGCTAGGCTTTATTACTGCGTAAAATGGCACTAATACTAGGCTTTATTAACCTTCCTAGCGGTATTCCCGAGCATGACTCGGGGTTCGATTTTAGAGCCAAAAGCGGTAACCCCGAGCCACACTCGGGGTACCGCTAGGAAGATCGCTGGATCCTGGTAGAGGTTTTACTTACCTTTTCTCCGGGATCCAGCGAAGAATGCGGGCGGTATTCAGCGGCGGAGCTTCCTCCCGATCCTCTGCGACCCCCGGCTTCCGTCTCCGGCGACATGACGTCCACCAGGTGGTGGAACCGGCGGCAAATTCAAATGTAAAACACACCAAACACACTGATACCATTCAAAATAAAATAAAATCACATTACATTGCCCCCCTAGTGCCCTTTCCTGCAGTTTTACTGTACTTTTTATGTAAATATATGTATATATATATATATATATATATATATATATATATATATATATATTTATATACACACATATATATATATATATATATATATATATATATATACGTAAATCTTGTGAATGAGCAGCCCAAACCAACTGTATACATTATATATATGTATATATATGTATACGTATATATATATATATATATGTATATATATATATATATATATATATATATATATATAATATATGTATACATACATATATGTATACATACATATATATATAATATATATAATAAATGTATACAGTTGGTTTGGGCTGCTCATTCACAAGAATTACATGCAAAATAATGGTACCGCTTTCAGCACCTAAAATCCAAAAGAATCATACCGCCAGGGAGGTTAATACGTAAACTGGCAACAATACTAGGGATATTACTGTGTAAATTTACACTGATACTAAGCTTTATTACTGCGTAAACTGGCATAAATACTAGGGGTTATTACTGCGGGAACTGGCACCATTACTAGGGGTTATTGCTGCATAAACTGGCACAAATACTAGGGGCTATTACTGCATAAACTGGCACCAATACTAGGGGCTATTACTGCATAAAGTGGCACCAATACTAGGGGCTATTACTGTGTAAACTGGCACCAATACTAAGGGTTATTACTGCGTGATCTGGCACCAATACTAGGCTTTATTACTGCGTAAACGGGCATCAATACTAGACTTTATTACTACATAAACTGGCACCAATACTAAGGGTTATTACTGCATAAACTGGCACCAATACTAGGCTTTATTACTGCGTAAACTGGTACCAATACTAGGGGTATTACTGTGTAAACGTACACCAATACTAGACTTTATTACTGCGTAAACTGACATCAATACTAGGGGTTATTACTGCGTAAACGTGCACCAATACTAGGGGTTATTACTGCATAAACTGGCACCAGTACTGGGGGTTATTACTGCATAAACTGTCACAAACACTAGGGGCTATTACTGCATAAACTGGCACAACTACTAGGGGCTATCACTGGGTAAACAGGCACCAATAGTAGGAGCTATTACTGAGTAAACTGGCACCAATACTAGGGGCTTTTACTACGTAAACTGGCACCAATACTAGGGGCTATTACTGTGAAATCTGGCACCAATACTAGGGGCTATTACTGCATAAACTGGCACCAATACTAAGCATTATTACTGCGTAAACTGGCACCAATGTTAGGCTTTATTACTGCGTGAACTGGCATCAATACTAGGCTTTATTACTTCGTAAACTGGCATCAATACTAGGCTTTTTTACTGCGTAAACTGACACCAATACTAAGGGTTATTACTGCATAAACTGGCACCAATACTAGGCTTTATTACTGCATAAACTGGTACCAATACTAGGGGTTATTACTGTGTAAACTTACACCAATACTAAGCTTTATTACTGCGTAAACTGGCATCAATACTAGGGGTTATAACTGCGTAAACTGGCGCCATTACTAGGGGTTATTGCTGCATAAACTGGCACAAATACTAGGGGCTATTAATGCATTAACTGGCATCAATACAAGGGGCTATTACTGCGTAAACTGGCACCAACACTAGGGGTTATTACTTCATAAACTGGCACAGATCCTCGGGGTATTACTGCATAAACTGGCACCAATACTAGGGGCTATTACTGCATAAAGTGGCACCAATATTAGGGGCTATTACTGTGTAAACTGGCACCAATACTAAGGGTTATTACTGCGTGAACTGGCATCAATACTAGGCTTTATTACTGCGTAAACTGGCATCAATACTAGGCTTTATTACTGCACAAACTGGCACCAATACTAAGGGTTATTACTGCGTAAACTGGCACCAATACTAGGCTTTATTACTGCGTAAACTGGTACCAATACTAGGGGTTATTACTGCGTAAACTGGCATCAATACTAGGGATTATTACAGCATAAACTGTCACCAACACTGGGGGCTATTACTGCATAAACTGGCACAACTACTTGGGGCTATCACTGGGTGAACTGGCACCACTACTAGGGGCTTTTACTGCGTAAACTTGCACCAATACTAGGGGCTATTACTGTGTAATCTGGCCCCAATACTAGGGTCTATTACTGCGTGAACTGGCATCAGTACTAGGGGCTATTACTGCGTAAATTGGCACTAATACTAGGGACTATTACTGCGTAAACTGGCACCATTACTAGGGGCTATTACTGCATAAACTGGCACTAATACTAGGGGCTATTACTGTGTAAACTGGCACCATTAATAGGGGTTATTACTGCGTGAACTGGCACCAATATTAGGGACTATTACTGCTTAAACTGGCACCATTATTAGGGGTTATTACAATAAAAAGGTATCTTTGCATACTGCATTACTCTCATATTTTGTAACCTTATATATATATATATATATATATATATATACTTATTTCATTTTTTTCAGTGGTATGTTAAAGAGGTGAAAATTATAAGTGCCCCCCCCAGGTTTGACTGTGGTATCTTACGTGCCCCCCATATATATATTGTTCCTAGAGTCACCACTGATCCACCTGGCTGCTGAGTGACAGCTGGCTTTGCTTCTCAGTGTGCAACAGGAACTGCAGCCAGCTGCACCCACCCCCTCCCAAAACCAACCCTCTAGTGGGCCCTGGAGGAGCAGCGACTGCTCTCTGCAATGAGCAGACCAAGAACTGTGTGGTCAGCAGTCATGTGATTGCTCAGTTTTTGGTCTTAGAGTTGGACAGCTGCAGCTTCTTACCAATGCTGAAGCATAAAGGTGAGCATGGTTGTTTGTTTTTTCCTAACCCAATTTCTCCTTTAATAATGTCAGGTCCTGAAAAAAGGTCAGTGACGTGCTTGTGATCCTGAACCTAGCGAGAACTCACCAGCAGCAAGATTGCCATAGAGGTCACAGCAGGGAGGTAAAAAAAACTCTTCTGCTTGTGTGGGTTGCTCGCTCACTGGCTGGGTGAGTGAGGAGTCATTCATTCATTTGCCGACAAGGGTGCAATATATACGGAAAAAATTCTCGCCAGCATCAGGATCCCAAAGGGGAGCCTAATTCGAACTTCCACACTTGACACTGTGTCATAATATAATAATTAGAGTTGCATACAGTAAAAAAAAATGTCTTTTGTGCCTAAGGTTGCACTGTAGGCATCTAATGGCCACTACTCCATATTCATACTATTAGACCTGCTGCCTTTAATACAGTTGACCATCCAAACTTCTCAAAAATGTAACTCGGCCTCCAAAACTTCGCTCATTACTGTTTTTTTTCTACTAAGTTCTCCTTCAGTGCTACTTAAAAGTCCATCTCCATCTCTTCTCTTTCTGCAGAAGTCCCCTATGGCTTTGTCCTACACTTCCTTCCTTGGTCAGTCGATAGCCTCCAATGGCTTCCAATACCATGCCTATGCTGACAACACCCCTCAGCTTACCCCTACAGTCTCCTTTTGTATCAAGTGACCCCTCCCCTAACTTTAACACCAAATTCTTTAGCACAACCATCAGTTCCTCCTTTTGTGCCAGGGTACTAGGGCCTCATATCCTGTCTCTTTCCAACTCTTGCCATCCTTTTTTTTAAACATTTCCAAAATATGCTTCTTCCTAAATAATGGCACCACCTAGCTACTAATTTACCCCCATGTTATTTCTTGCCTCAACTACTGCAACTCCCTCCTCATTGGCCTACCTCTACACAGGCTATCCCCACTTCAGTCTATCATGAATGCTGCTTCCAGGCTTATCTCCTACTCCTCTCTGTCAATCCCTCCATTAACTTACATTCTCCCAATGATTACAATGATTACAATTCTAAATAATAACAGCATACAAAACATCCACAACTCAAACCCAAAGCTTTATCACCAACCAAGTCTCAAAATGTCACTCAACCCCCCCCCCCCCTTAACTGTTCCTAAGACCCCTTGCTTTCTAGCTTCCTCGTCACCTCCAGGACTTCTCCAGATCTTCTTCCAAAGGGTTTGAATCCACTAGGGTTCATTTACCAAAGTATTCAATTATTTTCATGTAACTTGGTGAATGTTCACTTAGTTTAGTAAATAAGGTGAAACTGTGTTCAGGACTTTTGCATGAACATGATTGGATGATGGTTCATTGAAGAGCATAGAAGTGTACACACCTACACAGCTACACAAATGCAGATATGGAAAAATCTAGACAAACACTAATTTATTAAAGTATGAATTATAATGAGGTGTAGTAAGGTAAAATGCATTTACTAAAATGTGAAGTATATGTGCGTTCATTTTAAACATCCAATCAAGTGAATAAACAGCACTATTTTTTTAAATTTTTAATTCCCATGCTTATAAATGGATGCCTAAATTAAGCAGTCCTCTTCACTGCTTTACAATGTAATAGATTTGGCACACAATCCCTTCACTTTACTGCACTTTACATCTTATTGTATTAGTCCCTGAATTTAATATAGGACTTAAAAAAAACCTCTGCTGCTGTGATCAGGGGCATGATATTTCATAATCATTCATGGTAATAATAGAATATTTATAGAAGAGAAAAAAACATGGAGTAGATTATGTTTTAAATATAGTACTTCCTGATTCTATAACTATATTTATAATGTACTTTATAAGGGCTTGCTCACGCTTGGCTAAATTTCTAACGCCAAACCAACACTCCTATAGTGTTTGTATGGCAATAGTATGGGCGTCAGACTGCCGTTAATGAGCTTTAGTATGAGGCATTTTACAAGCTCTAAAAACGCTTCCTAAATGCCTTATGTGCGGTTTTGACGTGTTTGATAAGCCTTAAAGGCGTGTTGAAACCACTCCTCAAATGGCTATTTTTTTTTTTTTAAAGGGAAGTGACATTGCAGGAAATTAAAACTTTGAGGTGTGGCTTGTCATGGTAAATGTTTTCTGTGCATCCTCCATTAGCAGGGAAGGCAGCAGCATGGATTACTTTACTAGGCTTTATCTCATGTTTGGCCTCCTGCAATTGATGCGGATGTATGAGCAATTTGCTGAGCTGAGAAAGAGGAGAAGGGCATCCAGGTGCTATTGGGTAAGTCCAATTGTTTCTTATAGATATTCTAAAGGGCACTTTCATGCCATGTATCTTGATTTACACATCTGCCCTCAAAAGATTTATGACTATTCCCTCATAAAAATCACATCCTTTGATGCACTGCTGGAGATTCGTAGACCTTGGTTGATTCCCAGGAGAACCAGATTGAGGCTTCCACTGTCTCCAGAAAAATGCTATAATTCATGCTGCGGTAAGTAATCTAAGGTGACAAAATGATACCACAGTTCTGTACACATCCCTCCACTTCCATTACCTTCTGGGCAAAGCCACAATCCACAAAAAAAGTCCATGAGGCATGTAAAGCAATATGGAATGTACTAAAGGGAATTGAATTTAATATAAACAGCAAACTTTCCTTACTGCATTGGAGCATTGAATGGCAAACAGATACGCATACAAATGCCCCCAAACAGTGGCTCCAAGTGTTTCAACTATAAAAAAATATTTCTTTAAAGTTCTGGTGGCCATTGCTGATAGTAACTACAATTTTGTTGCAATTGACGTTGGTGTTTACGGAAGCTCTGCAGACTCTCAAGTTTTTCTCGATTTACCCATGAGAAGAAGGATAATGAACGAAAGATTTAACTTACCATCCCCTCAGCCGAAAACAGAGAATGGACATCACCTACCCTATGTGCTAATGGCTGATTAGGCATTTTCACTCTTGACTTTAGTAATGAAACATTATCCCAAAAGAGGACTGGATTTCAAGAAGAAAGTATTTAATTATTGGCTATCGCAAGCTAGGCGATTTGTGGAATGCACTGTCGGCATATTGGCTATTAAGTTGAGAGTCTTTAGCGGTGCAATGCAATTAGATCCCGCTAATGTTGACACTATTGTTAAAAGTGCATGTGCTCGCCACAATTTGTATGTCAAAGAGAGGGAATTAACCTTGAGGGCTCACTTATGCATGATCTGGAAGGTGTTGACTGGCATAGCGCACGAGGTACCCACCAGGCGTCCACTGTCAGAGAGCAGTTTGCTGATTTTGTGTCAGCAGAGGGAAAGCTTCCATGGCAACATTTAAAAGTGTAAATAATTACTTGTGTCTACTCAGCAACTGAAATAGTTTTGTCAAGCATAAGTGTTTGTAAACCTCATACACTAAATATGAACAAAGCATATCTGTCTATAGCAATGGTCTCCAAAGTGCTTCCCGGGGGGCCGGAAGCGACCCTTTGCTTGCCCTTGGGGCACTATTCCTTCCACTGATACAAGACACTATTCCTCCCACTGACAAACAATCTGGTCTATTTCTACTACTGACATCAACAATGAGGCACTATTTCTCCCACTGACACCAACGATGGGCACTATTCTTCCCATTTGAACCAACAATGAGGCACTATTTATCCCACTGATACCAATGATGAGGCACTTTTTCTCCCACTGATACCAATGATGGGGCAATATTCTTCCCAGTGACACCAACAATGAAGAACTATTCCTCCCACTGATACCAATGACAGGGCACTATTCCTCCCACTGATACCAATGATGGGGCACTATTCCTCCCACTGCTATCAATGATGGGGCGCTATTCATCCCATTGACACCAACGAAGAGGCACTATTCCTTCCAGTGACACCAATTTTTCCTCCCCCTACTTCCACCCCCTACTTAAAAGCTTAGACAAGCTGTATAAATACTGGACTACGGCTGTATTGATGACTGGTGCAACTTATGTAGGAGGATATATTTCATATCTCAGTTTTCTCCCAGTGACACCAACAATGAGGCACTATTCCTCCCAATCATACCAATGATGGGGTACTATTTCTCCCACTGATACCAATGATGGGGCACTATTCCTCCCACTGATACCAATGATGGGGCACTATTTCTCCCACTGATACCAATGATGGGGTACTATTCTTTCCACTGATACCAATGATGGAACACTATTCTTCCCACTGATACCAATGATGGAACACTATTCCTCCCAGTGACACCAACAATGGGGCGCTATTCTTCCCACTTATACCAAAGATAGGGCACTATTCTTCCCACTGACGCCAACTATGAGGTACTATTCCTTCCAGTGACACCAACAATGGGGAACTATTCTTCCCCTGATACCAACGATGGGACACTATTTTTCCCACTGACACCAACGATGAGGCACTATTCCTTCCAGTGACACCAATGATGGGGCATTATTCCTCCCACTAATACCACTCCCTGATAAAAAAAATCAGACAAGCTGTATAAATACTGGACTACAGCTGTATTGACGACTGGTGCAACTTATGTACAAGGATTTATTACATATCTGTGTATAACCTGAGAATAGTCCATTCACTGGGTGTATGTGGAAGTTCAATCTCTTGTTTCCCTGTTTATTATTCTGCTGTGAGGTGTTATGCTGAAGGCTACATTCACACCTGAGCGTACGTTTTCGCGCGTTTTTTACCGCGATTTTACCGCAATTTTTACCGCGATTTTTACCGCGATTTACAGGCGTTTTTTGATTGAATAGATACCAATGGAAAACGCCTGTAATCTGCCCAAAAAGAAGCTCATGTACTTTTTTGAGCGTTGGGCGTTTTGCTTACAGCGTCAAAATGCTCAGATGTGAACAGGGGCCATTGAAATTAATAGGATTTGTCTTGTTGGGCGTTTTGAGAGCTGATCCTAGAGCAGAAAAACTCCCCAAAAACGCCCCAAAACGCCAACATGTGAACGGAGCCGAAATGGAGGCTTGCTTGCAAATAAACTCAGTTTTGAATGGTTGTTCCTTGTTCAACCTTCTTGTTCTGTTGTTCAAACTTTTGAACCCTATACTTCATATAATTGTGTACAACTAAAGGCCGATTATCGGCTTGTTAGTATGATGCTTCCGACAACCGACCCCAACTTTTCGACCAAACAAAATCTGGTGTGCATGCTATAAAATTTTTGTTGGCCAACAACAGAACGGCCGATTGTTCGTCAGTCAGTACAGATTTCGGCCGACAAAAATGTGATGATCAAGACTGGGCATGTTCAGTGAAGAAAAAACACACGAAAAGTAGAACAGAACATTACATCACTTCTGCAGTTGGTTGTTGTTGGCCGACATAATTCGTGTGCAGTCTAGAGCACATTTCAACCAACACAACAACACTGGACAAAAAACGGCCGATCAGTCGGTGCGTGTGTACGGGGCTTACGTTTCTAGGTATTACCAGTGGAAAGTAGGTATTACACAAAACAGAAAACAAAAAAGATATGACTATTGCAACATTTCATTTATTTCATTTATTTCAGTCAGCTAAATCTTTGCAGGGGGGGAGGTTAAATTGGTGCCCCTCTGGCTCCTGAATTTCCATCTCTGTTGGTCTTGATGTCCAGGGTGAGCACTTGTGGTTCTCCATACCTACCAAACAATTTAAATAAGAAAAATGTATTAATTTGCCATTGTTTGTATATTGTAAATTTACACATATTTTGTCCTTGCAAGACTATGTTCCTCTTTTATGTTCTTGAACTTCTGAAGAAGTGGCTCTGGCCGAGAAACATGTCAAGTGTGGCCCAACTGTCGGTTTCAACACGGAGATATGTTGTATTTCACAACACGGGTAAAATATTGACACTGCAGTTGTGCCTCTTGAGTTGTCCATTTTCTATGTATTTGTAATGCATTACCTATTGCCATATTTTTCTTGTCATGCTATATGTAATAAAGATCTTTGTTTCTTTGTTTTTACTTAAAATATTACTAAACCCACAACAGTAAAGACTGTCTGTAGATGCGGAATAGCATGCTTGTTATACTCACTGTGTAACTTAAGTGATTAATCCTCTGCATTGGGTAAAAAGGCTCACATGTATGCACAGACCCCCCCCCCCTCCTGCACATTCACGCTGGACAAGTCCAGATAAGCACAGTAAGTGTAGTTCATCTGCACATGCTCAGTTTGGTCTCTATTGCTCAGAGAACACTACCTGGTTTTAGCTGAGCTATTCAGGTGACATGGTATTAACATCACACATGTGGGCATGTATACAGATCCTAAATGACAGCCCGGTCCCTCCTTCCTCCTCCATGCCCAGTAACTAGAAAATAACACAGTGGGTGGGATGTCACATCTTGATTGATGGATGATTTATTTATTTTTTCTCTTGGAAGGGTACATGTGATCAGCACAGGGCCAATCGGCACTGTCCAGACATGTTTAGACAGAGAATTAAGGGTCTTCAAGCCTGATAGGACAATCGTGGGAGAAATGAAAACTCCTCGTACAAACTATCAGCACTCACTGATACAAGTCACAAGATTGCTCTAATTGCTATATACAGCTGATGAGAAAAGGTATTTATCAGTTTATATTTACTAAAATAATTGCATTTCCATGCTCTGTGTACTGAGGGAGACCAGATATAGTGAATGCAGGGTTTGGGTTTAGTAACACATTAAGGGCTCTTTCACACGGCCGCTCCGCTTGTCCGCAAATCATCCTATTTTTTTGCGGATGATTTGCGGACATAATGTAAGTCAATGGCACTGCGGATGTCAGCGGAATACCATCCGCTGACATCCGATTTGCCTCCTTTCAGTTCTGTTCCGTTTTTTGGAACGGAACAGAACCCTATTTTTTCATCCGTTCAAAAGACGGAAAGGAAGGAAAATCGGATGTCAGCGGTGTCATCCGCTGACATCCGCAATGCCATAGACATGCATTATGTCCCCATATCATCCGCAAACGGATGGGATGATATGCGGGCACACTGAGCGGATGACAGAAATGTCATCCGCTCCGTGAAAAAAAAAAAATCCCGCAGCAGAGCTTTCACACGGAGCAGCCTTGTGAAAGAGCCCTAATTGTTCATGTTTTTTGATGGTACCAAGAAAATCCTTCTTGCTCCATTCCCTTTCCTTGCCTTCCCCCATTCCTTTGCCCTTTTGGCCAATTTTTGGCCTGGAAAGCCTATTTACTAATAGGATGAAGATACCATGTTTATATAACATTTTGAAGGAGCACTGTCAGTTTATTGATACACTTTAAAGACAGTGGAATTTACACTCTTTGCCCAATGTAGAGGTAAGTCCTCCACTGCAGAAGCCATGTTTAGATTGGTTTGGGAAGCAGCAGAGTTGCTACAAGGAACAAATTACCATTTTTAACAGTTAACAAATTACAAAGAAAGTTTACTCTTTAAGGGGTGGTGTTACCAGAGTAGTTATTGCCTTTAACAATAGATAACAGCAATTTTGGCATGTCTTTTTGCATAAAGTTTGGAGATGAATAGAAAAGCTGATTCTGTTTCTTAGTATATTCATACAGCATATACATAGATAGTACATGGTCACTGTGCCACAGACTGAAACAGGGCATAAGCTCCACTGGGGCAGGAAATCATGCTACTTATTAATAGGTGAAACTTAGAACAAAGTCTATATAGATAATAATAATTGAAGACATGACAATTTGGTTCAAGCTTCTAAGTGACACACATCTCATTTATTTATCTCATTGCAGTCTTCAAGGGAAACTACACAGAGTACAGGATTTGCCATAGCCTGTTTAATGCTAAGACATTCCATTTCATCCAGTACCTTTCCTTCAACCAACAGCCAGGGCCGGTGCTAGACTATTTTGCACCCTAGGCAAGGCCAGCTACTTGAGCACCCCCCCCCCAAAAAAAATAAAAAATAACTGTACACATTGCCACCTTTCTTGTACATAATGCCCCCGTTTAACACTACACTCTGCTACACCCCCTTTCTGCATACACTGCCCCTCTTGCCGACCGCCGCACGACTATCTACGTCGGCGGTCAGCCCCTCACAGGCAAACTAACGTAGGGCTACGTTGCTTGCTTGTGAGGGTCTAGGGAGCGAGCGCCCGCCCCCGGAGGCGCGCTCCCGCTCCCGCGTGGTCACGGACCCCCCCGCGCGTGTGACCAGCGGACCCGATGTCCGCCGGCCACTCGGCGATCGGCGGGGGAGAGGGAGAATGTCAGGCAGCTTGTGTAAACAAGCTGCCTGTCATTCTCCTCGCTGCAAAGACGCTGATCACATGGATCTACTATGTAGATCCGTTGATCAGTGTCCTTACAGCTGAAGCCACAGCCAATCACAGTAGAAAGCACGCCCCTAGGGACACACACAGCCCCTCCCTCCCAAATAAAGTTAACCCCTTCACTACCAGTGTATTTTTACAGTAACAGTGCATATATATATAGCACTGATTACTGTAGAAATGTCACTGGTAACCCCAAAAGTGTCAAAAATGTCAGTCATGGGTCCGATCTGTCCGCCGCAATGTCGCAGTACCGCAAAAAAAATCGCAGATCGCCGCCATTACGCGTTAAAAAAAAACAACAAAAATGACAAAAATCTTTCCCTTTGTTAGTAAACGCGATAACTTTTGCGCAAACCAATCAAAATACGCCTTTTGCGATTTTTTTTACCAAACATAGGTAGCATAAAACAAATTGGCTGAAAATGTTAAAAAATTTTGATTTTTACAAAAAAAA
This sequence comes from Pelophylax lessonae, assembly GCF_965119305.1. Lineage (NCBI taxonomy): Eukaryota > Metazoa > Chordata > Amphibia > Anura > Ranidae > Pelophylax > Pelophylax lessonae. Next base: position 216,497,288 of record NC_138773.1, read on the forward strand.
TGTGAAAAATATTGTTATTTTTGCAAAATTGACGCTCTTTTTTTGTTTATAGCGCGTGATCAAAAAATCGCACAGGTGACCAAATACCACCAAAAGAAAGCTCTGTTTGTGGGAAAAAAAGGACGCCAAATTCGTTTAGGTACAGCGTCGCACGACCGCGCAATTGTCCGTTAAAGTCACGCAGTGCCGAATCGCAAAATACCCCCTGGTCGGAATGGGGGTAAAATCTTCCGGGGCTTAAGTGGTTAACACTACACCCCCCTTCATATACACACTGCCCCCCTTTAACCCCATACACCCCTTTATATACAAAGTGCCCCCCCTCTCTAGAGGAGACATCCACCGGGGATGAGGAGGTGACTGGAGGGGAATGTCTCACTGGCCATGGCTGAGCCCTAGGTGGTAGTGCGCCCTAGGCGGCCGCCTAGTTTACCTAGTGGTAGCACCGGCCCTGCCAACAGCAATACTTCCCCTAAAGCTCACCATACATTTTACTATCTGTTTGTCAAATCTTCTTTATATCTACCAAAATCGACCAAATGTAGTGCAAGGGCCTGCTTGATTATATACAGATTGATAGGATAGATGAGGTAGATTTGGTAACTCTAATGCCCCATACACACGTTCAGATAATCGGACAAATTATCGTTCGCATTTTGTTGCATGATACTAACATCTAATTCAACAATGCTTACAAACCGTATGATTTTTGTCGTACGATTCAGGAAAAGCTTCCTAGTTTCTTAGCTACGTATCAGATGGTGCAAAACAAAAGCAATGGCAGCCAGGCTTTTTCCGTGCTATTTTAGTGTTTCTGATCATGCGCGGTCTTTGTCGATCGATTTTTAGCGGACGCATAGTGTACGGATGATCGTACGACAGAAGTTTTCCTGTTTGTCCCTTCGGATTTTGTTGGACCAACTGTCATGATCGGCTGTCGAAAGCTTTGTACTAACGATCAGATTATCGTGCGATCAGGTCGAAAGCGAGTTTTATCGTACGATTATCGGAACGTGTGTACGGGCCATTGAGCTGATTGTACAAAGATTTAAATGGCAAAATTGTAGTGTAAACGGTGACCCCAATAGTTATTTTGGGATTGCACTAAATATGTTTCCTCTGTCTGAAGAAATCTCGTTTTCAATGTCTGAAAACTGAGACTCATCAGCTCCAATAGACCTAAAGCCTATTCTAATGGAGGATTATCGTTGTTATTGCATAAACAAATACATTTTTTGAAACCTAAAGACAGATTATATTATTAATATCTTTTATGAGCTACAGTATTTGAAAAGCTCTTAAAAAGGGCTAGAAATCTGTGATAGATAAGGGTAAGGTCCCAAAGATCGGGATTTTGCTTTACAGTTTAAATTAACATGAAGATGAGAATAATGGATAATATCAGCAGCTGTGAAAATAATATCTTAATGATGAAGGCTCAGATTGGTGCTTCAGAGTAAGTGAATAAACCCGATATTAGAACACTGAAACACATACTATATGCCTAACTCTGTCCATTCAATATCATTGCTTCCTATTAGTTTTTTGCTGCTAAATATAATACATTATAAATATAGCCCAGTGGTAATAAGGTAGACAGTATACTACGAGCCTGTACATGCTTCAGTTATGAAAAGATAAGCAGCAGGCAGTATCATTGGAACATTAAAGTGTCACTAATCCCACAACTGTAAAATCAGTCTGTATATGCATTGAAGCATTCTTGTCATAGGTGGGCACAGCCTTTAGCATTAGGGTGCGCACCCCAAAGCTCAAACACACATCCATGTGTATGTGTATAGATAACACACTTTATTATGCTTCAGTTATGCATGAACACAGTGATTGATAAGTACCGATGCATAAGGAGCCCATGCAGCAGGGGAAATCTGCATCACATGGGGTGTTTAGGGTGTGCCCAGGCACACCCGGTACACCCTGAGCACACCTATGATGCTTATTATACTCACTGTGGAACCTAAGGGTTTAGCCCTATGCAATGTGTATAAAGGTGGGGTGATCCTGTCTCTCTGATCCTCCCCTTCTTTAAAGTGGAGTTCCACCCATTTTCGGAACTTTAGATCTATGTAATCCCCTTTAAAATGGCTTTTACCAATGGAAACTTTTTTTTTTTTTTTTTTGCTAGTAAATACCTTAATTTTGGCTTTATTCCTCCTCTCCTCACTTCCTGGTCCGATCGGCGATGACGTCATTCGGCGATCCGCAGTGTCTGCTGGGATGTATTCTATTCCAGAAATCTCGCAGTAACTGAATCTGTACTGAGCCGTGCCTGTCCCGCCTCCGCCCCGCCTCCTCTGATTGAGTTTCATTGTATGAATGTATTAAGGCTGTTCTCTGCCCCGCCTCCGCCCCGCCTCCTCTCATTGAATTGCATTGTATGAATGTATTAAGGCTGTTCTCTGCCCCGCCTCTGCCCCGCCTCCTCTCATTGATTTGTAAGAGGAGGCGGGGCGGAGGCGGGGCAGAGAACAGCCTTAATACATTCATACAATGCAACTCAATGAGAGGAGGCGGGGCGGAGGCGGGGAAGGCACGGCTCAGTACAGATACAGCTACTCCGAGATTTCTGGAATTGAATACATCCCAGCAGACACTGCGGATCGCCGAATGACGTCATCGCCGATCGGACCAGGAAGTGAGGAGAGGAGGAATAAAGCCGAAATTAAGGTATTTACTAGCAAAAAAAAAAAAAAAAAGTTTCCATTGGTAAAAGCCGTTTTAACCACTTAAGCCCCGGAAGATTTTACCCCCATTCCGACCAGGGGGTATTTTGCGATTCGGCACTGCGTGAATTTAACGCACAATTGCGCGGTCGTGCGACGCTGTACCTAAACGAATTTGACGTCCTTTTTTTCCCACAAACAGAGCTTTCTTTTGGTGGTATTTGATCACCTGTGCGATTTTTTGATCACGCGCTATAAACAAAAAAAGAGCGTCAATTTTGCAAAAATAGCAATATTTTTCACATTTTTTTATATGAAATTCCCCCAAAAAAAATGTAAAAATCAAAATTTTTAAAAATTTTCGGCCAATTTGTTTTATGCTACCTATGTTTGGTAAAAAAAATCGCAAAAAGCGTATTTTGATTGGTTTGCGCAAAAGTTATCGCGTTTACTAACAAAGGGAAAGATTTTTGTCATTTTTGTTGTTTTTTTTTTTAACGCGTAATGGCGGCGATCTGCGATTTTTTTTGCGGTACTGCGACATTGCGGCGGACAGATCGGACCCTTGACTGACATTTTTGACACTTTTGGGGTTACCAGTGACATTTCTACAGTAATCAGTGCTATACATATGCACTGTTACTGTAAAAATACACTGGTAGTGAAGGGGTTAACTTTATTTGGAAGGGAGGGGCTGTGTGTGTCCCTAGGGGCGTGGTTTCTACTGTGATTGGCTGTGGCTCTAGCTGTAAGGACACTGATCAACGGATCTACATACCAGATCCGTTTTATCAGTGTCTTTGCAGCGAGGAGAATGACAGGCAGTTTGTTTACACAAGCTGCCTGACATTCTCCCTCTCCCCCGCCGATCGCCGAGTGACCGGCGGACATCGGGTCCGCTGGTCACACGCGTGGGGGGGTCCGTGACCACGCGGGAGCGGGAGCGCGCCCCCGGGGGCGCGCGCTCGCTCCCTAGAGCCTCACAAGCAAGCAACGTAGCCCTACGTTAGTTTGCCTGTGAGGGGCTGACCGCCGACGTAGATAGTCGTGCGGCGGTCGGCAAGTGGTTAAAGGGGATTACATACAGCTATGTATTCCAACATATTAAAAATGGGTGGAACTCCGCTTTAACCACTTGCCGACCTCCCCACATAGATTTACTGCGGCAGGGCGGCTCGGGTGAGCAAAATCACGTAGATCTAGCCACATGTTTAGACACAGCGGGACGAGCTGCAGCTATCACTGCCGGCCTCCCGCGATCGTCAGAGAAACTGAAAGAAGACCCGCCTGCTTATGTAAACAAAGCAGGTGAGTCTTCTGTCACACAGGCAGAGAGAGATCAGGAGTTTCAGCTAAGCTTTCCTTAAGCTGTGGGGGGAGGGCCCCCCCCTCCCCCCACAGTGAGTAAGCACAGTCAGGCATACATTAACACCTTTGATCACCCCCAGTGTTAACCCCTTCCCTGCCAGTGTCATTTATACAGTAACATTGCATATTATTTAGCACTGATTACTGTATTAGTGTCACTGGTCCCCGAAAAGTGTCAAAAATGTCAGTTAGGGGTCCCATCTGTCCACTGCAATGTTGCAGTCCCGCTAAAAATTGCTGATTGCCGCCATTACTAATAAAAACAAAAAATAAAAAGTACAAAAATCTATCCCGTAGCTATAACTTTTGCGCAAACCAATTTAAATACGCTTTTTGGGATTTTTTTTTTACCAAAAATATGTAGCAGAATACAAATTGGCCTAAACTGATAAAAAAATTAGATTTTTTTACATTTTTTTATTGGGAATGTTTTATAGCAGAAAGTAAAAAAAATATTGTGTTTTTTTCACAATTGTCGCTCTTTTTTTGTTTATAGCGCAAAATCTAAAAACCACAGAGGTGATCAAATACCACCAAAAGAACGCTCTATTTGTGGGGAAAAAAAGGACATCAATTGTATTTGGATACAGCGTCGCATGACAGCGCAGTTTTTCCTTAAAATAACGCAGTGCCGAATCGCAAAAAATGGCCTGGTCATTAAGGGGGTAAAACCTTCTGGAGCTGAAGTGGTTAACCACTTAAGCCCCGGAAGATTTTACCCCCTTCCTGACCAGGGGGTATTTTGCGATTCGGCACTGCGTGACTTTAACGGACAATTGCGCGGTCGTGCGACGCTGTATCTAAACGAATTTGACGTCCTTTTTTTTCCCACAAACAGAGCTTTCTTTTGGTGGTATTTGATCACCTGTGCGATTTTTTGATCACGCGCTATAAACAAAAAAAGAGCATAAATTTTGCAAAAATAGCAATATTTTTCACATTTTTTTATATGAAATTCCCCCCCAAAAAAATGTAAAAATCAAAATTTTTTAACATTTTCGGCCAATTTGTTTTATGCTACCTATGTTTGGTAAAAAAAATTGCAAAAAGCGTATTTTGATTGGTTTGCGCAAAAGTTATCGCATTTACTAACAAAGGGAAAGATTTTTGTCATTTTTTTTTTTTTTAACGCGTAATGGCGGCGATCTGCGATTTTTTTTGCGGTACTGCGACATTGCGGCGGACAGATCGGACCCCTGACTGACATTTTTGACACTTTTGGGGTTACCAGTGACATTTCTACAGTAATCAGTGCTATACATATGCACTGTTACTGTAAAAATACACTGGCAGTGAAGGGGTTAACTTTTTTTGAAAGGGAGGGGCTATGTGTGTCCCTAGGGGCGTGCTTTCTACTGTGATTGGCTGTGGCTTCAGATGTATGAAGAGTGATCAACGGTTCTACATAGTAGAACCGTATGATCATCCTTCATACACAGGGGAGAATGACAGGTAGCTTGTTTACACAAGCCGCCTGACTTTCTCCCTCTCCCCCGCCGATCGCAGAGTGACCGGCGGACATCGGGTCCGCCGGTCACACGCGCGGGGGGGGTCGGTGACCACGCGGGAGCGCGCCTCCGGGGGCGCACGCTCGCTCCCTAGACCCTCACAAGCTAGTGACGTAGCCCTACGTCACTTTGCCTGTGAGGGGCTGACTGCCGACTTAGATCGGCGTTAGGCAGTCGGCAAGTGGTTAACTGACTCCAACCCATCTCCTGATTGAACAGAACATTAGATGTCATTCTGCACATGCTCAGTTTGGTGTGTATTGCTTCTTTATTAACATGTGCCAGGAACATATTACATATCTCCAACCATATTACAAAAAATAATATAATTAAAATATGCTTACGCCCACACCCACCTATACGTAACAAATGTGATCACAGTCAATTTAAACACAGCTCTTTAGCAATGTGAACAGATACATTCCTAAGATAGAAATAAAATCAAATAGTGAAAAAGTCCCATAGACAGTGGAAAAGTCGGTTTTTGCTCACAACTCCTTATTCGCTGCATTCACTCCCGAGCAGAGTGACGTTCATTTTATTTGAGAATTTTTGAGAGTAGTTGGAAGAGTATTGCAAGCATTTTAGAAGTGTATTACTAGCTTTTTACAGCTTCAGGCGTTTTTGTTTGGCCAATAGAAAGCATTAGGGGGAGGGGAGGTGAGGGTGATTAGGGGTGGAAAGCTGCTTTTTGAGCAGAAAATGCACAACAAAATGCTCATGTCGCACATTTTCAGGCATTCCTGTTGAAGTCTATGGGGCCCAATCTGCCTCCAATCTGCCAAAAAGAAGCTCATGTACCTTTTTGAGCAACAGGCATTTTGCTTTAGGCGACAGGATGCTCAGATGTGAACAGGGGCCATTGAAATTAATGGGCTTTGGCTTGTTGAGCGTTTTAGGGTGTAGCACCTTACAGGTAGGTGCTAGGTAAATGTATAGTGGGCCTTGTCTGCCTAACATCAGGGCTGTGATTTATTTAGTTAGGGTGTCAGGGCTTCCAGATGAGCCTGCTGAGGGGAGAAGTATACCCACTGGCTCCTATGAGAGGATTCTCATAGGGCAGTGTGGGAAGCCCAATCAGGGGACACATCCAAGCTTGTAACTACCCCAGAAGGCAGATTATACTGCAAAGGATTCTGGGAGTGGGTATAAGTTTGGGGAAAGTGCGTGACAGGGTGTCTTTGGCAAGAGCAGAATCCCAGGAGGGAGAGTACGGCTGTCTCTCCTCCTGTCTGAGGAAGGTGGATGTCTCGGGGTGTCGCCTGAGAATCCAGAGAGTGCTGATTGAGCTGAGGGGATCCGGTGTGCCGAGAGCCTGTGGAGAGCGAGAGGGGCCCAGTCCCAGGAAAGCCTACACAGGTGGTGAGTACTGTGGATTGCCCCTGGGGGTCTGCCAGAGTCAGAGGTGACCACTCCGGAAGAGGTTCTGGGATCCAGTGCCAGCTAGCTGAAAGGGGGTACCTAGGTTACAGAGGGGGGTACATAGTCAGTGAACCCCAAAGAGTTCAAGGTTAAAGGGGGCACCTGCATATGGGCCCTGAATTGGACAGAGTGTGACAGTTGAGAGTTGCAGCTTTACAGAAATCTACAGTGTACTACCTCAAGCCAGTGCAAGGCGGGAGGGGAGTATTCAGTGACTTTGTAGTACAGCAGTGTCAGTAATTCTACAATTCACAGTCTTGGGTCTTCTGGACTTATTGTCAAGGATCCAGCACTTCTATCAAGCTACAGTGTGTTCTCAGTGTTAGTGAGCGTTGGCTGGCGTCAAGAAAGCGCCAACGGGTATTTTTCTAGGATTAAGTCCCAAGTGTAATTAGTTAAGCCTAAAGGAGTATCCCACTCATTCCCTTCTCCCATCCCCTTTTCTACAATAAGAAAACACAAAACAAAGATGTCGGAGTTGTCCATGTCTCAGTTCTCACACCCAGGGTCGCAGCTCACATGGGCTGGAGAGGTAACCGGTAACAATGGCAGACCCACATCAGACCACAGGCCTGGAAAACCTACTACAAGAGCTACAAGCTTCAAGCAAAAAATAGTTTAAGTGTGAATGGGGCCTTAAAGCGCATGTGTGAAGAACCCACTTTTACTGTTTCAGTGTTTCCAACCTGAGTGTGGGAATTCATCAACCTTGGAAGCAATCCATGAAATTCACTACTCTTTAGGAATACAACACAGTGATATACACTCACCGACTACTTTATTAGGTACACCTTGCTAGGACTGGGTTGGACCCCCTTTTGTTTTCAGAACTGCCTTAATTCTTCATGGCATAGATTCAACAAGGTGTTGGAAACATTCCTCAGAGATTTTGGTCCATACTGACATGATAGCATCATGTAGTTGCTGCAGATTTGTCACATCCATGATGCGAATCTCCTGTTCCTCCACATCCCAAATGTGCTCTATTGGATTGAGATCTGGTGACTGTGGAGGCCATTGGAGAACAGTCACCTCATTGTCATGTTCAAGAATCCAGTTTGATATGATTTGAGCTTTGTGACATGGTGCATAATTCTGCTGGAAGTAGCCATCAGAAGACGGGTACACTGTAATCATGAAAGGATGGACATGGTCAGCAACAATACTCAGGTGGGCCATGCCATTTAAACTGCTCAATTTGTACTAAGGGGCCCAAAGTATGCCAAGAAAATATCCCCCACACCATTTCACCACCACCACTAGCCTGAACCGTTGATACAAGGCAGGATGGATCCATGCTTTCATGTTTATGACAAATTCTGACCTTACCATCTGAATGTCCCAGCTGAAATCGAGACTCATCAGACCAGGCAACATTTTGTCCAATCTTCTATTGTTCATATTCAGTGAGCCTGTGCAAATTGTAGCCTCAGATTCCTGTTCTTAGAGGGCAGGAGTGGCACCCGTTGTGGTCTTCTGCTGCTATAGCCCATCTGCTTTAAGGTTAGATGTATCATGTGTTAAGAGATGGTATGTCGCATACCTTGGCTGTATGGCTGTAACAAGTGGTTATTTTAGTTACTGTTGTCTTTCTATCATCTCAAACCAGTCTGCCCATTCTCCTCTGACGTCAACAAGGCATTTTCCTCCACACAACTGCCACTTACTGGATATTTTCTCTTTTACGGACCATTCTCTGTAAACCCCAGAGATGGTTGTGTGTGAAAATCCCAGAAGATCAGCACTTTGAAATATTTAGACCAGCCCGTCTGGCACCAACAACCATGCCACATTCAAAGTCACTAAAATCCCATTTATTGGTGAATGGCTTTCTCGCATCACCAAAGTGGCTGAGATGAAAGAAGTAATCCACCAAGCGAGAGAATCCCCTGGAAAATACTACACTATATGGGCTCCTTGGCTTGAATTCACAAATTCTGACGAATACCAGAATTACCTAACCCCTTCTACCTCACTAACAGTAACAAACTGAAAATCACGTTCTTTGTGTTCGTCTTGTAATCTCTCATCCGTGTCCCTGTACGCTCATTCCTACAACGTATTAAGTACTATATATACCTGACTTTCTTCCCCATCACTTCCTGTCTCTCTTCCCTACCTGTATCCCCTCCCTCCCTCTTTCCTCTCTTACCTGATACACCCAACTGCTGATCTACCTCAAGTAACCGTCCCTGTTGGCCCTCGATCACTCTGCTCCCCCTACTATCCGATTTTCTCTACTGACAACAAGAGCCCCCCCCCCTCTACCCATTCCTAAATGAATAGCATCATGAAGACCTATCCTTGCTCTGGGGGTCTCTTCCGTGGTCTGGACACATCATGATCCCCTAGGGGGTGTCTGGAGCTTGGGGGGATTCCTTCTGAGTGTTACTTACCCACATTAACCCTTTTCATGGTCATGCTGGGTCTTTTCTACAAGCGTTAAACCCTTATATATAAAACTCAAGGCTTTATTGTATTCATTTTGTTATTTTCTATGGTTATGCTACTTGTCTATTGGTTATAAGCATATCTTGCATTTTATGACCTTTGTATAACAGTTGTTCAGTTGCATGTGTTTATTAAAAAATTTCATAAAATGTTTTGAAAGAATACATCACAAAATAAAAAAAAAAATCCCATTTATTCCCCATTCTGATGCTTGGTTTGAACTTCAACAAGTCGTCTCCACCACATCTAAATTCATTGAGTTGCTGGCATGTGATTGGCTGATTAGCAATTAGTGTTACCAAGCAACAGGTGTGAGTGTAACACCTTTAGATCAAAAAAAGGTTAAACGTGCTTGTGGTAAATCACATCCATGGTCCACTTACCATTAGGTATGGATGTGATTTACCATAAGCGTCTATTATCTATTATGATCTAAAGGTCCTATACTAAGAATGAGTTGTATTCTTAAAGTGTATCTAAATCCAAAATCAAAAATAAAATATAACCAAATACTTCTACCCCCTTCCCTTCTCTATGAATCTCCACCCACAATTTAAAAACAATCAAATATGTTTACAAAAAACAATCTCAATTCAAAAACATACCCACCTATAAACAATACTATATATCTATAGCTTACTGCTCCCACATTACTAAACACTGATTGAGATTATCATGGGTTTATTAATGTGGCAGCAGTTTTATATTTATATATATATATGTAAATATATATATATATATACATATATATATATATATATATATATATATATATATATATATATATATATATATATATATACAGTGGGGCAAACACGTATTTGATACACTGCCAATTTTGCAGGTATCATTCTTCAACTGTGAGAGACTGAATCTAAAACATTAAATCCAGAAAATCACATTGTATGATTTTTAATTTGCAATTTATTGCATGACATAAGTATTTGATACATCAGAAAAGCAGAACTTAATATTTGGTACAGAAACCTTTGTTTTCAATTACAGAGATTATAAGTTTCCTGTAGTTCTTGACCAGGTTTGCACACACTGCAGCAGGGATTTTGGCCCACTCCTCCATACAGAGCTTCTCCAGATCCTTCAGGTTTTCGGGGCTATCGCTGGGCAATACGAACTTTCAGCTCCCTCCAAAGATTTTCTATTGAATTCAGGTCTGGAAACTAGGCCACTCTAAGACCTTGAGATGCTTCTTACGGAGCCACACCTTAGTTGCCCTGGCTGTGTGTTTCGGTTCGTTGTCATGCTGGAAGACCCAGCCACGACCCATTCTCAATGATCTTACATAGGAAAGGAGGTTGTTGGCCAAGATCTCTCGATACATGGCCCCATCCATCCTCCCCTCAATAGTCGTCCTGTCCCCTTTGCAGAAAAGAATGATGTTTCCACCTCCATGCTTCACGGTTGGGATGGTGTTCTTGGGGTTGTACTCATCCTTCTTCTTCCTCCAAACACGGTGAGTGGAGTTTAGACCAAAAAGCTCTATTTTTGTCTCATCAGACCACATGTCCTTCTCATATTCCTCCTCTGGATCATCCAGATGGTCATTGGCAAACTTCAGACGGGCCTGGACATGCGCTGGCTTGAGCAGGGGGACCTTACGTGCGCTGCAGGATTTTAATTCATGACGGCGTAGTGTGGTAGTAATGGTGTTCTTTGAGACTGTGGTCCCAGCTCTGTTCAGATCATTGACCAGGTCCTGCCGTGCGGTTCTGGGCTGATCCCTCACCTTCCTTATGATCATTGATGCCCCACAAGGTGAGATCTTGCATGGAGCCTCAGACCAAGGTGATTGACCGTCATCTTGAACTTCTTCCATTTTCTAATAACTGCACCAACAGTTGTTGCCTTCCCACCAAGCTGCTTGCCTATTGTCCTGTAGCCCATCCCAGCCTTGTGCAGGTCTAAATTTTTATCCTTGATGTCCTTACACAGCTCTTTGGTCTTGGCCATTGTGGAGAGGTTGGAGTCTGTTTGATTGAGTGTGTGGACAGGTGTCTTTTATACAGGTAACGAGTTCAAACAGGTGCAGTTAATACAGGTAATGAGTGGAGAACAGGAGGGCTTCTTAAAGAAAAAATAACAGGTCTGTGAGAGCCGGAATTCTTACTGGTTGGTAGGTGATCAAATACTTATGTCATGCAATAAAATGCAAACTCATTATTTAAGGATCATACAATGGGATTTTCTGGATTTTTGTTTTAGATTCCGTCTTTTACAGTTGAAGAGTAACTATGGTAAAAATTACAGACCACTACATGCTTTGTAAGTAGGAAAACCTGCAAAATTGGCAGTGTATCAAATACTTGGTCTCCCCATTGTATATACATCTATATATCTATATATAGATATATAGATCTATATATATATATATATATATACATATATATATATATATTAGGGATCAACCGATTATCGGCAACACCAATATATCTGGGGCCGATATGCACTTTCCCCGATATATCGAAATTGGCTTTTGGATTTACCGATATTGCCGATATTTAGGGAAAGTGCTTGTACTGAGGTAATGCCTGCAGCTAGAGGCATCACCCCTGTACCGATGTCCAAAGCCGACGGTCGGCTGACTTGTAATGACAAACGATGCGGCTGAGAAGCTGTTCGGCTGTCATTACAAGGAGCGGGAGGGGATGTTCCCCCCCTCCCGCCGCCTTCCGTGGCTTGCCCGGGTCTCCTATCCCACTGTTAGACCTGGACATCCTACCTCCACCGCCGCCGCTGCTGAAGAGAAGACCCGGTGTACTGCGTCTCCATGTAAAAAACCCAAAAGTGATGTCATGATATCACTTCTGGGTACTCGGCGCCAAATTAAAAAAACTGATAGCATTCAAAACAGCCAAACTTGGCGTTTTGAATGCTTTTCGGTGCCGGGGAGGGGTTTGGGGTAAAAAAACATTTTTTTTTTACATGTCCGAAAATATCAGCAGATATCGGCCGATACCAATATCCGATGACCCAAATATCGGTACCGGCATTAAAAAACCATATCACTAATATATATGTATATATAGATACATATACCTATATATATATATATATATATATATATATATATATATATATATATATGGACGAGTTGGTTAAAGGGGTCACTGGGGGTAAGAGCACTCCGCTGCCCCAGCAGCCCAAGGGTAAGTTTTTCCATGGTAAGCAGGGCCCTTCCTTTAACCACTTCCCGCCCGCCCTATAGGCAATTGACGGCGGGAATGTGGTTGTATTATCCTGACCGGACGTCATATGACGGCGGCAGGATAATACAGCTCTGGGCGCCCCCCGGGGGCGCGCAGAGCGGCGGTCGGTGATGCGGGGGGGGGGGGGGGGGTCGGCACTGGTAATCAGAACATTGATTACCAGTGCAGACCCTCGGGGGCGGGATGCCACTAGAACCACCAGGGATGCCCACTATGACCCCAGGGATGCCCACTATGACCCCAGGGATGCCCACTATGGCCACCAGGGATGGCAATCAGGGCTCAGGGAGCCCCCCATTGCCCTCCCCATCAGTGCTGCCCACCAGTGCCCTCCCTATCAGTGCTGCCCACAAGTGCCCATCATTGCCATCCTTTAGTGTCGCCCACCAGTGCCCATTATTACCCACCAGTGCCGCCTATCAGTGCCCATTACTGCCCATCAGTGCCGCCCATCAGTGCCGCCCATCAGTGCCCATCAGTGCCCACCAGTGCCGCCTATCAGTGCCCATTAGTGCCCGTCAGTGCCACCTATCAGTGCCCGTCAGTGACACCTATCAGTGTCCATCAATGCCGCCTATCAGTGCCCAGCAGTGCCGCCTATCAGTGCCCACCAATGCTGCATATCTGTGCTACCTATCAGTGCCGCATATCAGTGCCGCCTATCAGTGCCGCCTATCAGTGCCACCCCATCAGTGCCACCCCATCAGTGCCACCCCATCAGTGCCTCCTCATCAGTGCCTGTCAGTGAAGTCTCATCAGTGCTCATCAGTGCAGGAAAAAACTTATTTATTTACAAAATTGTATAACATAAACAAAAAAACTTTTTTTTTTTTTTCAAACTTTTTGGTCTTTTTTTATTTGTTTAGCAAAAAGGAAAAAACCCACAGGTGATCAAATACCACCAAAAGAAAGCTCTATTTGTGGGGGGAAAATGACATAAATTTGGTGTAGGTACAGTGTTGCATGACCGCGCAATTGTCATTCAAAATGCAACAGCGCTAAAAGGGGAAAATTGGCCTGGGCAGGAAGGGAGGGAAGGGCCCTGTATTTAAGTGGTTAAACCAAATCAGGGGTCCTTTTGTGCCTTTAAGACACAGGACAAGGGGAAACCCTTTAAAGGCCAGGGTGGTCAGAGGAAGCCCTGGTCGGGCAAGCAAAAATCCAACCACGCCGGCCCAGCGGGTCCTTTCGGCTCCACCTGAAGGGACGCCCTCACCCGTTACAGGGGTAGGGGGACGTCTGCGCGGTTTCCTAGAACCTTGGCTGCCCCGGGTTCCGGACAGGTGGGTTCAGGAAATCATTTGATCGGGACACAAGATCGAACTCCTTTCACGGCCAGCGGACAGATTCTTTCACTCAAATCTTCATTTGACCCCAGACCGGTTGCACGATCTTCATCGGGCGGTTAAAGATCTCCTCGCCCAAGAGGTGGTCGTCCCGGTGCCTCACCCTCCGTTCGGTGATGGCCTCTTTGAGTCCAGGAGATCTCCTGGCTTCCATCGACCTCAAGGATGTGTATATACACATCCCCATATTTGAGGGTCATCAGAGGTTCCTCCGATTCGCAATAGCAGAGGATCACTATCAGTTTGTGGCGTTACCTTTCGGTCTCGCTTCGGCTCCAAGGGTATTTACCAAGGTGCTGGCTCCTGTTCTGGCCCTGTTGCGTGCGCAGGTGATTGCAATCCTTGGGTATCTTGACGATCTCCTGTTAAGATCGAGCGCCAGTCGTTGGTTGATGGTGTCAGCCTTCGAGGCAATTCCATTTGCACAGTTCCACACGCGATCTCTTCAAGCGGACATCCTGGCCAGATGGGACAGGCATTCTCAGTCTTGGGAAAGGAGGATGTCTCTGAGTCGCCACTTCAGGGAGAGTCTTCTTTGGTGGCTCCAGTCCCCGGCGCTGACGGAAGGCAAGTCCTTCCGCCCGTTATTGTGGACGGTGATCACCACGGATGCCAGCCTGTCGGGCTGGGGTGGCGTTCTGGGCATTCTGTCTGCTCAGGGCACTTGGTCAGAGGAGGAATCCTCCCTATCGATAAACATATTGGAACTGCAAGCTATCAGACTGTGCTTGCTCCGTTGGTCGGATCAACTTCTGCGGGTGCTGACGGACAACGCCACTGCGGTGGCTTACATCAATCACCAAGGGGGCACCAGTAGTGCCTGGTCGGCCCGGGAAGTGACCAAAATTCTGTCTTAGGCCGAGACGCATGTCCCGGCGATTTCGGCAGTTCACATTCCAGGTGTGGGGAATTGGTAGGCCGACTATCTGAGCCACCAGACCCTGGACCAGGGAGAATGGTCCCTACACCCGGAGGTGTTTCAGATGCTGTGTGCGAGATGGGGAACCCCAGATGTGGATCTGTTCGCATCTCGGCTAAACAACAAGGTGGGAAAGTTTGTGGCAAGAACGCGCGATCCTCTGGCAGCCGCCTCGGATGCGCTGGTGGTGCCTTGGCATCAGTATCGCCTGATTTATGCCTTTCCCCCAATTCAGTTGTTGTCCAGGTTCCTTCGCAGGTTGGTCTCGGAACCGAAGTTGGTGATTCTGGTGGCCCCAGACTAGCCGCGCCGGTCTTGGTACGCGGACATCATACAACTGGTCGTCGAGCCTCCATGGCGGCTCACATTACGGTACGATCTGCTGTCGCAGGGGCCGATCTTCCATCCTGCTTTACGGTCACTGGCTTTAAAAGCATGGCTGTTGAAAGCCAGGTCCTGAAAGACAGGGGTCTCTCTTCGGAGGTCATTCCTACCCTGCTCAAGGCTAGGAAGGCCTCGTCCGGTAAGATCTATTACCGTACCTAGAAGGCTTATTTTGCCTTGTGTGATTCCAGGGGCATCCCTCCTTGCTCCTTTTCGGTGGCGAGGGTGTTGGCCTTCCTGCAAACTGGTGTGGACCAGCGCCTTGCGTTGACCACGATTAAGGGCCAGTTATCTGCACTGGCTATCGTTTTCCAGAGCCCCTTGGCGTCTAATTCTTTGATACGCACCTTTATTCAAGGAGTGCATCATTTGGCTCCTCCTCGGAGGGCGCCTTTACCTTCTTGGGACTTGAACTTGGTTCTGTCCGTTTTGCAACGTCCTCCCTTTGAAAGCATCAGGGAAATTTCTTTGCCTCTGCTGTCACGAAAGGTTGCCTTTCTGGTGGCGATCAAATCTGCGCGCAGAGTGTGGGAGTTGGCGGCCCTGTCTTGCTGCTCCCCTTACCTGGTGGTTCATAGGGATAAGGTGGTCTTGCGACCTAACCAATCTTTCCTTCCTAAGGTGGTTTCTGATTTTCACCTTAATGAGGATATTGTTTTGCCTTCGCTGTGTGCGAATCCTAAGCTTCCTAAGGTGTTTGCCTTGCATTCCTTGGATGTTGTCCGGGCGATCAGGGTTTACCTGTCGTCCACTGAATCCTTTAGGAAGTCGGATTCTCTTTTTGTCCTTCCTGAGGGACCGTGGAAGGGTACGGCTGCGTCTGCGGCAACCATTTCAAGATGGATCAGACAGACGATAGTACAGGCCTATTCGATTAAGGAACGGGTACCGCTCTTGGTCATCCATGCACACCTTCTCCAAATTTTACAAACTTGATGTTCTGGCATCTGCAGATGCCTCCTTTGGCCGCAAAGTTCTGTGTGCGGCAGTGCCTTGAGGGGGCCCTGGCTTTGCCGGTCCCTGACTGTTGGGGTTGTTTTCCCTTTGTTTCTTTGCTTTCCTGGGTTGTTGCTCCAGTTGAGCTTTTTTGTTAACCAGAGGGTTTACCTTTCTGTTCAGATAAGGTTCCTTTCTCTGACCTGGGTGCTGCGTTGCCTTTGTGACGGTTGCGCTTCCCACCCCTCGTGTCTACACTGCTTTGGGACATCCCATTGGTGAAGACTGTATGAGTGGGCGGCGACTGTCAGAGGACGTAAGAGAAAACTGAATTTTTGTAAAATCTTACCGTAAAATTCCTTTCTCTGAGTCCTCTGACAGTCGCCGCCCCGCCCCCTCTTTTGGGGTTTCATGGACTCGAACTGCTTGCTACCAAACTGAGTTGGGAAACTGACTTGTTTCTTAGGCAGACTTCTAGGAAAATTGGTGAGCCAATCACACAAGCAGGAAATTATGTTTCTGGGGTGTGGTCAGTATACATTCTGTGTAGAGAACCGCACCAGGTAGCCATATTGCATTGCATTTTCAGAAAATTACCACGGCTGCAAATTGAAAAGGAAAAGTAATTTTTAATAACATTCAATTACAATATGATTTGTGTCACACTTGTATACGCTATATTGTTTTTTAATTATTTGCTATTTTTTTTCCCCCACGGAAGTGGAGTTACGCTTTAAATGTGGTGGCTGCATTTGTTTTCTTTTTTTTAGGCTTTTTTCCTTTATTTCCACATGGTGATCTAGCTAGTAAGACCAGAGTTATATTTTTCAACTTCCAATAGCTGACCAAGCTGTCCAGCAAAAGTGGCAGTTAGGGGTCATTTACACATGCGGAAAAGAGTGAAAGAGGAAAAAAGAAAAGGGGTGGTGTCCAAGGGAATACCCTATCAGGTGTCGGGAATAGGGTTATCAAAATGAGAAAGGCTGCAAAGAAGGGGACTAAAACCCTTTCCCACATGCCCTTACCCAGTTGAAAGGTGTTGTAACCCTTTCACATTCTACCCAAGACTACATAAAAAGGTTTTGTTGGCACTGGGCTTTAACCGCTTGCCGACTGCTTGCGCTCAATGTACTGCAGATGGGTGGCTGCTGAAGACAAAGCAATGTACCCGTATGCCACTGCCTGCTTCTTGGTTTCTTGGCGTGTGCATGTGCGCTCCCCCATCCGGCTCCTACTGTAATTGTACATAAGTAAACAACACAGAGCTGTGTACAGTGGGAGCAGTCTGTCAGTTGCTCATCCCTTGATAAAGCAGAGATGACAAAGCAGGGATGAGAAACTGAGAGATCATTAGTAGAAAGCAACACACTTTACACACATTACACATAGTTAGGCACACCTTTAACCCCTTAATCACCCTATATGTTAACCCTTTCCCAACCAGTGTCATTAGTACAATGACAGTGTAAAGTATGAGCACTGATCACTTTTTTTTTTATCAAAAACATGTAGCAGCATACATTTTAGCTAAAATGTATAAAGAAATATGTTTTATAGCAGAAAGTAAAAAAAAATATTGATTTTTTTCACAAATTTATCTTTTCTAATTTATATTGCAAAAAGCAAAAAAAAAAAAAAAAGCTAAGTGGCGATCAAATACCACCAAACGAAAGCTCTATCTATTTGTATAAAAAAAAATTATTGAAATTGTGTTTAGGGGCAGCGTTGCATGACCCCTCAATCATCAGTTAACCACTTCTGGACCGGAAGGATTTGCCCCCTTAATGACCAGGCCATTTTTTGCGATTCGGCATTACTTTAACGGACGAATGCGCGGTCGTGCAAAGCTGAACCCAAAGAAAATTGATGTCCTTTTTTTCCCACAAATAGAGCTTTCTTATGGTGGCATTTGATCACCTGTGTGATTTTTATTGTTTGCACTGTAAACAAAAAAAAAAGCGACAATTCTGGAAAAAAAAAAAACAATCATTTCCACTTTCTGCTATATAACATTCCCCAAAAAAAAATAATTTAAAAATCAAATTGTTTTAACATTTTAGGCCAATTTGTTTTCTGCTACATATTTTTGGGGAAAGAAATTGCAATAAGCAGATTTTGATTGGTTTGCGCAAAAGTTATCACGTCTACTAAATACGGGAAAGATTTATGTCATTTTTATTGTTTTTTTTTTTTTACTAGTAATGGCCGCAATCTGTGATTTTTTGCGGGGCATGGAGCTGCCTGCCCCGTGCATCGGAGTCCCCGCTGACGAGTGGGGGAGGGAGCGCACCGCCGGCAGCGTGCGCTCGCCCCCTAGCTACAAGCGCGTGACCGACGTAGACCTATGTCGGTTGGATCAGGAGGGGCTGCCTGCCACAGTAAAACTGCGGTGGGCGGTCTGGAAGCAGTTAAAGTTGCACAGTGCCAAATATGTGAATAATATGAAAAATGGCCTGGTCATGAAGAGGGTAAAATCTTCTGGAGCTGAAGTGGTTAATGGAGATGCAGAGAAACCAAGTGTTCCCTTATGCCCTTTTGGATTTACTTCCAAGTACCCAAAGGTAGTTATAACAGAAGAAAAATGTAAATAATATAAACAAGAACAGTAGGCCCCTTTCACACATACGGTCCGTTCAGTTCATCAGTTCAGTAACGTCAAATGTATCAGTTTCCATCTGTTTTTCATCCATTTTTCATCTATTTTTCGTCTGTTTTCATCCGTTTTTCGTCTGTTTTCATCCGTTTTCATCCGTTTTTCACCAGTTTTCATCTGTTTTTCATCCATTTTTCATCCGTTTTTTTACATCCACTACCAATGCAAAAACGGATGAAAAACGGACCGTGTGTCCGTTTACATCCGTTTTTCGTCCGATCCGTTTCTATGGCGGATAAAAAAATAGGACACTCATCTGTTCCAAAAAATGGACATGACGGAAGAGGATGAAAATGGATGTTAACGAATGATCATCCCTTGTCATTAGTTTTTACATTGATGCATTGATGTCCATTATTCATCCGTCAACGGATGGATGAAAAACAGACAAACGGACTGTATGTGTGAAAGGGGCCTTAATGTGGTTTGGTCCTACAACCCACCCCAATGCCTTATGATAATAAGGCAAGTCAAGAACTTGCTTGACCGGGGAATTCCATAACTGTAGTGTGTAAAATGTTCATGACTCTTTAGTAAACATGCATAGCATTCATAGGTATAACACCAAAAGCAAAGGACTCATTACAAAAATGATTAACACCACTGATAAAACCTTTAAATCTCTGAATCATCAGACTAGAAAGGCTGGACAAAACAATATGATTGGCGTAGACCTGTAGGAACTAGAAGATTATGAGAAGGAAATACTCTCATCTTTCTGTGAATTTGATCTTGTGTAAAACTTCCAGGAAAGCAGACAGTAGAATAAGATGGCCACCCCCACATTGTCATTTGCCTCAGAGCCGTGGGAAGATTGCCCAGCTTTTGAACCCACTTGAAGATACTTTGCACCATAGAATCGTATTTCTTGGGCCGCTTTCCCATCTTCTTATCGGAGCCGAAATATATTTGTATTATGGCTAGTTTTGCTCCAACACTCTGTCATATCAGTAAATAAAGATACAAGGGATTTAGCAATTAAAGCCCGCATTTAGTCAAAAGTTTTTTTGAGAAAATCAGTAAAAGGACAGTATTTAAAACTTATTTTACCCAGGGGTCAAGTCCTGGGAAAAAAAAGTGTAGGAACTCACTACACAAGATTCCCCCCCGCCCCCTCCCACCTCAAAAATAAAACAGTGTGTGAGAGTGTATGGACAATATATATATAATACGTACTCGTTTTTTTTTTAAAAAAGTGCAATATCGACTTCGGTACAACCAGTCTGCCGATAGATGGAATGAAATTTGTCCAGTTCCTGCTGAACTAACCTAATTTCAATCTGAGAAAAAGAGGGATGGGGAGAGAGAGAAAGAGAGAAAAAAAGAGGAATGGAGAGCGAGAAAGAGAGAGAGAGAAAATGGATGGAGGGAGAGAGAAAGAGAGAAAGAAAGAGGAATGGAGGGAGAGAGAAAGAGAAAAAAAGAGGGACGGAGGGAGAGAGAAAGAGAAAAAAGAGGGATGGAGAGAGAGAAAGTGGGATGAAGGGAGAGAGAAAGAGAGAAATAAAGAGCAATGGATAGAGTGAAAGGGATGGAGGGAGAGAAAGAGGAGAGAAAGAGAAAATAAGAGGGATGGAGGGGGGGAGAGAGAGAGAGAGAGAGAGAGAGAGAGAGAGAGAGAAAGAAAGAAAGAAAGAAAGAAAGAAAGAAAGAAAGAAAGAAAGAAAGAAAGAAAGAAAGAAAGAAAGAAAGAAAGAAGGATGAAGGGAGAGAGAAAGATTGATGGAGGGATAGAGAAATGGAGGGAGAGAGAAAGAGGGATGGAGGGAGAAAGAAAGAGGCAGGGAGGTAGGAAGGAAGGCACTTTACATGCTACCTCCTCAGCCAATAGGTAGCTGACTCCCAGCCCAGCCAGCTTACTATGTGGGCGGGCTGGGATGAAACCTTTGCGGGCTCAGTGTTTAGCAGCAACTAGAATGCAAAGCCTGCCTGCGGCGCGGTGGTAGATGGCTTATGCATAAATTGGCTGTCCCTCAGCCCAGTCTGCCCCTGCCAGTCCTGCAGGACGTGGCTGCTAATGGGAACGGCGTTTCTGCTGTGGAAAAACTGCAGGAACGCTGTTCCCATGTGTTCCTGCAGGACTCAAGCCCTGCTTTTACCTCCCTTAAGTGAGCCCGAACCTCCTTAATTTATGTTTATCAGGAAGCTGGTTTAGATGGACTTTGTTGGCATGCTGAGCAGGTATCTGTGGGACCTTATAGGGAATCTAATGGAAAATTGTGAGTGCAGATACAATTAAAGCATAACTCCACTTTTGTTGAGAAAAAAAAAATTCCCCCTGGGTTATCTATGTACATTGCAAGGATTATAACCTTTGTTGCAGATTCCTACCTTTTGTTTTTTTGAAGAAATCCCTGTTTGTTTCTCTGGGCTGAGTGGTATCATAATTATCAGTCAGCTGTGCAGCTGCAGAGCAGGAATGAGGAAATCTGCTGGGTCTGCATCTCTTTAGACGTGTTCCTATTGACATTTTTGTTGCAGGGGATGCCTGAAATATGACTTGTATCTTAGGCAGACTTCTGGGAAAATTGATGAGCCAATCACACAACCAGGAAATTATGTTTCTGGGGTGTGGTCAGTACACATTCTGTATACAGAACAGCTTCAGGTAGCCATATTGCATTGTATTTTCAGAAAATTGCAGTGGCTGCAGATTGAAAAGGAAAAGTCATTTTAAATAACATTCAATTGCAATATGACTTGTGTTGCAATTGTATACACTATATTATTTTTTCTTTATTTGCTATTTTTTCCCCCACCAAAAAGTGAGTTACCCTTAAGTGCAGCAGCACGTCATTTTTTTAAACAGAGTCATATCTCTATGCTAAAGTAAGCAAAGAAAATTATGATAACTGACAAGCTATGCTGTCTAGCTAATGTGTACAGATAACAAGACTGGCTGAAAAGAATTGCAAATATTTTGGTAAGAAAGTACACCTATACAGGCAGTCCCAGATTTACGAACAAGATAGGGTCAGTAGGTTTGTTCTTTAGTTTAATTTTTATGTAAGTTGGAACAGGTACATTTTTTAAGTGTAACTCCAGCCACA
Organism: Pelophylax lessonae; assembly: GCF_965119305.1. Lineage (NCBI taxonomy): Eukaryota > Metazoa > Chordata > Amphibia > Anura > Ranidae > Pelophylax > Pelophylax lessonae. Next base: position 216,519,233 of record NC_138773.1, read on the forward strand.
AAATTATTTTTAAGTTTTGGATACCATAGGGAAGAGTTAACTGGCCATGCAGTAATGTGGAATTGCTTACAGGTCCGCCAGATAGTAAGTAGCAGCATTTGGTGAGCGGCAAGATGCTCCTTGGGATGTTTCCAAATCCGGCTTTAAACTTCTCCACAACAATGTCTAGGACCTGCCTGGTGTGTTCCTTATTCTTCATGATGCTCTCTACGCTTTAAACTGACCTCTGAGACTATCACAGTGCAGGTGCATTTATACGGAGATTTGATTACACACAGGTGGATTCTATTTATCATCATTAGTCATTTAGGTCAACATTGGATCATTCAGAGATCCTCACTGAACTTCTGGAGAGAGTTTGCTGCACTGAAAGTAAAGGGGCTGAATAATTTTGCACGCCCAATTTTTCAGTTTTTTATTTGTTAACAAAGTTTGAAATATTCAAAAAATTTCGTTCCACTTCATGATTGTGTCCCACTTGTTGTTGATTCTTCACAAAAAAGAAACAGTTTTATATCTTTATGTATGAAGCCTGAAATGTGGCAAAAGTTCAAAAAGTTCAAGGGGGCCGAATACTTTCGCAAGGCACTGTACATCAGTCACACACGGATATGTAAACGGTGTTTGCACCACACATGTGATCATTCGAGCGAGAACAATAATTGTGCGCAATTTTAAAGCGTAACATGTTAGGTATCTATTTACTCGCCGTAACATCATCTTTTATATTTTACCAAAAGATTTGGTTATACATCATCATATATCACCAAAACGTCAATTTATTTATTTCAGTAATTCAATTCAAAAAGGTAAACTCATATTTTATATAGATGTGATACACACAGAGTGATAGATTACAAGCATTTATTTCCTGGCTTACAGCTAGTGACACCCCAAAATTCAGTATCTCAGAAAATTAGAATATTACATATGACTACTGTAATAAAAAAAAGGGATTTTTAACCACTTGCCAACCGCCGCACGGCTATCTACGTCGGCGGTCAGCCCCTCACAGGCAAACTAACGTAGGGCTACGTTGCTTGCTTGTGAGGGTCTAGGGAGCGAGCGCGCGCCCCAGGAGGCGCGCTCCCGCGTGGTCACGGACCCCCCCGCGCGTGTGACCAGCGGACCCGATGTCCGCCGGCCACTCGGTGATCGGCGGGGGAGAGGGAGAATGTCAGGCAGCTTGTGTAAACAAGCTGCCTGTCATTCTCCTCGCTGTAAAGACACTGATCACATGGATCTACTATGTAGATCCGTTGATCAGTGTCCTTACAGCTCAAGCCACAGCCAGTCACAGTAGAAAGCACGCCCCTAGGGACACACACAGCCCCTCCCTCCCAAATAAAGTTAACCCCTTCACTACCAGTGTATTTTTACAGTAACAGTGCATATATATAGCACTGATTACTGTAGAAATGTCACTGGTAACCCCAAAAGTGTCAAAAATGTCAGTCAAGGGTCCGATCTGTCCGCCGCAATGTCACAGTACCGCAAAAAAAATCGCAGATCGCCGCCATTACGCATTAAAAAAAAAAAACAACAAAAATGACAAAAATCTTTCCCTTTGTTAGTAAACGCGATAACTTTTGCGTAAACCAATCAAAATACGCTTTTTGCGATTTTTTTTACCAAACATAGGTAGCATAAAACAAATTGGCCGAAAATGTTAAAAAATTTTGATTTTTACATTTTTTTTGGGGGGAATTTCATATAAAAAAATGTGAAAAATATTGCTATTTTTGCAAAATTGACGCTCTTTTTTTGTTTATAGCGCGTGATCAAAAAATCGCACAGGTGATCAAATACCACCAAAAGAAAGCTCTGTTTGTGGGGAAAAAAGGACGCCAAATTCGTTTAGGTACAGCGTCGCACGACCGCGCAATTGTCCGTTAAAGTCACGCAGTGCCGAATCGCAAAATACACCCTGGTCGGAATGGGGGTAAAATCTTCCGGGGCTTAAGTGGTTAATACAGATATGTTGGATTAGCGAAAAGTATGTCCATGTACAGTATAGTATGCACTATACAGTGTTGTAAAACAACATTTCTGTATTAAAAATCCCTTTTTTTATTGGTCTTATATGATATTCAACTTTTCTGACATACTGAATTTTGGGGTGTCACTCGCTGTAAGCCATAATCATTTAAATTAAAAGAAAGAAATAATTGAAATATATCACTCTGTATGAATCACATCTATATAAAATATATGAGTTTCAGTTTTTGAATTAAATTACTGAAATAAATTACATTTTTAATGATATTCTAATTCTATGGGATGCACCCGTATATTATGTTTTTTTTTTCATTAAAATTAATTAATTTATATATATATATATATATATATATACACACACACATATATATATTTGTATATGTGTATATATATATATATATATATATACATATATATATATATACACGTATATAGTGTTTGGAGGTTTTAAGTAACTTTCTACCAAAAGAAAAAAAAAATGCTGATTTCTACATTTAAAGTGTCAGAAAAATGCTTTCAAGTGGTTACAAATCCTTATTTTTTAAGCCACAGAAAGAAATTCTCATTAAAAAAAAAAAAAAATAAAAAAAATGTCTGTTTGCCTTTTTGTTTTCCTGCCAGCAGATTTGAATTTTTCAGTTGGTGAGCTAAAAATAGAACAGCCCAAGCTGGTGTTTACCTGCTGTTGCCATGGTGACATCCCCAGCTACTACCAGAAATTGGCAGCAAGCCAAAGTCATGTGACCTGTGATGTCACACGGAGGGAAGCTCTATAAATAGGCAGAGTTGGCAGTTGGTAGCTCACAAAGTGTTTGTGCTTTGAGAAAGGAGGAAGCGTTTTGTGTTGCTCTTCAGTCTTATCATATATTGAGAGATGAAGTGGCTTAAACCAAACCGAGTTCTACCTGTGCAAATAATCCAAGATCAGCCAGCACAGGAGACAGCTGGACTTCCAATGGAAGACCACCAGCCAGCCGCACAGACCCCGGTTACTGCCCCACGAAGGGGTCTGCTTGGGGCAATTAGGCGGCTTTTAAAGAAAAAAAACAAAATTCTCCCTCTGAACACCAACCTAGAGGGATCATTAGAGAAAGGGGCGGGATCCTCGGCTGAGGACTCCCAGCCAGCCGCACAGCCCTGGGTTACTGCCCCACAAAGGGGTGAGCAAAGGGCAGATAGGCGGCCTAATATGAAAAATACAGTTGAACCTCTGAACATCATCCAAGAGAGATCAACACCGGAGAGAGCGGGAAAAGATGCTTTAGGTAAGTATTATAATAGAGATATATAATGCAGGCACTGTAGAGGAATATAATGTACTGAATGCCCCCCACATACTGTATATACTATATACACTGGGGTCACTGGATAGAGTAGAGAAATGGAACAGGGATAGAAGGAAATCTTCTGATGGGGACACGGCGTTCTGTGACAACGGTCTAGGATGGGGACTGAGATCACATTGAGAGATTTCTTCCAAAGTCTTGCTGCGTTTATAGAACAGATAATGAAGGGAAATCTCTGCATTGGGATCCTTCCTGTTGGCGGGCTGAAAATAAACTAAACTGGCTTGCAATTAACAGCCAGCATGTGACAGTTGCCTGACTCTTCAGTTGACCATTGGGCAGCCAATCAGGTTTGAAGGTGACAGGTATCAGGTGTGGAGGAGATGCACAGACCTGACAGGCAGCCCAACTGTAAACTAAAGGATTGCCCATGGCAGGCTGACAGAGCTGCTGTCCCAATCACTGCCACCCTCATCATTGTCACTGGAAGTAGTCATGTGGACAGTTGTGTTCTGGGCTCTGTATGGGGGCTGCAGGAGCAGAAGAAGATTCCTTTTATCATATAGTGACCAGGACATAGCAGCCCACTGGACTCATCCCCCTGCTCCTGCAGAACACCCACTCTATATTTTTTAAGTATATAATTTTTATGAGTTCACTATACATATTTCAGCCTCCAGAGCATCAGCAGAGTTCAGGTAGCATCCTTGTTGTACAAATGCTGAGATAAAACCAAATGCAAAATGTTGAAATCTTTATTCACCCACTTCTGGACTGGAAGGTTTTCCCCCTTAACTGGTTGCCGACTGCGCACAGTATATTTACTGCGGCAGTCAGCTCCGGCCAGGCAGAGTGACGTAGATCTACGTCGCTAGACTGTCACCGGGTTTTGAGCCAATAGCGGGCGATCGTGCGCCCGCTGAGACGCGCGCCCGCCTCGGCTCGTTCACAGAGGAGTCCGGGCGTGTGACCGGCGGACCCGATGTCCGCCGGTCACACTACGATCGTCGGTAGAGCGGGACAAAGGTGGACGGCTTATGTAAACAAGCCGCCTGTCATTCTCCCCTGTGTAAAAATGGAGATCAGACGGTTCTACTATGTAGAACCGTTGATCTCTGTTTTTACAATAGGAGACCTGTCCCACTACAGTTAGAAACACGCCCCTAGGACACACTTAACCCCTCCCTCTCCAATGCAGTTAGCCCCTTCCCTGCCAGTGTCATTTTTACAGTAACAGTGCATATGTATAGCACTGATTACTGCAGTAATGTCACTGATACCCCCAAAAGTGTCAAAAATGTCAGTCAAGGGTCCGATCTGTCCGCCGCAATGTCGCAGTACCGCAAAAAAAATCGCAGATCGCTGCCATTACTCGTTAAAAAAAAAAACACCAAAAATGACAAAAATCTTTCCCTTTGTTAGTAAACGCAATAACTATTGTGCAAACCAATCAAAAAACGCTTTTTGCAATTTTTTTTTACCAAACATATGTAGCATAAAACAAATTGGCCGAAAATGTTAAAAAATGTTGATATTTACATTTTTTGGGGGGGGAATTTCATATAAAAAAAGTGAAAAATATTGTTATTTTTGCAAAATTGACGCTCTTTTTTTGTTTATAGCGCATGATCAAAAAATCGCACAGGTGATCAAATACCACCAAAAGAAAGCTCTGTTTGTGGGAAAAAAAGTACGTGAAATTTGTTTAGGTACAGCGTCGCACGACCGCACAATTGTCCGTTAAAGTCACGCAGTAAAAAATCGCAAAAAAACCCCTGGTCAGGAAGGGGGTAAAATCTTCCGGGGCTTAAGTGGTTAATGACCAGGCCCTATTTTGCGATTCGGCACTGCGTTACTTTAATGAACAATTGCGCGGTCGTGCGCCACTGTACCCAAATAAAATTGATGTCCTTTTTTTCCCCACAAATAGAGCTTTCTTTTGGTGGTATTTGATCACCTCTGCGATTTTTATTTTTTACGCTATAAAATTTATTAAATTATATATTATATATTAATTGCGCTATAAACATAAAAAGAGTGACAATTCTGAAAAAAAAAAAAACATATTTTTCACTTTCTGTTATATAACATTCCCAAATTTAAAAAAAAACGTTAAAAATCAAAATTTTTTAACATTTTAGGCCAATTTGTTTTCTGCTAAATTTTTTTGGTAAAAATCAATAAATAAATAAAATCACAATAAACGTATTTTGATTGGTTTGCGCAAAAGTTATTGCGTCTACTAACTACGGGAAAGATTTATGTCATTTTTATTGTTTTGTTTTTTACTAGTAATGGCGGCGATCTGCGATTTCTAGTGGGACTGCGAGCGCGGCGGACAGATCGGACCCCTAACTGACATTTTTGACACTTTTGGGGGTGCCAGTGACATTACTACAGTAATCAGTGCTAAAAATATGCACTGTCACTGTACTAATGACACTGGCAGGGAAGGGGTTAACAGTGTGGCTGATCAAGGGGTTAACCACTTGCCGACCGCCGTAAGTACATATACTGCGGCGGTCAGCCACGTGCAGGCAAAGTGACGTATGGGTACGTCACTCGCCCGCGAGCCAACAGGGGGCAAGCGCGCGCCGCCGGAGGCGCGCTCCCGCTCCTGCTCGTTCACTGCCATTCCCACGCGAGTGACCGGCAGCTCCAATGTCCGCCGGTCACTCGCGATGTCCCGCTGGAGAGGGAGAAAGGCAGGCGGCTGATGTAAACAAAGCCGTCTGTCATTCTCCCTGGTGTAACTGCAGAGATCATACGATCCTGCTATGTAGGATCGTATGTCTCTGTGGTTACATCAAAAGCCATGCCCCTTGTCAGTTAGAATCACGCCCCTAGGGACACACTTAACCCCTTGCTCTCTAATAAAGTTAACCCCTTCCCTGCCAGTGTCATTTTTACAGTAACAGTGCATATGTATAGCACTGATTACTGTAGTAATGTCACTGGTACCCCCAAAAGTGTCAAAAATGTCAGCCAATGGTCCGATCTGTCCACCGCAAAGTCGCAGTCCCGCAAAAAAAAATCGCAGATCGCCGCCATTAGTAGTTAAAAAAAGAACAATAAAAATGACATAAATATTTCCCGTAGTTAGTAAACGCAATAACTTTTGCGCAAACCAATCAAAATACACTTATTGCGATTTTTTTTTCACCAAAAATATGTAGCAGAAAACAAATTGGCCTAAAATGTTAAAAAATTTTGATTTTTACATTTTTTTGGGGGGAATTTCATATATTTTGTGCAAAAAGTAAAAATTGCACAGGTGATCAAATACCACCAAAAGAAAGCTCTGTTTGTGGGAAAAAATGGACGTCAAATTCGTTTAGGTACAGCGTCGCACGACTGCGCAATTGTCTGTTAAAGTCACGCAGTGCCGAATCGCAAAATAGACCCTGGTCTTTGAGTAGCCAAATCCTCCAGGGCTTAAGTGGTTAAATGTGTACCTAGTGGCGTGGCTTATGAAATGATCATAGAGACATGTGATCCTATATAGAAGGATCACAGGCGCTCTGTGATCATTTCAGGGAGAAGAACGGTCAGCTGTGTTTACAACAGCCGACCGTCCTCTCTCTCAGCGGGGAGCGATCGCGGGTGTCAGGCAGCAATCGGTGCCGCCTGTCCCATGCATCGGCAACCCTACTGATGAGCCGGCAGCACACGCTCACCCCCTAGCTGCAGGCACGCGACCGACGTAGACCTACGGCGGTTTGCCTGGGACAGCCACACTGCCACAGTAAATAGGCGGCATGTGGTCTGCAACCAGTTAATTGAGCAGAACAATGAGCTTACATTGAGAGGGAGGAGGAGTTAAGCTGGGTATACATGCGCAGTTTTATTTCATTCACCACAGTGGGATGAAAAAACTGACAGATCCTTACATCCACACAAGTGATAAAACTGTAGGGATGTCCCCTGCTTATTGTAGTCCAACAGTGGGGACTCCCCCAGGAACACACAGATTAGGACTGCAGCCATTGGCTTCATGTACTGATCAATGCGGCTTCTCCAGCAGGACTGTTCAATGGAAGCCAATTATTAGACCGGCCATTGTTGAACAGACAGCGGTACACACTGTATGGACACTGTATGGGCCCCATGATTCCTAACAGCAGCCCTGTTGGCTTAACCACTTGCTGACCGCCCCACGCAGATTTACTGTGGCAGGGCGGCTCGGCTGTGCATAATCACAAAGATCTACGTGATTATGTGCATGTGGTCTCCCTGCCAGTGTCATTTATACAGTAACAGTGCATATTATTTAGCACTGATCACTGTATTGGTGTCACTGGTCCCCAAAAAGAGTCAGTTCGTGTCAGATTTGTCCGCCACAATGTCGCAGTCCCGCTAAAAATCGCTGATCGCCGCCATTACTAATAAAAACAACAAGAAAAATAAAAAAGTTCGAAAACCTATCCCATAGTTTGTAAACGCGATAACTTTTGCGCAAACAAATTAATATACGCGTTTTGGGATTTTGTTTCCCAAAAATATGTAGCAGAATACAAATTGGCCTAAACTGATAAAAAAAAATTGATTTTTAAATTTTTTTTATTGGGAATATTTTACAGCAGAAAGTGAAAAATATTGTTTTTTTTTTTGTTTTTTTTTTCCAAAATTGTTGCTATTTTTTTGTTTATAGCGCAACATCTAAAAACCGCAGAGGTGATCAAATACCACCAAAAGAAAACTCTATTTGTGGGAAAGAAGGACATTAATTTTATTTGGGTACAGCATCGCACAACCGCGCAATTGTTAGCTAAAGCAACGCAGTGCCGAATCGCAAAAATGGCCTGCTCATTAAGGGGGGTAAAACCTTCCGGAGCTGAAGTGGTTAAATCACAAGCACTACCAAGCAGGAAGCACAGCCTGCGTATGTAATGTAGCAGATCGGTGGTCATTATCACCAAGATCTCAGCGCAGTGAGAGATCCCATTAGGATTTCTTCCTTTTGGTGGACAGAAGGTTGAAGTCTGGGTATCCGGGGTGAAAAGCTGTTAGAGATTCCACAGGGACTCCAACTTACACTTGTATTGGCATAGATAGCCGTGCACTGAGAAAAGACTCCCAGTGCCGTGAACCCCCATATTCTCCATGTTTATATAGAATTCCTATAAAGAGAAACATCTCTCATTTCCATAACACAGATGACATTCACTTACATATGTATGGAAACCCTCTCAAATGTCCACAGATTCTGTGTGACATCAATAAATGAAGTGTAAATAGCAGGAATAATAATAATCTTTTTTTTCTCTCCCCAGATGGATATAATAACCCAACCCCCAATGAAATGGGATCAACTCTACTGGTTGAATCCATCAGTGAGGAAACCCAAGTGGTTCCATTTACCACAGAAGCTGGGAAAGCATCACACGCTAAAACCACGGAGGAGACAGAAGTCGTGCCATTCACCAAGGATGAGCAAAGACAAGTTACTCCATCCACCCATAACAGGAAACCACGAGTGATAGTGATTCCATCCACCGAGGATGAGGATGCACGAGTGATATTGATTCCATCTTCCGAGAGCCAGCAAATACAAGAGATCGTGATTCCATCAACCAAAGGCCAGGAAGTAGAAGTGATAGTAGATCCATCCACAAAGGATCAGGGAAGACGTATGTCAACGTCCACCAAGGAGCAGGAAACGCAGATTACAAGACCCACAATGAACTGGAGAATACAGGTGAATGTGACTCCATTAACTATGGACAAAGAAATACAGGTGACCCCATTCACTAAGGAGCAGGGGACACATATGTCATTGTCCACCAAGGAGCAGGGAACGCAGATTACAAGACCCACAATGAGCAGGCAAATACAGGTAAATGTGCCTGCATCCACTATGGACCAAGAAATACAGGTGAACCCTTTCACCAAGGAGCAGGGAACGCAGATTACAAGACCCACAATGAGCAGGCAAATACAGGTAAATGTGCCTGCATCCACTATGGACGAAGAAATACAGGTGACCCCATTGACCAAGGAGCAGGGGACCCATATGTCATTGTATACCAAGGAGCAGGGGACACATATGTCATTGGATACCAAGGAGCAGGGAACGCAGATTACAAGATCCACAAACAAAAGTCTGCAGGTGAATGTCCCTAAATTCACTATGGTCCAGGAAATACAGGTGACCCCAATCACCAAGAACAGGCAAACACAGGTATCTCTATACACCAAGGATCAGTCAATTCAAGTAGGTCTCTCCCTCGAGGATCAGCATACACCGGTAAGTCCTCCATTAACCAGAGGGAATGAAAAAGTTTCAGAATCTTCATCAAATGAACTCCGGTGCAAAGGGAACATTGAGAGTAAAAAACAGTTGGAAGCTCCAATATCCATAGTGAAACAGCCATTTGTACTATCCTTGGAAAGTTTTGATTTCCATAAAATACTTGGAGAGGGGGCCTTTGGGAAGGTGGTGTTGGCCTCCCATGCTGCCATTCCACAGAAGCTGGCCGTGAAGATCATTAAAAAGCGAAAACTACTTAATCGTGAAAACAACCTGGCCTCCAAAGAGCGTCACATACTGATAACCTACAAGAACAATCCGTATATCACCCATCTATTTGGAACATTTCAGACTAAGGTAAGTATTTCCATCTTCCATTTTTTCATCTCTTTTCTGTACTGCGCTCTACTACTGATCAGACCCTCTAAAATAGTTATTCAAATCACAACCTTGTTGGGAGTCGAAACGTATACAAGGTTAAGCATCCCCCCTTCCCCCAATGATGGTCTTTAGATCTGTCAGTTAATCCTTTAGGCACTAATGCCTCGTTTCCACTGAGCGGATCGGTTCGGGTCGGTTTGGTACGGTACGCTAATTTGAGTGTTTCCATTATGAAAGCGGCCCATACAACCGAACCAAACCGCACCATTCCTGGTCCTGCTTCAGATGTAGGGCCATAGGAAATGGTACGGTACGGTTAGGGCGGAGCTACTGGCGTCACACGATAGAGTCCACTGATTGGTGGACAGGAAACCATCAATGCTCACATCAAATGAAAGAGCAAAACAAACACCTCATTTGGTGTAAACCCCGCATGGTCCCTGGTGGCCCGACTTGCAGTGGAAACGCTCACCTGAATAGACCGGACCATTCTAACCCTTCCAAACTGTACCGAACTGAACCGTTCCGCTCAGTGGAAACGAGGCATAAGTGATGAGTTGGAGGAGGTGTAAGGGAGATTCACTTGTGTCCCACACCAGGTTTCACCCTAACATCCAGACAAAACTAGTATTGTGATCAGGATCGTCCAGTCATAGCGGCCTATGTATTTTCTCTCTTTTTCACAAACTCTTAAAGGAAACTCTCACATTGCACTGTGTGTGTGTCTTCAGATATTCCTCCACAAAATGAAATCCTTTTTGTCTCTAATATAACCTTTATCTCTTATTTTCACATAGAATCATCTGTTCTTCGTCATGGAATACCTCAGTGGAGGGAATCTTCGGAAACTGCTAGTGGCTTACAGATCACTTAACATGAACATTAACATCATAAGGTAAGTCCAATGACAGGGCCATGATGGAGTCGGGGTTGGCTGGCCACTGAGAACAGGCAATGACGCAGCCAGGCCCCTCCAACTGAGCCCCGTCCATCCATACCCCTATGTACTATAGTGGGAAGTCACTTCAACTTTAGATTTTGTTAATTTTTAATGATTTTGAATGCTAATTTATGTTTTTCTTTCTCCTTCAGAGGTCTCACTGCTGAGATTATTTGTGGACTGCAGTACCTGCATGCTCGTAACGTCATCCATAGGTAAGTATCAGATTAGCTGACAAATAATAATCACCCCTTGGCTTCTGTTATTTTATAATGAATCAGGAAGACTTTCCACCGGAGTTCCCAGTTGTATTGCCTCCCATAAAGTCTCATTCCATCTGTTGCAGAAGTCTCCCTGCTCATGTCATTTTCTACCTAATCTAACTGTTAATTTCTTTTCTTCACAGAGATCTCAAACCGGAAAACATTCTATTGGATGACGCCGGTCACGTACGGATTGCTGACTTTGGCTTGTCTGAGATTGGAGTCTCCGAGGCCAAAAAGACCACAGGACGTGTTGGTACACGATTATACATGGCCCCAGAGGTAAGATTGGTGATTTCCTGATATTAGACTTAGTTGTAATGCTTATTATGGGATATCGAGAAGAGATAAAGTGGGCTCCCTGTTCAATGAATGGAGAATTCCTCCATGGGGTCCAGTGGGTCTCTAGGTTGGAATTATATCCAACAAAAGGTAGGAAGTTCTATGTTGGAGCTTCTTTTTGGAGGACATTGAGGCCGGGTGTAGATGGATAGATCTGTCCAGCCCAATTCACACATATAAATGGGATAAAAGCTCTCGGAGCTCCTCACCTGCTGTACTCCTCCTTCTCTTTACCATGGGGCGAGCTTGTGAAATTTGAGCCATTGGGGTCAGTACACCTTTATCTGCCCCCTTTAATAGACACAATTACCCACTTTCAGACCGGAGGATTTGGCTGCTCAATGACCAGGCCCTATTTTTCGATTCGGCACTGCGTGAATTTAACGGACAATTGTGCGGTCGTGCGACGCTGTACCCAAACAAAATTGACTTTCTTTTTTCCCCACAAACAGAGCTTTCTTTTGGTGGTATTTGATCACCTGTGCGATTTTTATTTTTTGCACTATAAACAAAAAAAGAGCGACAAGTTTGAAAAAATAACAATATTTTTCTAATTTTTTTTATATGAAATTCTCCAAAAAAAAATCTAAAAATTAAAATTTTTTAACATTTTAGGCCAATTTGTTTTCTGCTACATATTTTTGTTAAAAAAATTGCAATAAGCGTATTTGGATTGGTTTGCGCAAAAGTTATTTCGTTTACGTCATTTTTACTGTTTTTTTTTTAAACTAGTAATGGCGGCAATCTGCAATTTTTTTGGCGGGACTGTGACATTGCGGCGGACAGATCAGACCCCTAACTGACATTTTTTACACTTTTGGGGGTACCAGCGACATTACTACAGTAATCAGTGGTATAAATATGCACTGTTACTGTAAAGAATACACTGGCAGGGAAGGGGTAAACATTACAGGGGTTAAGTGTGTCCCTAGGGACATAATTCTAACTGTCAGGGGGCGTGGCTTGTGAAGTAATCACAGAGACATGCAATCCTACATAGCAGGATCACATAGCCTCTGTGATATTCTAAGGGAGAATGACAGACGGCTGTGTTTACATCAGCCGTCTGTCTTTCTCCCTCAGCTGCACGAGAAATTGTGAGTGGCCGGCGGCCATCGGAGCCGCCTGCCACATGCACTGGCTCCCCGACTAACGAGCGGCGTGCGCGCGCCCCCTACAGCCTCCTAAGCGAGCGACGTAGTACTACGTCACTTTGCCCAGGAGGCGGGGTTAAAGTGGTTAAAGTGTACCTCTAGACACGGGTTAGACCCTCTCTTAGGCATTTCTTGGTGTCTGAGTCCTCATTATGGGGAGTCACACTCTTTATCTGTACTGGTGACCATTGATAGAGAGAAAATGAAGGGAAATGCAAAATAGTAAAGCTGTCCCAAGAACAGGAATAGAGGGAAAGTCTTCCAATGACGGCTACAAGACTCTTAAGAGTAGAAAGTTCCTTGCTGTGGTGATTTCCTTTGACTTCCTCTTGCATCTCTGGAACAGGAAGTGAAGGAAACTTTCCTCAATGGTACACAGACAGCAAAAATAAACTAGCAGGGGTATTAACCCTTCTGTACTCTATCCTGCTTGAGATGATTGTAGCCGTATTAGTACACTTGCAACAAGAACAATTGAGTTCTGTCTGTGATACTTTTTTATTATTTGCACCAACATCCACATTTTCAGGGCAAGCTTTCAGGGTGTGCCCCCTTCTTAAAGACCCAAATAGTACTCGGGCCTTGAAGAAGGGGGAACACCCCAAAAGCTTGTCTTGAAAATTTGGATGTTAGTGCAAATTATAAAAAAGTATCACGGATGTGAATTTTTCAATAAATATGTGTAAAGCGCTGTGTAAAATTGATGGCGCTATATAAGAACCTGTAATAAATAAATAAATGGACAGTACTTAATTGTTTTTGTACTCTATCCAAAACTGAAAAAAAAGAAAAAAAAATTGTGACTATACATAAACGTTAAGCCCCTCCTCCAATATTCACAAGCTCCGCCTTAGTTTGATATCAATGTTAGGACTCCTGGGAGGCTTCTGTCATCATATATCAGCATGGAGTCATCTCTGTCCTCTGCCTGGCCTACAAATTTGCTCATCCTTCTTTCTCTCTCTTATGTTTTTACAGGTCTTTTCAGATATGCCGTACTACACCATAGCAGACTATTACTCCCTGGGAGTGATAGTATACGAGATGGTCGTGGCCATGGGCAAGCATCCATACTGGAATGAGACTCAGAACATGAAGGACCTTGCGGATGCAATCTATAATGACACCCCGTTATTTATACAGAACATAAGGATTCCCGTCCTGGAACTCGTATCTAGGGTAAGTATACACAGAGCTTTACCTTCTCCTAACAGACAAAACCCTTTCCAGGTTATATATACCTTGTTATGATTTTAGTAAACATGATTGCACATTCATGTGGGTCAAAGCAGTACTTTCAGCATGCTGACTGCTTAGTGCAGGGGTGCTCAACCCGTGGCCCACAGAGCCCTCTGATGTGTCCCGCGACCTCAAACCAGGGAAGCGCATGCCTGGGTTCACCAACCTGTTGGTCGCAATCTGGGCCGGCAGGGCAGGAGGCTGGCAGCCGCGGACAGAGCAGGAGCCGCATAAGCCAACACTTCCTCTGTAGAGCCACCTCCTTGTCTCAGGCAGGGCTGCTGTTAGAAGTCACGGGGACCCATACAGCCTATCTGACAGACCCCCCCCACATCTGAAAATATAAAATTATATTTTTGCTAAAGTATCATGGCTGCGATAATCTGCTTCTCAGCCATAGCAGAAATTATACCCTTATCCATAAATACCTAATCAGTTGAATAGTGCTGCTCTGCAATAGGGATGATCGAACTTTTGAAAAGTTTGGTTCGACCAGAACACCCGAACTTCCCGAAAGTTCGGGTCTGGATTCCAGAACATTGAAATCAATGGGACCCGAACTTCGGTAATCAAAAAACACCATTTTGAAGCCCTAAAACCCAATAAATGCCCCTAAAAAGTGCCTAGGGTTCTGGGTCATGCCCCAGGGACTATTAATCACACAAAAAAAGTTCTTAAAAATTGTCGTTTTTGATAGAGAGCCAATTATTGAAAAAATTATTGAAAAAAAAAAATGAGATTTCTTTGAATTTAGTGTCTGGGGGTCTAAAAAGTGTACCTGTGAAGTTTCAGCTCTGTAGCATGTCCAGAACCAGAAAAAAAATATATTTTTTCTTAGAATTTCAATAGCACAGGGATGGGGTTCCGCTCCTGTCACACCTGGGCGTTTTTGTTTCAGGCGCTTATTGGGCATTTTTTGGGCGTCTTTGGAGGCAGGCATGACATCTGAACTTCTGTATAGGGGTATATATACACACACACACATATATATATATATATATATATATATATATATATATATATATATATATATACACACATATAGGTGTGAAAGGAGCGGAACCCTATCCCTGCGCTATTGAAATTATTTGCAGGGATGGTGTTACCCTCCTTTCACACCTATATGTGTGTATGTGTATATATATATTTGTGTGTGTGTGTGTATATACCCCTATACAGAAGTTCAGATGTCATGCCTGCCTCCAAAGGCGCCCAAAAATGCCCAATAAACGCCTGAAACAAAAACGCCCAGGTGTGACAGGAGCGGAACCCCATCCCTGCGCTATTGAAATTCTAAGAAAAATTATCCTTTTTTTTCTGGTTCTGGACATGCTACAGAGCTGAAACTGGGCGTTTTTGTTTCAGGGGTTTAATGGGCATTTTTTGGGCGTCTTTGGAGGCAGGCATGACATCTGAACTTCTGTATAGGGTATATATACACACACACACACACATCTATATATATATATATATATATATATATATATATATATATATATATACACATACACACATATAGGTGTGAAAGGAGTGGAACCCTATCCCTGCGCTACTGAAATTATTTGCAGGGATGGCGTTACCCTCTACCCTCCTTTCACACCTATATGTGTGTATGTGTATATATACATATATGTGTGTGTGTGTGTGTATATATACCCCTACACAGAAGTTCAGATGTCATGCCTGCCTCCAAAGACGTCCACAAAAAAGCCCAATAAATGCCTGAAACAAAAACGCCCAGGTGTGAAAGGAGCGGAGCCCCATCCCTGCTCTACTAATAATTCTAAGAAAAATTATCTTTTTCTTATGGCGGTCACCCTGACATGGATGAGTTCTGTCACCCTGGCATAGCAGTCAGAGTCAGTTCACCCTAAACTACACTACGGTCACCCTGACACTTAGCACTTTCCCTACAGAAACTAGATTATTGAATCTAACTAAAGTGGTATATAGTACCCTAACTACACTGCATATCCCTTTCCTAACACTAATAATTGCTAAATGACACTAGAGCAGCAGGAGTAACACTAATGCTTCCACTCTCTTCCACAGCCCCTGTATGCTAGAGATTTGGCGGGGCTATGTTATATAC
Source organism: Pelophylax lessonae (assembly GCF_965119305.1). NCBI lineage: Eukaryota > Metazoa > Chordata > Amphibia > Anura > Ranidae > Pelophylax > Pelophylax lessonae. The sequence goes on from NC_138773.1 coordinate 216,535,178, forward strand.
TGGAGGGGCGTATTCACTACTGATTGGCCTCTGGACCCCCAAGTCCCTCCAATCACATTCCTAGCAGACTCCTGCCCCCTCAATTGGCTTTTACTCACGTTTCTGGTCCAATCACGGGCTTTTAAAGCCCAGTTCCTGTCCCATTGCATTTTGGGCTGTTATGGTGCCGAATTCCGAACTTTTACCGCAAAAAGTTCGGAATTCGGCCGAATTTCGAACAGTCAATGTTCGGGTCGAACCGATGGTCGACCCGAACCGTTCGATCATCCCTACTCTGCAAGTCCCCCGCAATCATGTGCAAAGCAAGCAGAAGTGGTGTGCTAGTGGGGGGTTAAAGCAGGCAGCAGGGTGGCAAAATAAAACATTTGAACAAGTCTGTGAAGTTTTTACAATACATTTTTTGAATTTTACATTTTTTGGGAATTTTATTTTTTATTAATTTTTTACAATTATTTAACTGCCCTGTTGGGGGGTGGGGGGCTTTGGTGAAATATCAGGGGTCTAAACAGGCTCCTGATGTCTGACATTTGAGATAGAGAAAAGGTCTTAGGCCAGAGATTTATCAGTCCCTTTCTCTGCAATCTCAGCTACACTAGATATACTGTAGATCTTCAAAGCAAAATCATGGAAGCTGAAATATGTCACTGTCAGAATCCAAAATTAAAACAGGGGTTCTATTGTTCACATATAGCTGGCTGTTGCTCTTTCCTGGTTTCTAAACATATTTCTTTCTCCTTTACAGCTCTTACAAAGTGACCCCGGAACACGGGCATCCCTGGTACGTAACATCAGACAGCACCCGTTCTTCAAACACATCGACTGGAAGGACATAGTGGAAGGAAAATCACCCTCACTGCTTCCACCAAATATAGTAAGTATATAAATCATGGAGGAGTCCATGTACATGGGGGGGAGGGTTCAGCCCCAGGCTCTCTTTTACTGCACATACATATAAGACGTATTGTACCGAATCCTCACATTTGTCTGACTTTGCGGTCGCTGCACAATCACATGGTCTGAGGACTTGTCGGAATGAATTTGGCTTATTCTTGGTGATAATTATTGTGTATGGGTCAGGCGAACAGCTTAGACCTGCTATTATTTACGTGGTGATCTCACCACTAACACTTCCACACTTCCTGTCCTATGGTGACAACACACACTCACTGCCTCTGTGGAGAAGAAGCGTGGTCACCCTAGCCTGCCTTCCTGATTAGAACTACAAACACCTGCACCTTTCCTTATCTCCATTGCATAGAGGAGTGTTGCTTTGTAGTTTACAGACGATAGCTGAGAAAGCTGATAATGATGTTTAAGATCTCAGCTCAGTGCACAGGAACTTAAGCCGGCCTTAGATAGATCGATTCTCAGCTCGTTCAGCAGGGACCAGCTGAGATTCTATCCATCTATCAGCAGACTGGTTTTACTGAAGTTGATCCATACAACCGGCCTGTCTGATATTTTGCATGTGATTACTGGCAGAGGCTATAGCCACCAGCAGTGATCATTATGTTCTGCCAGCAGGGAAGGCTCCCCACCAGCAGAACACAATCCTACAGTAGGAGGGATTTCTCCTTTAGCCCTCGGACAATTTTCTTTTTTTACACCCGTGGTGGAAGGAAATAAAATTGTATAATCTATAGCTTGCTTTACAAGGACACTGAATTTCTGACAGGATTACCAGGTATTTTTCTGTACCTGTACTAAGCCTGAAAGAAACAAAGAGAGCTAATGGAGCCCCCACATCTAAGGACTTCACAGGAATATGTGACATTTTGGTCCTTGGGTATGATAATGCAGTGTAAGACTTCTGACCACTAGAGGGAGATGTGGTTGAAGGAGCCTTCTTGGGGGAATTGGCTGCCCATCGGGGGTTGGGTTCACCAATCTTTGTTACCATTTTCCTGTATCAATCAGAAACACTGATGAATGTCTTTCCTTTTTCAGATTCCCAAGGAAGGAGTACATGAAAGAATAGAAAAAGCGGAACTTTTGATCTGCAACAACTACGAGATGCAGATAACGACAAAGGACCAGGGGAACTTTGTAGGCTTTTCTTACATCAGCGAAAGTCTGAAGCCGTAGCCAATGGCTTCATTTCCAGCTTCATCAGAGGGCCATTAAAGCATATCCACCAGCTTATAAAACAGACAGGAGGGGGGAGTACACCCATCTAAATGTAGACTGTTGCAGCAATGAAATAAAATGAAAAGAAAACTCTCACAAAGTGGTGGAGCGCAACCTGCATCCCACCGAGGATGACATCACCACGTTGGGGGGCGTGGTGACATCATCCTTGGGAATCCCTGAGCCTTTACCAAAAGCCTCGCAACCCACAGGATGCGGCTTGTGCTCCACCACGTTTTGACTACTCTCCCTTCGGAGAGTTTCGGAGGCTTTCGGCAAACGCTCCAATATTTTCCAGAGGATGACATCAGCATGCTGGGGGGCATATTGATATCATCCTTGGGAACCTCCGAGCCTTTGCCGAAAGCCTTGTAACAACGGGATGCGGCTTGCGCTCCACCACTTTGTGACAGCTCTTCCACTCAAGCCCAACTACATGCCAGGGTTTGCTTTGCAGACACAGCTGCTTGCTGCCCGCTACCTGCCTCACAGACCAGCTACTAGCCTGCTGCACAGACCAGCTGCCAGCCTGCGGGACCCTACAAGAGAAGCCAACTCATCAGGACTACAGGTGCCACAGCCTGACAACTCTCCTGACAAGCCACATCAGCATCCTGGCCCTCCACCGCAGACACAGCTGCTTGACTTTATTTAACCACGCCCCTAAAGCCCCTTCCAACATTAACACAAATCAACTATTGTGGGGATGTAGTAGGGTTCAGTTTGTTCCCCAGTACTGAGGGGGTGCCCAGTTGGGCCTCATTGCTAGGTTTAGGAAGCTCCTAGCATCATGGGACAATTTACTCCTTGGACTTTGTCTCATGGAAAAGGTGAACACTTTATATAAAGAGCGTCAATGTTTACTCTACACCATGGATGGTTGATCCAGGGAATAATCCGATCGCCTTCGGGGGTCAGGAAGGAATTTTTTCCCAGTTGGAGCCAATTATATCATGCTGCACAAGGGTTTTTGCCTTCCTCTGGATCAACTGTGTGTTCCATAACATCCCATCGCCTACTAAGACCCAAGTCCTGTACACACAGAGTTTCCCTTTTGATAGAAACCGCGAAGCTTTGTGCCCCGTGTCATAAGACACAGTGAAACCACCAAGAATGTCTTCCCTGTAGGTGTAGAGATTTTATACTGTAACCCGCTAAGCTTTGCTCTGTATGTATAGAGAGAATAAAAATAAACTTTTAACTCCAATTCATTCTGGAAATGTATTTTATTGTAGTTTTTGTTTTATTGTATGGAAACCCCAACTATGTGGATGTGAAGCACACTTTAGCCATTTACATGGGGCAGAGGAGCCTTTTTGCTCTGGCATGCTCTATGAGGGGCTATTAGTGAGCCGTTATATGAGCCTTGTGATATCTATAACCAATTCAGTAATAAATTGAAAGAAACAAATTATTGCCAAACAAAAAGTAGTGAACTTTACTACTACCTAGCCTCAGTTCACTAAGCTATACCACATGTGATTTGTTATACTGATTTTTTTCAGTCATGTGCTTGTAATTTGCATTCTCATTGGCTTTGTTGCTAAAAAACATTGAATTTTATGCAAAATAACAATCTACCGCTTGAACTGAAAATGAATTGAGCCTTATGTGACCTAAAAAAGAATGCCAAGGACTCCCAGCATTTCCCTAATTAGATGATATTTTTCATTGTGTTCAACAACCCTCTGGCATTAATGGGATTATAAATAGGGATGATTGAACGGTTCGGGTCGACCATCGGTTCGGCCCGAACATTGGGTGTTCGAAATTCGGCCGAATTCCGAACTTTTTGCGGTAATAGTTCGGAATTCGGCCACCAGAACTGCCCAAAATGCAATGGGACAGTGTAACGCTCCTGCGTTTTTATAGTAAGCTGGATTTGCAGCTGCAGAATCTCCACTCAGCAGTCATGTAGAGATGTGTTGGAATACCAGATCCAACTCTCCAGACTCATCACTGTGGGCCTGTCAGCTTCAGCATACAGATATACACACACTCAATAAGATGTTCCTGGAGTGATAGGATGTATATGGTAGTATGGAGGTGATATGCTGAAGGGACAGGTGTGAGCAGTGACAGTAATGGTAAGCACTTGATAGTAATGTTCAGGAAAGTAGTAGATGGTAATAGGTAGAATGCAGATAGGTTAGTAATCAGGTATGGTAATAGGTGGTAAGGATAGCAGATGACATACAGGATAGACTAACCCAGTGCAAGGATAGATGGTAGTAGGCTCAAGAGCTAGCAATCTATGTTACAGTGGAGATGGTAGAATTAGTATGCATAGAAAGTAACAGTCCTTAATGTGCAGTAGATGATAGTGTAAGTTATTTATGGAGGATTCCCCTGTGGGGTACTTATCACTAGGTAAAGATTAGTAAGTAGAGGGGTCCAGTAGTGAGGGAGTGATCCGGTAGCGAGATACAGGATCCGTAGCGAGGTTCCGGTCTGTTCCAGGTAGATGCAAATAGCTGGAGGTTCCGAATGCAAGACAAGGCTGGTAAGCATGTGAACACACAGTCACATTGAACGAACAATGTGAGAGAGAATGCTGGCGATTGAAATAGCCGCTCGGCGGCGCTCAGTGATGACGTCATCAGTCTTAAAGGTATATGCGTTCCACCTAACTAAAAAGGTGGGACGCAATATTATAAAGAAAATGGAAAATAAGGGTACCAGAGGTACCAGAATCTTACAGACAGGAACTGGGCTTTAAAAGCCAGTGATTGGCCCAGAAACATCAGTAAAAGCCAATTGAGGGGGCAGGAGTCTGCTAGGAATGTGATTGGAGTGACTACGGGTCCAGAGGCCAATCAGGAGTGAATTCGTCCCCCATACGCCCCCCAGTATATAACATAGCCCCACCAAACCTCTAGCACTGTAATACAGAGGCTGTGAAAGAGAGTGGAAGCATTTGTGTTTCTCCGGCTTCTTCTAAAGCTCCAGTGTCATTTTGCAATTATCTTCTGCTGTATGGAGCTGTTCTTTTAGTGTGAGGAAAGGGATATGCAGTGTAGTTAGGGTACTATATACCACTATAGTTAGCCACTTTACCTCCGCTCACATGGAGGTTACTGCGGCACTTTGCCACGATCCCGTCCAGCGACGTAGACCTACGTCGGGCGGGTTCACGGCTCCCAGAGCGCGCTCCCGCGCGCCGCGGGAGCCGATTCCGATCGGATTCGTTTGGGAACCGATCAGTCACCAGATACTGACCAATGATTTTTGGTCAGTGTCTGGCGATCGGTCCCAACCAATGGCAATCTGTCCCCTGTCTGTGTAATGTAAACACAGGCAGGGGAAGTGATGTCACTGTCCCTCCTGGAGTCCTTTCGGTTCCAGGAGAAGACAGAGAGACATCAAAAACATGAGTTTCCACCAACACTACACTGACACACCTCACATAGGCACATTTAACCCCTTCATCACCTCTGATCACCCCCTGATCACCCCCAAACCCCTCACAGTGAACACTATATACAGTGGTATACAGATATTTTACTGATCACTGTATAAGTGTCACTAGTGAGCGTATTTTGCGCTTGCGCTAGGCCCAAATAGGGTTAGGGCACCCGCCACCTATCCCCTAATAAAGTTTTAACCCCTTGATCACCCACAGTTAACCCCTTTACACCCTATTACTCTGTGCACTAAATACAGTATATAGGTAAATACTGATCACTGTATTTAGTGTCACTAGTGACCCTAATTTGCGCTTGCGCTAAGCCCAGATAGGGTTAGGGCACCCGCCACCTATCCCCTAATAAACTTTTAACCCCTTGATCTCCCCCAGTTAACCCCTTCACTCTCTATAACACAGTGCACTAATATATACAGTATATCAGATAACTACCGATCACTGTATTTAGTGTCACTTGTGACCCTAATTTGCGCTTGCGCTAGGCCCGAATAGGTTTAGGCCACCCGCCATCTATCCCCTATAAAGGTTTAACCCCTTGATCTCCCCCAGTTTAACCCCTTCACTTCCCTGTCACAGTGTTCACTATATAAAGTGATTACCGATCACTGTATTAGCGTCACGGGTGACACAACTTAGGCTAGCTAGTTAGCGTCAGGGTCCCACTACACCACCGTTACTTAGCGTCAGTTAGAGTCAAGTACACTAACACACATACACACACACCTCCGTTACTAGTATAGTGTTTGAACAGATCAATATCTGATCTGATCAGAACTATACTAGCGTCCTCATAATTTAGTGTTCCCAAAACGCAGTGTTTGCACAATCAGCACTGATTCCTGCTAGCACCTGCGTTTAGCCCCCCTGCCCAGCCCACCTTACCCAGGCAAGTGTAGTAATCAATAGATTACTGACACTTCCAAAAAACACAAATCACACAAAACCGCTGCGTTAGCAGAGTCAGGCCTGATCTCTGTTAGCACTAGCAGGTTTTTTTTGTAGCGACCAAATAGTCCTCGACAACCAGGTGCTTTTATTACCTAGTAGTCACACTACTGTACCGGTAAATTTAGTTACTAAAATGACAAAACGTTGGTACAGTGGTGAAGAGGTCTACAATATACTGACCACGGCAGGTGAGAGCGATGGGGAAGCCTCACTGTCAGAATCAGGGTCAATATATGAACCAGATGACAGCAGCGGCTCCCTGACAGATAGCTCCGACAGAGGGGTCCCTGCTAGGGTCAGGCGTACCCGACCCCATTCTGGAGTTGCTGACTTGCAAGAACCGGGAGTTTCTCGTATGCAGCAGAGTGCCAGTACTAGTGTCGCTCACACTTCTCGTGATCTGGCAAGCACGAGCAGCCTAGTACACCCTGGACCTTCAACCAGCACTGCAGTATCACCTGGTGATGTGGCGAGTCACCTAAGTGCAGTTGAAGCTGGTGCGGTGGCTAGCACGAGTCGTGGCCCGCAGCCACCGTGTATATGAAGACAGGCCCGTAGAGCCCATAGTGTCCTCCCTGAAGCGCTGGCATATCCTAATTGGCAGCCCACAGATTCCACAGCGCCAGTACTTCCCCCATTCACCGCCCAACCCGGAATCCAAGTGGAAACAGCTGTTTTTCACTGAAGATCTTTTCAGATCTATTGTGGACCAATCAAATTTGTATGCTCAACAATTCATCGCCGCCAACCCAAATTCACCCCTTGCCAGACCATTCGCCTGGAATCCTATTACGATTCAGGAGTTTAAAACCTATCTGGGCCTTTCCTTCAACACGGGCATTACAAGAAAGAATGAATTGCGGTTATATTGGTCCACTGACCCAATTCATCAAATGCACGTGTTCTCTGCTGCTATGTCCAGGGCTCGATACGAACAAATATTTCGGTTCATGCATTTCAACGACAATGAACTCTGTTGTCCTCGGGGAGACCCTGAATATGATCGGCTCCACAAAATTTGGCCCCTCGTAGACCACTTCAATCAGCGGTTCGCAGCCTTGTTTACCCCCCAACAAGATGTCTGCGTTGACGAGTCCCTGATTAAGTTTACTGGCCGCCTTGCTATCAAACAGTACCTCCCCAGCAAGCGTGCCAGATACGGGGTCAAGTTGTATAAGCTTTGTGACAGGGCCACAGGCTATACAGTTAATTTCCGTGTCTACGAGGGAAAAGATAGCACTGTGGAGCCCCCCGACTGCCCAGGCTACATACGGAGCAGCGGCAAGATAGTTTGGGACTTGGTGTCACCCTTATTCGGAAAGGGGTACCACTTGTACGTGGACAATTTCTATTCAAGTGTGCCAAAACGTTTACGTGCTGTCCTCCATTCACCCAGACACGGCAGTCCAAATTTCTACGGTCACTGGTGTTGTTGGGAAGCCCCTCTGTGTCCACGACTATAACCGTAAAATGGGAGGGGTGGACTTCAACGACCAGATGATGGGACCGTACTTAATTGCCCGTAAGGCTAGACGCTGGTACAAAAAAGTGTCTGTATACCTATTTCAGTTGGCTGTTTACAATGCTTTTGTCTTATACAAAGCGTCTGCCGGAACATTATCCTTCTTTCAATTCCAAAAAGAGATAATCAGAGCCCTTCTGTATCCAGCTGGTGCTCCTGTCCCAATTCACCAACCAGATGCAGTGAGCCGGCTGCATGAGAGGCATTTTCCGAAATTCCTCCCGAGTACCCGTACCCAACGATACCCCCAAAAAAGATGCCGTGTCTGCAGCAAGTGCGGATTTAGGCGTGACACCCGGAATTATTGTCCCGACTGTCCTGACCAACCTGGTCTTTGCCACGGTGACTGTTTCCGTCGCTACCACACACTACTGGATTATTAGCGTAGGGTACAGCACGGCACAGTTTAGGGCACATTTACACATGGTCTCAAAAGATGTTCGATGGCTATCGTCATTTTGAGAGACCCGAACCTGGAACCTGGAACTCGACGTTTGAAGAAAAAAAAAAAATACATAAAGGCTAAAAATAGTTGTCGTCTCAGTCATTTTTTATGTTCTTCTACACTTCCTATGTACTTTTAATGTCCTTTGTTTGTTTTTCATTCTTTTGTGACCTGTTTCTCTTGCAGGTACTCGTCGGCTACCATGACATTGATTTTATATATTCTGACACAAACAGTGTTTGCACTCAGCATATATGGATACCTTTGCTGATAGCAGCTGTGGTGATTTTCTGATTTCAGCACTGCAGTTAAAATCCTATTTTGGTATACGTGGATAGTGTCGTGTATACCCATCATTAAATTCAGTGGGTGGTTGTTTGGGCGGTTAATGATGAGTAATACTACGCATTATTCCTGTGCTGATTTCTGATAGGTTCTCTTTTTTTCCGTTCAGCCCACAGGCTGCATAAAAAAAAAAAAAAACCTATATGCCAAACAAGGACCAGCAATGTATTGGTACGTTGCAGGACTTTGAGTGGTTATACCCGGATGATGCCTGCAGATTTAGGCATCATCTTGGTATCGTTTTTTACAACCAGCGGTCGGCTTACATGTAAAAGCAATCCTAGCGGATAATTGGCCGCTAGACTGCTTTTACATGCAGTGGGAGGGGACTCCCCCCCCCCTGCCGCCTTCCGCCGCCTTCCACGGTTTTTCTCGGGCTCTCCTGTCCCACCGGTTAACCCGAGAGTGCAGCCGGTGGTTCAATTATCTAACCATAGAGCTGATTGGAGATGAGAATGGCTCCAATCATCTCTATGGCCTAAGATACTGGAAGCTACGAGCATTTCATGACTTCTGTTTCGCCAGAAATAAACAGCGCCATTGGGAAATTGGGAAAGTATTTTATCACACCAATTTTGGTATGGTCAGATGCGTTAAGGTCAGAGGAAAGATCTAGAGTCTAAAGGACCCCAATTTTTTTTAAAAAGAGTACCTGTCACTACAGATTGCTATCATAGGGGAAATTTAAATTCACCGTGATAACAATAAAAATGATTAAAGAAAAAAAAAATGAAAGAAAAGGTGTCAAAATAACATAAGAAAGCAAATTAAAAAAAAAAAATCAAGCCCCCCTGTCCCCCGTGCTTGCGCGCAAATGCGCACACAAGCGTTGGTCTAGTGTCATATGTAAACCGCAATTGCAGCATGCATGTGAGGTATCGCCGCGAACGCCAGGTCGAGGGCAGTAATTCTTGCGGTAGACCTCCTCTGTAAGTCCAAAGTGGTAACCTGTAAAGACTTTTAAAGGCTTTTAAAACCGTACGTAGTTTGTTGCCACGGCACGGGCGTGCGCAATTTTTAAAGCATGTCATGTTAGGTGTCTATGACTACCACTCCCCACCTTCAGGCTTTCTAAAGGCCCGTACACACGTACCGATCGTCGGCATACAAACGTCGGCGGACGAAAGATCTGCCGATTGTACGCTTGTTAGTATGGTGCCTCCGACAGCTGTCTGCGCACATTCTGCGGACAAGAGTCTTTCTTGCAAGCGTTTAAATTTTTGTATGCCGACACCAGAACGGACGATTGTTCGCCAGTCAGTACAGAATTCTGCCGACAGACCGCAGATTTGCAAGACTGGGCATGCTCAGAAAAGAAAAAACACAGGGAAAGTTAACCATTACATGACATCACTTCTGCAGTCGGCTGTAGTCGGCGGACAAAATTCTTGGGCAGTCTTTGCACTTTTCAACAGACACCGACATCCCAGGGATAAAAGACGAACGTTTGTATGCCGACGATCGGTACGTGTGTACGGGCCTTTAGGGTGTAAATTGTTGAGCTCACTCCTTACTACCTATCACACTTTTGAAAGCCATGAAATGCCAAGATGGCACAAACCCCCCCCCAAATGACTCCATTTTGCAAAGTAGACACTCCAATCTATTTGCTGAGAGGCATGGTGAGTATTTTGCATCTCTCATTTTTTTTGGAAAATGAAGAAAAAACAGGAAAATGCATTTTTTTTCCTCTTTTTTCAATTTCCAAAACTTTGTGACAAAAAGTGAGATCTGCAAAACACTCAACATGCCTCTCTGCAAATAGCTTAGGGTGTCTACTTTACGAAAAGGGGTCATTTGGGGAGGGGTTGTGCTGTCTTGGCATTTCATGGCCTCCGAAACTGTGATAGGTAGTCAGGAGTGAAATCAACAATTTACGCCCTTGGAAAGCCTGAAAGTGGTGATTGATTTTCGGGGGCCTGTACTCGGCTAGACTGCAAAAAAGTCTCACACATTTGGTATCCCTGTACTCAGGAGAAGCAGCAGAATGTATTTTGGGGTGTCATTTCACATATACCCATGGCATGTGTGAGCAATATATAATTTAGTGACAACTTTGTGTAAAAAAACAAAAAAAAAAATAATAATAATATATTTCCCGGAACTTGTGGCAAAATATAAAATATTCCATGGACTCACCATGCCTCTCAGCAAATAGCTTGGGGTGTCTACTTTGCAAAATGGGGTCATTTGGGGGGGTTTTGTGCTATCTTGAAATTTCAGGGCCTCCGAAACTGTGATGGGTAGAGAGGAGTAAAATCAAAAATTTACGCCATTAGAAAACCTAAAGATGGAGATTGATTTTCGGGGTCCCGTACACAGCTAGGCTCCCAAAAAGTCTCACATATGTGGTATCCCTGTACTCAGGAGAAGCAGCAGAATATATTTTGGGGTGTAATTACACACATGCCCATGGCATGTGTGAGCAATATATCATTTCAATGACAACTTTGTGTAAAAAAAAAGATTTTTTTTTTTTAGTCATTTTTCAAACACCTGTGACAAAAAAATTAAATATTCAATGAGCTCAACATGCCTCTCAGAACATTTCTTAGG